>NC_135371.1:86750075-87053106 GCF_049243985.1 Paroedura picta
GCAGTGCTTGCTTTGGTGCTATCTAACAAGGATTTAATCTCTCTGGCTAGACATCCAGACATTCTCAGACTCTTAAGGGGCATGGCCATTTCTGAAGCTCCAACAACACATCACTTCCCTATGGGTAATCTGCAGTGGGTGATGCCCGCACTCATTGGTCAACCCTTTGAACATGTAAAGACAATTCCTTTATCTATATTGAATTTGAAACTTTTATTCCTGATTGCAATTACATCTGCCCGTAGGGTATCTGAGTTGTTAGCTTTATCCACAAATGAGGAGCTTTGGATTATATATAGGTAAAAGGTGGTTCTTAGAACTAACCCTTTTTTCAAACCAAAGGTAGCTTCCAACTTTCACCTTACTCAGGAGATTAATCTTCCAACCTTTCTTCCAAATCCTTCTTCCTTTAAAGTAGCGGTTCTCAACCTGGGGGTCCCGATCCCCAGGGAGGTTGATCCACCCTTTCAGGGGGATTGCCAAGGCTGTCGCCTCCGCTGTTACAGTGGCAGCGGCGGCCTCGGCAACCCAAAGGAGAAGCGGTTGAAAACCACTGGTGGCAGCAGCGACCCAAAGGGGGTTTTAGAAGAAGAAGAAGAAGAAGAGTTGGTTCTTATATGCCGCTTTTCCCTACCCGAAGGAGGCTCAAAGCGGCTTACAGTCGCCTTCCCATCCCTTTAGGGTTGTGTGCGCACTGGCAATCATGAAAGGCCAGCGCCACAGTGCTGGCCACCTTGGCCTTTCATGATCACCAGCATGCGCACAACCCTACAACTCCCTTTGGGTTGCCGCTGCCAACGCCCCAACCCCTGTTGCTGCTGTTGCAGTGGCAGCAGAGGCAGTGCCAGTGGGGGTCACGGTGAGGGGAGGGTTGAGAACCACTGCTATAAAGAAAAACATTGGCATAAATTGGATGTTCATAGGTCTTTAAAAACCTACATTGACAGAACAAAGGATATTAGGAAATTTAACAGTCGGTCCATTTATCTTTCTCAACCTAATTTAGATCAGCCTGTCCAAGACATCCACTTCCATGGGAATTAGGGCTTGTATTATTGAGCCATATATGTCAGGAACCAGGCAGAAGACACTCAAATAAAATCACTCAAACAATCAACTCCTTGAGACCACTCTTGTAGTAAAGTCCAAAAGGAAGCTTTATTCTGGAGACTAATACAACAAGGCATCAACAGAGAAAGTTTGTTGAACAAAACTCCTTGACAGAGACAAATGATCAATAACCTCCATGGGGTACTTACATAGGAGACCAAATAAGGGAGCAGGGAAGAGGAGTGCACAAGGCAGGAAAGCACAATAGTTCTCAGGAGGGCCATCTGGCCTGTGCTTTGATCTAAAATGTTACAAGTGTTGAGGCTTCACAGCTTCTAGCAAGGTCAGTGAGAGCAGGAAGAGATAAGGTGTCCTAGCGGTGAGACACTTTGTTAGGCATTATATGCTGGACCTTTTGGCAGCCCAAGATGCTGCTTTTGGTCATAAAGTTTTATAGCACATGATGCATTCTGATTCTGTTAACCCACTCTCCTGAGGGACTGCTCTTGGAAGTCCCATCAGGATGTCCCCCTGGCCCCTAGGAGAATGGCCATCTGTTACTCATCAAGGAGGGTTCTTCTTCTTCAAGGACAGGAGGACATCTTGTCCCTCCTTTTATTTGGAATGTATCAATCGATCAATGAAACAATTTTTTTAAAGGGTTTTGGGAAAATGAGTTAATTATGTGTAGAGAGAGTGCATATATATGCTTAGTGATTATTGTTATTCTTGAGTTATTGTTAAATCCATTGCACTTCCCGTACATGCACGATGCCTTCATATAATCTGTGTAATTTGACCTGCCTCCCTCGGAGGTGGGAAACACCCACCAGGATGTCCGCTGGTCGATCTCTGTGTTCTGACCAGTAGCAAGATTTTGTAGTAAGTGAAAACAATTAGAGCAGGTATGTATAGGAAGTCTTGCTGAAGTGGCAAGTGGTGTGGAAAGGCAGAAGAAGACGTAAGCAGGAAAACAGGTTTGTAATAAGTACATTAGAATGCTTGCATGCTGTTCAAGGTTGGAATTTGAAATCCACATTGTCATTTGGTGCTCCTGAAAATGAAACTTGCATTAAATAAATATTAAAAGATACTGCTTAGCTACTTGCATATATAGTTAGATTAACAGTGCTTCCATTACGTTTTACAGATTATAATGAAGATGAATTTGGAAGAAAGTTGAAGTTCCTCTTGCAGCAGCTTCCACCTCTTAATTACAGTTTGCTAAAATTTCTGTGTAGATTTTTAGCTAATGTAGCATCACATCATGAAGAGACTTGGTCTGCAAGTTCTTTGGCTGCAGTTTTTGGTCCTGATGTCTTTCAGTAAGTTAGATACCACAGACTTTTGCTGTCTGCTTTCAGTGCAGCTTTTCAGTTATCATTATGACTTTTTCTAAATTATTTGATAGTTAAATGACTTGACAGAACAATTTTTGGTTTCCTCTGCTTAAAATTTATTTTATTGTTGGTTGCAGCAATAAGTACATTTGATAAAAATGGCTGACCCAAAATTCACTATTAAATGTTGTGAAGTTCAACTGTTTAATATAAAAATAAAGTGTTATGTTATTTATTTCACTAATATTAAAGACCGTTGTAGCTGTTACAGTCACCCAGCAGGCCTCAGATGTCTTTAAGCTATGCTGGCTGCACCCTGATTGGCCAGTATTAGAATCATAGAATCATAGAATCATAGAGTTGGAAGGGGCCATACAGGCCATCTAGTCCAACCCCCTGCTCAACGCAGGATTAGCCCTAAGCATCCTAAAGCATCAAAGAAAAGTGTGTATCCAACCTTTGCTTGAAGACTTCCAGTGAGGGGGCGCTCACCACCTCCTTAGGCAGCCTATTCCACTGCTGAACTACTCTGACTGTGAAAAACTTTTTCCTGATATCTAGCCTATATCGTTGTACTTGAAGTTTAAACCCATTACTGCGTGTCCTCTCCTCTGCAGCCAGCAGAAACAGCATCCTGCCCTCCTCCAAGTGACAACCTTTCAAATACTTAAAGAGGGCTATCATGTCCCCTCTCAACCTCCTTTTCTCCAGGCTGAACATTCCCAAGTCCCTCAACCTATCTTCATAGGGCTTGGTCCCTTGGCCCCAGATCATCTTCGTTGCTCCCCTCTATACCCTTTCAATTTTATCTACGTCCTTCTTGAAGTGAGGCCTCCAGAACTGCACACAGTACTCCAAGTGTGGTCTGACCAGTGCCGTATACAATGGGACTATGACATCTTGTGATTTTGATGTAATGCCTCTGTTGATACAGCCTAAAATGGCATTTGCCTTTTTTACCGCTGCATCACACTGCCTGCTCATGTTTAGTTTACAATCCACAAGTACCCCAAGGTCTCGTTCACACACAGTGTTACCTAGAAGCGTATCCCCCATCCAGTAGGCATGCTCTTCATTTTTTTGACCCAGATGCAGAACTTTACACTTATCTTTATTAAATTGCATCTTGTTCTCATTTGCCCATTTTTCCATTGTGTTCAGATCTCGTTGAACTCTGTCTCTATCTTCCGGAGTATTTGCCAGTCCTCCCAATTTGGTGTCATCTGCAAACTTGATGAGTAGTCCCTCCACGCCCTCATCTAGATCATTAATAAATATGTTAAAAAGTACCGGGCCGAGCACCGAACCCCGAGGTACCCCGCTACTCACCTCTCTCCAGCCTGATGAAACACCATTGACAACAACTCTTTGAGTGCGGTTCTCTAACCAATTCCCTATCCACCTAATGATCTGAAAATCCAGATTGCAGTCCTTCAACTTATCCATCAGAACATCATGGGGAACCTTGTCAAAAGCTTTACTAAAATCCAAGTAAATGACATCAACCAAATTTCCCCGATCCAGCAAACCTGTTACTTGGTCAAAAAAGGAAACTAGGTTGGTCTGGCAGGACCTGTTGGAGACAAATCCATGCTGACTTCCTTGGATCACCAAATTGTCCTCCAGATGTTTGCAGATCGCTCCCTTTAATATCTGCTCCATTATCTTCCCCACAACAGAGGTCAGACTCACTGGTCTGTAGTTTCCCAGGTCATCCTTCCTCCCTTTTTTGAAGATCGGAATAACGTTTGCTCTTTTCCAGTCCTCCGGGACATCTCCAGTCCTTAAAGAGGTTCCGAAGATGATGGACAAGGGCTGTGCAAGTTCTCTGGAAAGTTCTTTGAGTACTCTTGGGTGCATTTCATCCGGACCAGGGGATTTGAACTCATCCAGTGCAGCTAAATGCCTCTCGACAACCTCTCTATCCATGTTAACCTGCCACCCAGACACTATCCTTTGGCTACAGCCATCTCTAGATGTGCCTAAACACTTTGACCTGTGGGAAAAAACAGATGTAAAATAGGCACTAAGCCTTTCTGCTTTCTCTGCATCTTTCGTTAGAGTTTGTCCATCCGCACCCAACAGCGGGCCTGTTGCCTCCTTTACTTTACGTTTGCTCCTCACGTAACTGAAAAATCTTTCCTTGGTACAATGGGCTTCCCTGGCCAATCTTAGCTCACTCTCAGCTTTGGCCTTTCTGATGATTGATCTACAGTGCCTAGTAACCTGTAGGTACTCTTCTTTAGAGCTCTGTCCTTCCCTCCATTTCCTGAACATTTTCCTTTTCTTTCCTAGTTCCTCTTGAAGTTCTCTGTTCATCCAAATAGGCTTCTTAGAGCTCCTGCAGTGTTTTCGTCTTTCTGGAATAGTAATTGATTGAGCATGCAATAGCTCTTGTTTGAGTAGCGCCCACCCTTCACATGCTCCCTTCCCTTCCAGCATTCTCGTCCATGGTATGACACTCATCATGTCTCTGAGTTTATTAAAGTTTGCCCTACGAAAATCCAACATCCGCGTCTGGCTACAAGCTTCCTTGGCTCCCCATCTCAAAAGGAATTCTATGAGGACATGGTCACTTCCCCCTAGGGTCCTCACCTCCTTCACCTCATCCACCAACTCTTGCCTGTTGGTCAGTATTAAGTCCAGTATGGCTGAACCTCTTGTGGGTTCATCTACCATTTGATAAATGAAATTGTCAGCCAGGCAGGTCAGAAACTTGCATGACTGAGGACGCTTCGCAGAGTTTGTTTCCCAGCACACATCTGGGAAATTGAAGTCACCCATGATGACAAGGTCCTGCCGTTTGGTTGAACTTGGACATCCTGGAAACGCTCCTCCCACCGGGCCATTTCACAAATATATAGAGGAACCACGAATAAGGATATACACCCTTGCTTTCTCCCCAACTGGGACATACAGAGCATGCATATATCTCTTTTTATTCTAACAACCCTGTGAAGTAGATTTGTGCATATGTATGTGACTTGTCCAAGATCACCCCGGAATCTTCCATGGCAAAGTCAGGATTTGGACCTTGATCTCCCATGTTGTAGTTCAGTACTCTAATCACTACTCCACAGCTACCATTTTAGACTAATTTAACAGCTGCTTTAATGTGTAACTTACTTTAACACGTATTATTGATTACTGCATTTTGTATTATAACAGAAAATTATATAAAAGTGGAGTATGAGAGTTTTTAAAAAATTAGTGTTCCTGTTTACTGTGCCTATTATCCCAAGATTAATATATGTGACCAAGGGCACATATTAAGGTGCTGTCATTTGTAGTTTGTCATGTAACACTGGAAGATGCTCTGGAACACATGGGTTTTGATAATCAAGTGGATCATAGAGCTGCAGCTAATGAGCAACAAGCCTGTAAAGAGCCACTTTGAAGGCTTTTTATTAAAGAACCTTTTGCTGAGATTTATGCATAAAGAGCCAGGGCACCATGCCTCATTTGTGTTCATATATACCCTGAGATAAGCTACAGTTCAGCAAGATGAGACTGTTTTGTCCTGAAGTCTACTTTTTAGAGCAGGGCAGTTCATACCCCCCCTCCCAAAAAAAAATCTTTCTGTGAAAGCTCTACTTTGCTTTTTTGTGATTTCCATCGCCTGGGCACCACTGCCAGCTGGTCAGTATTTTCCATCGCAGTACAAAGCCCCCTCTGTCTGAGAATGCTGTCCTTTTGCAGATCGGGAGGAGCCCATGCTATGAGCATGGACAAGAAGCATTGGATAATTGGTGGTGGGCATGGATGGTCATGGGGAAAAGGAGAAAAAAGTCAAGGGATATATTTTGCAGGGAGGATGGTTTCTGAATCTGCTGTTGCTGATTTCCTCTGTAGTATACCACTGGGGGCTTAGCTTGTGTTTTAATGTCTTTGGTTCTCTTACACCTTTCTGCCACGATTTTGGCACTGAGATGGAGTTTGACCATAACTCTGGCTCCTTCTTTGTCCTGTTATTTTATTATCATGAGACCATGATGTTACATGACTTCATGTCACATATTTGTGGCTGATTGTAATCTAAGACTTTTGCCTGTGGGATACAAGTGGTTCCCTTATCTGGGAAGTTGAAGATAAAACTATTCTAGATGGCCTTAAGGAGCTCAGGAACAGACAGGATAGACATTCAATTGGACACCTTGACACCCTTCCACATATTATTTTGGTACGTCCGACCCTCTCTAGTCAGTGTACTCAGATTCAGAACATTATAGCCAAACTAGGGCTGGTTTGCAGAAATGAACTGCAAATCATCAGAGATAAACTGCAAGTCATCTTAGTGAGAAGAACCTTGTCCAATTGTCTAAGGTTGCAAATGTACTTTGTGCAATGTTAAGGTTTAACTCCCTGTGTTTGTCAATCTTAGGATATGTATTTCATGTTTACTTGAGCTGTGGTTATCTGTATATATTTGAGTTTTATGCCATTAAAAGTAATCTGTATATCAATTGGATAACCAGGCTTGGAATCTGCAATATGCGTATTTAGGCCCCCCAGGGGAAATTATCAGAACAGGCAATTATCAGTAACCTTTGAAAATACATTTCAGAAATCTTAAACTTTATTCTTGCATTTTTTTTCTTAGCATTTACACAGATGTGGAAGATTTGAAAGAGCAAGAACTAGTTAGCAGAGTTATGGCGGGACTGTTAGAGAATTATGATGAATTCTTTGAAAACGAAGAGGAGGATTTCTCATCTAATGATTTAAGTTCACTAACTGAGCAGGTAAGAGTATCAAAGTTGTCGTTGTTGTTGTTAGGTGCGAAGTCGTGTCTGACCCATCGCGACCCCATGGACAATGATCTTCCAGGCCTTCCTGTCCTCTACCATTCCCCGGAGTCCATTTAAGCTTGCACCGACTGCTTCAGGGACTCCATCCAGCCACCTCATTCTCTGTCGTCCCCTTCTTCTTTTGCCCTCAATCGCTCCTAGCATTAGGCTCTTCTCCAGGGAGTCTTTCATTTCATTTAAGATCTGATATAATTTCTGTCATTTGCAGCACCTTCTGTAACTTGCTCTATGCAGGCCTACCCTTGTCTTTGACCCAGAAATTACAACTGGTACAAAATGCGGCTGTGAGGGTCCTCACTTGGTCATCTTGGAGGGCCCATATCCAGCTGGTACTATGGCAGCTAGATTGGTTACCAATTTGCTTCTGGATCAAGTTCCAGGTTTCGTTTTTTACCTTTAAGGCTATACATGTCCTGGGTTCTACCTATCTGAGGGACCACTTATTTGCTTATGCCCCCCGCAGGGCTCTTCACTCCGTGGGCATGAATTTGCTCATTGTCCTGGAGCCCTGGGACATTCACCTCACCTCATCTCAACCTGGTGGAGTGAGCTCCTGGAAGAGCTGACGGCCCTGATGGTTCTATCTAGGTTCTGTAAGGTCTGCAAGATGGAGCTCTTGTACCAGGTGTTTTGCTGAGGCGGGGGGGGGGGGCGGGGGGGCGGTGGTGGTGAACAGAGTTACTAACTGTGGGTCCTGCCATATTATATGCTTTACTATCAGATCCAATTGGTTTATATTATCTAGGACCACCTAAGCTGTGCTGGAAAAGCACAGCTGACATTGGGAGATTTAGGGAACTTATGCTGCCATCTTATTGTAATTGTTTTTTATGGGGTTTTATGGGTTGTATTTTGATTTTATTGATTTTATATTTTGTAAACCACCACCAGATTGCTATTGTCGAGAGTGGTGGTATAGAAATTGTAACATAAATAAATTAAATATAAATGTACATATGACATTTATAGGGGCCAAATATTACAGAATGAAAAGATGCACTATTGCTATAGCAAAGTTACTTTGGCTACTGAGCAGATAAACTGGCTGAGCCCAATTGGCAGGAGATCAACTGGCTGTCAACATAAGTATGTGTGTCCAGTAGCAAATACAGGAGAGAATACAGTAGTCATCCCACCACACCCCACCCCTCAGTACATGTCTGAAGGGTTTGAGGAAGAGGGAAGCTTTCTGCATTTGCTTGTAAGAAAAAGCAGGAGTTGCTTATGCCCAAATAGTTGCAAAAAAAAAAAAAAAAAGAGCTATAGGAAAGTGACCAGTATGTTGCTGAATGGTTCTATGCCATAGTGAGTAGTTTTCTGGAATCCTGGTTGTTGGATACAGTTTACAATGCATTGTTAAAGAGTTTTGACACATGCAACTGCCTTATACTGAATCGGTCCAAGGTCAATATTGTCTACGCAAATTGAGAGTGACTCTTCAAGGCCTCAAGCAAAGGTTTTTCCCATCATCTGGTGCCTGATCCTTTAAACTGGAGATGCCTGAAATTGAACCTACAGCCTTTTGCTTGTAAATCCACTGAGCTACAGCCCTTCCCCAATTTTAATTGTTATGCACGGTAGTTTCCTAATCCATCTTGGAAATGTGCTATGCTCTGAGGAAGTCGGGGTGAGAGAGGGGTTGCTTTGCCGGCCGGCCGAGGCTTCTCCAGGCCATGCAGCCATTTTAATATCCGAAGGAAGGGGGGGGGGAATGCTGGCTGCCTCCGAGGCTTCCCCTGGCCATGGAGGGCCCTTGCCAGGAGGGGAGGAGTGGATTGCCTTCCGTGGCACAGAGGCATCCGCAGCCCATGGAAGGCCCTTGCTGGTCTGGGGTAGGAGGGGACGTAGGGTGCTGTGCTTGGGCTTCCCCGCTGTCATTCCCTCGGATACTAATACGGCTCTGCGGCCCGGAACAGCCTCGGTTGGTTGCTTTGCTGGCTGGCCGAGGCTTCTCCAGGCCACGCAGCCATTTCAGTATCTGAGGGAAGAGCGGGGGAGGGAGCTTGACTGCCAGCCCAATCCCATGGGGAGGAAGGCAGGAAGGAGCTGTCCTACCCCCCCCCCCCGCCCTTACCTCACATACTAAAATGGGGATCAGCCAGCCCAGGGGGGAGGGGGGAAGCCTTCCCCCTTGCCCCGGGGAGTCCTACAGCTGCCTCGCTGTGAGGCAGCTGGAGCCCTTCCCAGCTCAAGGGGAAGGGAAGCCACTGCCTTGCCCCCTTCTAGTGCCCGTTGTATCTGTTACAATGGGCTTGATTTCTAATAAATCCTTATCCATGGTTCCTCTATATATTTGTGAAACAGCCTGCGGGGTGGAATATGTCCAGCTATCCAAGTTGGAATAGCAAAACTGGCTGCACCCTGATTGGCCCTGGCCCTACAGCTCCTGCCCTCCCTCCCTGGACGCTGGCCACGTTCCTCTCAGATGCACCAGAGACAGACACACACAGAGCCCTGCCAGATTGAACACATGCCCTCATTCCCTCCTATCATACCTGCTGTGGGGGGAGGCAGAGAGAGACACAGAGAGAGCTGCCCCAAGCTGCTGACAGGATACAGAGAGAGCCGCCCCTGCTGCGATTGTGGGAGAGAGAGAGAGACAGAGAGCTGCCCCAAACTGCACACCAGCCCTCTTTCCCTCGTACAAATAGCCCTCACTACCTGCTATTCCTTCTGCTGCGAGGCACACCAAGACAAGCTGCAAGAAGGAGAGGGAGAGAGAGACAAACAAAGAGAGATCTGCACCTCCCGGTGTCCCCTGGGTTCTAGCGCCCATTGCTTTCCTGCTTGCAATGAGCTTTCTTTCTTTATTTATTTTATTTATTTAGATTTATATATCGCCCTCCCCGAAGTCTCAGGGCGGTTTACATTAAAACTAGTCAACGATACATGAAACAGTCTTCGTTAAAACATACAGTAATTAATAACAGTGGTTGTAACCATATAACAGAATAATGTAACAGTATAACAATATAATAAAATAATATAGCGATGGAACGGTGCAATACCACAACAGGTCCAGAGCGCTCTGGTGGAGTAAATGCTTGCTTGTAAATAAATGAAAATGGTGTTTCAGAAATTATTTGACGTTTTTGTTAATGATGTCCCTGGTTGATACATTTTAACATTTTGAAACTAGGGGCCAAACTCTTGCATTCAGGAGTACAATGGGTGCTAAATTAAGGGGGTGGAGTGGAAGAACTTTGCAGAAAACCTCCCCCTCCCCCCAGGACCTGGAAAGGCCACAGCTCTCACACAGCAGGGATCTGCAGCTTCCCAGCCTCAGAGGGAAGTGGAAGTAGGAGGGGGTGGTCAGGGGTGGGGAAAGGAAGGTGATTGGCTGGCTACTGGACAGACATGCAAGCCCGTTGGAGGGGGGGCACTCAGGCAGGACATCCACCCTTTCTAGGTGCTAAGCGTTGGGTGGTACTTAAGCCATGAGACGCGCTCCTCCTTCAAAGCTTTACCAGAAGTATATAGTGGAACAGATTAGACCAAAAATATGGAGGTACTGTGCCTCCCCAAATAAACCTCTAATTTTAATCATAGGTTTCCCTGTGTTATAGAAGCAAGGCCCTTACTGGTCGGGGTAAGGAGGGGAGGGAGGGCGCTCCCTCTGCCCTTCCCTCAGATACTAAAATGGCTGCACAACCTGAAGCAGCCTCAGCTGGTTGTTTTGCCGGCCAAGGTTCCTCCAGGCCATGCAGCCATATGATTCCCTGTGTTATTGTTGTTGTTAGGTGCGAAGTCGTGTCCGACCCATCGCAACCCCATGGACAATGATCCTCCAGGCCTTCCTGTCCTCTACCATTCCCCGGAGTCCATTTAAGTTTGCACCTACTGCTTCAGTGACTCCATCCAGCCACCTCATTCTCTGTCATCCCCTTCTTCTTTTGCCCTCGATCGCTCCCAGCATTAGGCTCTTCTCCAAGGTGGCCCTTCCTTCTCATGAGGTGGCCAAAGTATTTGAGTTTCATCTTCAGGATTTGGCCTTCTAAGGAGCAGTCCGGGCTGATCTCCTCTAGGACTAGCCGGTTTGTTCGCCTTGCAGTCCAAGGGACTCGCATGAGTCTTCTCCAGAGTTCAAAAGCCTCAATTCTTTGACGCTTGGCCTTCCTTATGGTCCAACTTTCGCAGCCATACATTGTAACTGGGAATACCATAGCCTTGACTAGACACACTTTCATTGGCAGGGTGATGTCTCTGCTTTGTAGGATGCTGTCTAGATTTGCCATAGCTTTCCTCCCCAGGAGCAAGCATCTTTTAATTTCTTTGCTGCAATCCCTGTCTGCAGTGATCTTGGAGCCCAGGAAAATAAAATCTGTCACTATCTCCATTTCTTCCCCATCTAATTGCCAGGAATTGAGAGGGCCGGATGCCATGATCTTTGTTTTCTTGATGTTGAGTTTCAAGCCAACTTTTGCATTCTCCTCCTTCACCCGCATTAACAGGCTCTTTCATTCCTCTTCACTTTCTGCCATTAAAGTGGTATCATCTGCATATCTGAAGTTGTTGATATTTCTCCCTGCAATCTTGATCCCAATTTGTGACTCCTCTAATCCCGTCTTTCTCATGATGTGCTCCGCATACATGTTAAATAGGCAAGGCGACAGTATACAGCCTTGCTGAACTCCTTTCTCAATTTTGAACCAATCAGTGATTCCATGTTCAGTTCTCACTGTCGCTTCTTGACCTGCATATAAATTTCTCAAGAGACAGATAAAATGCTCTGGTATTCCCATCTCTTTAAGAACTTGCCACAATTTGTTGTGCTCCACACAATCAAATGTTTTAGCATAGTCAATGAAGCAGAAGTAGATGTTCTTCTGGAACTCCCTAGCTTTCTCCATAATCCAACGTATATTGGCAATTTGATCTCTAGTTCCTCTGCCTCTTCGAAATCTTGCCTCTACTTCTGGAAGTTCTCGATCCACATATTGCTGGAGCCTAGTTTGTAGGATTTTGAGCATAACTTTGCTAGCATGAGAAATGAGTGCAATGGTGCGGTAGTTTGAACATCCTTTGGCATTGCCCTTCTTTGGGATTAGAATGTAAACTGACCTTTTCCATTGTTGAGTTTTCCAAATTTGCTGGCATATTGAGTATAGCACTTTTACTGCATCATCTTTTAAGATTTTGAATAGTTCAACTGGAATGCTGTCACCACCACTAGCTTTATTGTTGCTCAGACCTCCTAAGGCCCATTTGACTTCACAAAGCAAGCTATTGTTCAGTTTACTTGCCTCTTTCAGAAACAGTAACTGCAATGACTTTGTGATGATTCAGATTATTTATGGGCCTCAAAAAGCATAACCTAGGCCCTTGGTGTAGCATGTTAAGTGTGTGAACTTTGGCTCCTGTTCAAAAAGGATCACCAGAAGGTCATGTTAATGTTGCTGACATTAAGACTGTTGATACAGTTACCTGAACATGATATGGTATGTTAGAGTAAGAGTTAGAGTACCTTTGATGGTATAAAAATGGCAAAGCATAGAAACTAAAGTTTAAAACTATTACAGTTACAAATTCTGTAATATAAAGATTTTCATTTAAAAGTGCCAAGAGAAATTTAGCAACTTTTAGAATTATTGCTGAGTCCTTCACACTTTGTATAACTTTTATCCAGTGTTTCTCGTCAATATTTAGCTAAAGGATGACAGTGTAGAGCTAACTTAGGACATTTGAAGAGTAAGTGGTATAGTGTATCAGGGACATTACACCCATACAAACAATATCTCTCCTGAGAAGGAATCTGCAAAAATCTACCCCGAGTTAGGTTTGAAGGAAAGAGATATTTTAGGCGAGCTAAATAAAAATGCACTTTTTAATGAATATGCCTCCAGAGTTTGGAGATAGAAGGGCATGGTTTTGTATGTTAAGGGAATGTCCCAGAACCGAGGAGAACATACACTATTAGTAGAAGAACCTAATGACTGAGCATCCAGATTTTCTAATCTCAGAGAGATTGATTTTAGTATAACCAATTCTTCTTGCACACTAAGAGCTGAGATGTCCAAACCCATAGCTCGAAGTTTCTGTGACACTTTACTTAACCAGTAAGAGTAGGGATCACTCAAAAAGTTAATTAGCAAACTATTTGGTTGAGCATGAAAATGATTTTTTAACCAGTATTTGAAGGATAGAAGCCAATCTCTGGCTTCTAAACTCTGTTGGCAAAGTTCTGCGACAAGTGTGTGATTTGCCACGCAATTAGGAAATCCTGGTAGATTTCTGAAAAAAGAAGGTTGGATGTTTTCTAATTTGTGGTAAAAGTTCCATCCATGTTGGAATTCCATACATGATCTGGGGAATTATTTTAGCATTGTAGATTTTGGGGACTGCTGGTAGGATTTTGTTACCTTTTTCTAGTAAAATTTGGATAAAAGAGATGATTGGCCTTTTGCAGTTTTTATGGTTTTCTCTCTATGTTTGCCCATCTGTTGTGTAACTAAGGTTTATCCCTAAGTATTTGGTTTTACTGGTAAAAATGATTTACCTGTCCTATATGAATATTATATACTTTCCAGTTAAATTTGTAGTGGGTCTTTGCAAATAGCTTGATCTTAGTTTTTACAAAATTTGTGGTATGTTATGATTGTTATTACTAAGTTCAACTATCTTATCTGTACTTTCATTTATCAAACGTTTTCTGTAAACTGTCCTGATCAGCAAGGAAGGGTGGCATATAAATGCAAATAAATAAATTAAAATAAATATCATGGGGTATACGGACCTACAACTTCACTATTCTCAGTTCTATCTTGCTGTTTATCCCCTTTTGCTGTTTTCTTCCTATTGATATCACTTGCCTAGGCTTTTAAATTGCCATTCCACTTGACCAGTTCTTATACAACTTTATCTTTATTCCAAGTGCTTAACTCACTTTCATGGTTTGGTTCAGTTTTCCTCAGTTTTGCCTTTTTTCAGTCTCAGTTTCTTCCCCTGTTATTATATATAAGAGGTTATTACACATTGCAGCGGTCACCTCCGGACTGTTCCTCATTCATTATCCCTAATCTAGAAGTTTCAGATGGTACAGAATGCTACTGTTCGGGCCCTTATGGGAACCCCATGGAGGGGCTCATATTCAACCTGTCTTCCAGCAGCTGCATTGGTTGCCAGTTGAGTTCTGAACCAAGTACAAGGTCCTTCGTATTTACCTTCAAGATCCTACCCAGTCTGGATCCTACATATCTGAGGGACTCACTTGAGGGCTTTACACTCAGCAAACACCAGCCTCCTGGTGATTCCTACAATTTCCACCTGGCCTTGACCTGTTCGTCCCTGGTTCCAGTATGGTAGAACGAGTTGCCAGCTGAGATCCAAGCCCTGATGGAGCTGTCAGAGATCCACAGGATTAGTAAAATGGCACTCTTCCACCAGGCCTATGGTTGAGGCTATGGTAGCCTGTAATCAGATGGGCCTCCCTCTTTCCTTTCTCTTTCTTCCTCTCCTTTTTTCTTCCATTTGGCACTCTCTCCTCCAACTAGACAACTCCACCAACAAAACAACCTGACAGTGCATGGTGGCAGCTGGGGTAGGTGGGAGGTAGATTATTTTTAATTACTGTTTTATCAATCTTTTATTGATTATTGATGTATCTATTTTTATATTGTAAACTTCCCAAGCCCATATAGGGGTGGGGTGATATAGAAACCGAATTATAAATAAATAAAAATAAAACAAATTCTCAGCCAACCCAAATTTATTTCTAATTGTTCCTCTACTATATGCTACAATAAAGCATACTTTGCCCAAATATTTGAGATTTAACTAACCTGATTTTCTTGTGGAGTTTTGAGTTTACTGATTTTTTTTAAAGATAAATGATCTGTTGGATGATGATGATATAAAGCTTGACCAACCAGAACTGCCAGAAGAAGAAGAAAGTATGGAGGACCCAGAATATAAGCAAGATATCGAGCCCCGAGATATGATGGAGAGCATCTTGGAGTCATGTAGTGTTGCAGCTTCAACAAGGTATTAATGAGATTTCTTTAATAGGCACCCTTAACTAGGCAATTAATTGGTATGTCCTTTTTACTCTTGGGAGCCAGTGACCTTCCAGTGGTACAGCATCCATTCAGAGTTCTCTGTAGGTTTTTATTTATTACATATGTCTCTCTTCTAAGGAAGTAGCATGAATATTTTAGCCACAAGCATCCTATGACATAAATTGAGTGATAGCTTTACAGTTGAAACTGTAAAATTGAATCAGTTGAAACAGTTGTCCACACCCTGCCCATCTGTATGCCATCCCAGCTTTTTCTATCACTGACCAAAATAATTCTTAGTTTGCCAGTATCTTACTTGCTACCAATTCAAAGAATCTGGTCCAATAGTAGTTAGACTCTTGGTTCTTCCTTTCAATCTCTTGGTACTTTAGAATTCAGTGGGCACAGTTCAGTCAGAATTAAACTCTTTAACATTTCATAAATTTCAGAGCAGGTATTAAGTGCATCCTTCAC
Organism: Paroedura picta; assembly: GCF_049243985.1. NCBI lineage: Eukaryota > Metazoa > Chordata > Lepidosauria > Squamata > Gekkonidae > Paroedura > Paroedura picta. The sequence goes on from NC_135371.1 coordinate 86,765,742, forward strand.
TCTCTTTTGTTGAAACCAATGAGACTTAAGTACTTTAAATCTGGATGCACCATGCTAGGCTATATATGCTAGTTAAAAAATTTATTTAACAAGCTTTTTGACATAGTAAGTGGACCTTAGGGTATGATTTAATGCAAGATAAATAATCATGACATGAAACAAATTAATTTCTGACTGTTAGGTTCCAGGTTAAGACATTTTGTTTCCCCAGGCTTTTGAGTTTTACTCCAGACCATCTTCCATTGTGTGGTGATGCTTGGCCATTGTACTTCTTATTTTTCTGTTTTTTTACTATAGCTATTGCTTTCTGACTTCTGAAGTTCTTTTTGTCTGAAGTAATGTTTTATTGCTTCCTTGTGTTTTATGCTGATCTTCCAGTTTTAAACTATTGTTGATTTGTTTTATCATCTGATTTGTTTTATGATTTTTATTTTTGACAAAAGTTGATATTGTTGCAAGCCTCTTTGAACAGCCATGTTCTGAAAAGGTAGCAAAGAATTATACTCATACTCAATAATAAATAAAAAATTCTCCTAAAGAACTTAATTTTAAAAATATTTTGCCTTTTGCTTACAGCATAAACATTTTTGCACATGTGATGGGGTATAATATACATTTTAACATGGTTAAAGGTGTTCTTAGATTTGTGGCTTTGTTGCAAGTTTGGCCCTTTGTTCCCCTTATCTGGTGCTTTTGGGGAAATCTTTTATAAAGCTATCAAAGCTAGTTCTATAGTATGATATAATAGAAACAAATTTTCTTTATACGCTGATCCCTTTTTCTCAAACAAATGGGGGGTAATTCTTAAGGTCACTGACCATTTCTGCATTATGAAATTGGACAACCTTCTTTGGATGACTGAACTTTATGGTGCATAAAATTCTTGCAATTTGAGTTGCTTGAAAAATTATTATTGTTGTTTTTATTGTTTATTATTGTTTAAACAAAGCAGGAAAACTTTCAGATTATTATGTACTTGGGCAACTAAATCTTTAAGGAAGTGTAAGATCTCTCAGCCCAAAACACTGCGCTTTTTATGAGGATAGCGTTGGACATTGGTGTTTTTTTTCTGATTTTATTAGGATTTAAAGGATAGTTGCAGAAACTCTAATGCTGAGAATGAAATGGGTCCAGAGAACTGTGAGCTTGCTTATTGACTCTCCACCACTTATTGACTCTTTTCCCTTTTTAGCCCCAGATAGATAATTTGAGAGTTCTTGATTACAGGAACAAACCTACAGTGAAAGTGGAAGAGGTTTAGTGGCAAAATAAATAGGTTTATAATGAAAGGGCTTCAGAAAGAAAATAATAAAATAATAGAAAAGATTTGGGACACTATAACAGTGGAATAATACAAAAGAATATAATTCAGGTATTTTTAAAAAAAATATTTGTGTCTTTTATAAGTACATTCTGTATGATAAAGACTCTGTTGCAGTGACCAAAGTTTTGTGAGTTTGATTTATGACACAGGGAATTAGGTGATGACACTTACAAACTTATTCATTTTCTATAAATAAATATATACTGTTGCAGTTCTTATTTTAAATATTTTTGAGAATATTCCAAATTTTGTTTATATAAATCCAATAAATAAATAATAAACAAATATAATCAATTTTGTTAATTGTATATACAGTTTGTGATACCTTTGGCTGTGATCCATAGTCTCAGATGCTATGAAAGCCTGGCTTTATTTTAGTTAGAATTTCTTTGTGGCTGTTTTTAGTATCTCTGTTTTGCACTGACACCCCCCCCCCCCCCGATTATAGTTTGTTCAAAGTAATCCCACAGTTCCCTCACTGTTTGCTCAAATGATTTATATTTCATCATATGTGATTTTTGTGAGTCTTTTCATATATGGCAGGCACTCAGACTGTGAAGATGAGTGTTATTCTCAGGAATCCTTAGGATCTACCATCTTGTACCAAGAATAGGTAGAACAAAATGCAGACTAGAGCAAAAATGTTGATTGGGCAGCTTATTGTCAGTAGTGACCTCATGTTGCAGTCTATTTCTGTGTAGACTGCAGGGCTTAGTGCAGCACTCCAGAAGTGCCATCTTACAAGCAGCTATTGAAGTCGCCGAGAAAACAGAATGAATAGCCAACACAGAACACCATACTGTATTGTTCTTCAAATGAAGTATTTTTACATGAAGTGCTCGTTTGGAATAGCAAAAATAATCAGAATGGCCTGCAAAGTTTTACTGCACAGGTAAATGCACTTAAAAGGATAGTTTAATGTGATCGAAATAACTTTTAAAATCTAGGTGACAACATAAATATTTTTTGAAGTTATTCACTGCAATGTAAAACACTTGTTTGTGTTACAAAGTCTGTATATAATCTAAAAGGAAGCTTATGTTTTGTTCTAAATGAGTCTTCCAGACTACTTTGCAGAAATATTAATAGATAGTTTGCTAGACTATGGTAGAACATAACATGTTTATTCAGATTTTGCTGTGTCATGCTGCATCAACAGTCTACCAAAGTAATATTGTTTGAAGCACAAAAAGAAAAAAAATGTATGTTTTGGCCTCACAGTAATTTCTTATATTTTGGGGCTATGTAGGGCTTTCCCCAAAAACCTGTTAAATTAATGGGAGAAATGTTAAGTAAAGGTAGGGTTTTTAATACTTTGAAGTAATGCTGTCCATTCTTGTTGTTTAGAGAACCTTAATGTATCTAAGATGTGTGTGTGTGCACAAGCATGGAGAGATCTGCATGATGTTTCAAGTATTCTTAGGTTGCTGACCGTCATTCTTGTTGGGAGTTGGAAGTTTATCACCACCTCTGCTATGATATGGATGTTTTAGAGTTCCAAATCTGAATTCTTCAACTATTTCCTATGTTATCCTTGAAATTATATCTTCTCCCAAATAGTGTATTCCACTAGAATTTGCCATGTCCCCTTTCCTGAGTCATCCTTGACTTTGTACTAATATTTATATAATAGGCTCAGTAAGAGATGTATACTATTTTATCGTAACCTGGATCATATTAAATAACTAGAAGAAGTCATTGAATATAATTTAAACCTTCACCTTTTTAAGCATCTTGCTTTTATCATTCATTTTAACCCCTTTACTTGTTTCCACAGTGTGCCAAGTTTTGTATTTGTATTAATTCATTGACGGAATCATGTCAATATTTGAACATATCATGGATTGTAGGTAGGGATGCAAGCCTTCAGATGTGACTTGGGGATTCCTTGGTATTACAGCTCATCTCCAGGCTGCAGAGATCAGTTCACTTGGAGAAAATAGACACTTTAGAGGGTGAAATTTATGGCATTGTACCCCAATGAGGTCCTTGTCCTCCGTAGGTTCCGTTTTCAGATACAACCTGGATCTGGCAACCCTACCCTTCCCATCCCCCACTAGCAGCCAGGAAGTATCTGGGAACCCTAATTGTAGGTTTATTTATATTATGAATACAATAAATAAAACTTAATTTAAGGCCCAACTCATGAAGGTGATTCGCCCGGCGTTTTTCCACCTATGCCAAGTATAGCAGCTTGCACACTATCTCTTGGTGTCAGACCTAACCAGGATGATCCATGCGACAGTCACCGCTAGATTAGTCTTCCGCAACTCACTATACGCAGGGCTTCCCTTGAGACTGATCTGGAAACTCCAACTGGTTCAGAATTCAAATTTATTTTAATACAACACTGCGGCCAGATAAAACAGCAAAAAAACAAAACAAAACATTTTACAGCAGAAAATTGCATAATCGGGGAGCCAGTACAAAATTTAAAATATATAAAATTGTATAATTGATGGGTACATTATAAAAATGCATAGTAAAATTCCTCTAAACATCTTTACTTAAGCTTAAGTTGTCTTTCCTGTGTGCTAAGCACATGCGCACAAAATTTGGCAACCTGCTTAATAATATGGCCCCTACTATTCCACAGGAGGAATTTAACTTTTACTTTGTTTGAACTGTTGGAGGAATCCATGAGTAATGGGAGGATGAATTTAATTCTTACAGAGTTGAAGGTAGGGCACCATAAGAGGATGGAACTGGTTCAGAATGCAGCAGCATGAATCCTTACAGGGACTCAATGAAGGGCATGCATGACACCAGTGCACTCTCAGCTACATTGTCTCCAGGTTGGAGATCATATCAGATTCAAGGTTTTAGTGTTAGCCTTCAAAGCCCTAAACAGTCTGGGACCAGCGTATCTACAGGACTGCTTTATCCCTTATATTCTGCATAGAGCATTAAGATCATTAGAACAACATCTGCTCAGAATCCCTGATCCAAAGGAAGTGATTTTGTCCTTGACCAGGGCCAGAACATTTTTGGCCCTGGCACTCCTGATGGAACACTTTACCTTAATCAGTTCTTGAGGACCTGCAAGACAGAGCTGTTCCACCAGGCATATGGTCAGGGCTTGAAGTGACCATCAAGAAGTGCTGGTCTCTCCGCTGGAGATGGGGGGAGATCTCTCCAAGTCCTAGAACTCCCCTTGTCTGCAGTGTATTAATTGAGAGGAATTAGATGATGTCTATGTTTTAAACATAATTTATTGTCTTTAATAATGTTGTCACCCACCCTTAGCTGTATTGGAAGGGCAGGCTAGAAAAATATTTATTTTATCATTCATTTCTTGGGTTAAAATGATATTCAGCATAGCAACCAAAAAACTCACGATATTGGGGAACTGTCATTAAATTTACATTTGTTGGTATGCAACTGGAGATTCAAGTCTATTGTAGGCAAGGGAACACACCTTTCTTGCTTGCTATTTGGTTTCTGAATTTTAGCATCAACAGCTGTTTTTTGACCCTTTAAAATGCAGTTTTCTTGCTTCCCATCAAGAATAATAAAGCTGAGCAAAGTTTAGTTGCTCCAGTTTCTGATAGACGAGCCTCTTCCATTTACAGTGAAAGGGATCTTCTCCTAGTATAAAATGGAGTTTAGATCTAAGGTTAAAATGAACCTTAATCCTGAGTCAAAATGTGTCCAGTCAAGCTACTGATTCTAATGAAGGAATTGCAAATAGAACAACAAGGTGAATAACAACAGTAGCGTTAACATAATAACAACAGTAACATTAAGGAATGATGGAACTGCAGGGAGTCTCAGCTCAACTCTTACTGAGACCCAGTAGATTGGGCAGATTCGTAGCAGTCGTAGTGAGGGGGGTAAGGAGCTAATTGGAAACGATGGTAGGTCGACCTCAACTAAATACTTGGTGGAGGAGCTCTCCTTTGCTGGCCCTGCGAAACTGCTCAGGTTCTGTCAGGACCCTGATCTCATCTGGGAGCTCGTTCCACCAGGTGGGGGCCAGAATGGAGAAAGCTCTGGCCCTGGTTGAGGTCAAGCGGGCTTCCTTGGGGCCAGGGACCACCAGGAGGTTGGAGATGGTAGAGCGAAAGGCTTTTTGAGGGGTGTAGGCAGAGAGGCAATCCCTCAGGTATACTGGGCCCAGACCGTGTGTGACCTTAAAGGTGATAACCAAAACTTTAAGCCTAGTCAAAAACCTTAAGTCTTAGTCCAGCATGGTCAAAAAAAAATTCATTTTCTTCCTTTTCTGTGCTTTGCTGGGTCTTTGATTGTTAAGATAAACTAGGGCGTAAGTGGTTCCTGATAGGCGCAAAGTAGAAACTTCTGGTTCAGGATGTTCTCACTTAGAATCAGGGGGAAGCAAAATGGGCTGCTGAAATGCCTGCCATCCATTTAAACCTAACTGCTTGATGGGCTTGCCTAGCTTCCCCCCCCCCCTTCACACACTTCAAAGCAGGGGGAAGTGAAGCAGACCACTGAAATGACTTATTTCAGCTTAATAGCAAGACAGGTGTACTTGTTTGCTGTTCAGCTGACATGGTAGATAGCCATTTCAGCAGTCTGTTTTCTTTCCCCCACTTGGAAAGTGCTGGAGCAAAATGGAGAGTAGCAGCTGACGGGTGGACTGCCCTGCTCAGTGGCAAGGTTTAAATGGCTTGAATCAGAGAATAGACTGGAAAATGTTTGAGGGGCGTGAACTGGGCCAAATTCATGATGAATTTTGGATCATGATCTGGTTTGTGCCCATCCCCTTTTCTGACACATTCCCTTTATCTCTTTTTTTTCCCTGTTTGCATTATTTTGCTTTTTTCCAGTCACTTGTAAGCTAACTAAGTAGCAGATGCCTCAGTTTAAATAACAATGCAACAGGAAAAACTAACAGGAAGAAAAATTCAGAATTGCTTTTTTGGTGCTAGTTTTTCCAGTCTGTTGTAAATGTTTTCTTTGAAGTGAATTGGGCTGTGTTTGAAGGACTCTAGCATTTGTCGGTATTACTACTATATGGTTTTGTGAGAGTGGACATTGTCCATGAGAATTGCTCTTCAAGAAATCTTTTTTGACTCTTCAACAGTGTCATGAAGTATTTAAAAACAGTACTCTTGGACCTCTGGCTTGGTAGATTGCAGATAGGAAAGATGAAACTGATGATGGCAAAGTTCTTGTTCAAGTCACCGAATTTATTCCAGTCAATGAGTCATATAGCTATTCGCCTTGTTTTCATATTGTTCTTCCTTAGTGACTCTTCAAATAAAGTGTTTTCTATATCAACAAAGTTTTCAATATTTCAATATTTCCTGTATAATATCAACAACAACAACAAGCCTTTAATAGCATATAAAAGTACAATATAAGGAGGGAAAGTGCAAAAGGATCCACTGCTAGAGAAAACAAAGGCAAAGATCATGCTTTGGAGTAAGACAATAATACATTCACGATTTCTCATGGCAAGATATAAAAATTTTGCAACTGGTTCAATTATATCAGGGTTCTGGGATGTCAAAAGAAACTGAATCTTACGTTCATCCAAATGCAGTTCTCTTACACAGCAGTGAGTTAAGAAATTTAGCTCGGATCGAGGAATAAAATGGACAATGGAAGAAAACGTGTGTAATTGATTCCATACAGCATTGTCCACAGGGGCACAACCTAGCTGAATGTGGGATCTGTTGAAATCTCCCACATAGCACAGCAGCAGGTAGAGCATTAGTTCTAGCTAACATGAATGTTCTACGCTGTTGTGGGATGATTAGATGGTAGAAGTACGCAGCTAGGGGCTGAGAGCTTGGTGAGATCCCCATTTCTAGCTTTACTGCTAGCTTTACTAGAAGTCTGTGTTTAATTGAATTAAATGCAGTCTTTTCTGATGCCAGATACAAGGAGTCTAAAGAGATTCCTATAGATTTCATTTTTCCCTCAGTGTGTCTTAACCAAGTAGATGACTCATGTTCAGATAGCATGAGGGAAATTAGACTATTGGGGTCAGATCTAAAATGAATGCGAAGGCAGAACTTGATTGTTAACAAACTGTATAATATCAATCCAGCCAAGGGTTTTTTTTAGCTTTTCAAACAGACATTTGTTGATATAGAAAACACTCTATTTAAACATGAAGAGTCACTGCAAAAGAACAATGTGAAAACAAAGGGAGTATTTAAGTGACTCATTGACTGGAATAAATTTGGGGACTTGAACAAGAGCTTTGCCATCGTCGATTTCATCTCTGTCTTCACTGACTGTAGACTGCAGGGCACAGAATCCTCATTACTGCAGCAATGAAGGCTGATCTGCTGAATTTTTGGGTTAGGGAAAATAGCTGCAGTTGTCTCTTAAACCTTAACCAACACTCAAATAGCACCCCCAAACTGAACATACATTCTGGAACTGTGAAATACATTCTGGAAGTGTCCAAGAACATTAACTAAAAATGATCTTAAGATTCTTGATCATTAACAAGCAAAAGTACAAATAGCTGCCTTTTGTTGAAAATTTCCATAGATTTTTTAAAATATGAATTTCACATGGCCTACTTCCAACTGAAGTATTGAGAATCTTTTTTACAGCAAAATCCATTCTTAGGGTGTGTCTGTCTTCTTCATTTTGGCAGTTATTTAATAAGTATATATTGGTCAGGATATGTGCATAGTTGTTTCTGCATTTGTCTTTTTGTATAAACTGCTTAGGAACTAATTGTCTTGTGAAGCAGTATGAGTGTCATACTTGTGGAGATAGTGGCTCTGACTGACCTGTGCTTAATTATTAATTAGAGGATGTGGTAGGCATAATATGCCAACTGTTGTTACTAATTTTTTCTCTTTGTAGGCAATTGGCTCCTAGATGGAGGCAGTCAACAAGAGCTCAGACAGTTTACTTGTTTATAGACAACTGTTGTATCTATTTGACATTTCTCTGACTTTTTCAGATAACAGTATCTTTCTTGCTGTGCCTAGAAGCCCAACCCAATGTACGGTGAAGAATTCCTTTCACTGCTGAGCACAGAGCTCACTGTGAGGGATTGTCAGTTAAGGGGTACATGGATAGAAGATGAAAAGCTGCTACACATTAACATTTTAGAATTGTGAAATGTTTGTTATGCCCTTAGATGTTTCTCAGATATCCTTCAGAACTGATCCATTTTGTCTAGGTGGGCAATAACAATGCTTTAGTTAAATAATCAAGATGGTCCAGAGGTCTGTGTCAGGAAGCTACCCTTGTGTGGGACATAGCAGTGAAACTCAGTGCTTCCATTCAAGCTATCCATAACTTTAAGAGTTTAAACACCAAAACCAATAGAGTACTAGAGGAACTAAGGAGAGCTTCTGCGCAGGAGCTCATGGTGCCCTGATAACTAACCCAAGTAACAGTTTCAGAAAGATTCCATGTGGGTTGTCAAGAGGTCCAGGAGAATCAGCAGAATTGTTTTCTCCTTGGAACAGTTATCAACCAAGGCAGCCAAGATAGTTTCTGTCCCCAAACTGATCTAAAAACAGACTGCAATCTAGACAATAGGCTTCATCCTCAAACTGCCTAAAATTACTACAAAAAGGGGAATGTTGTAGCAGGTAGATAGTGGTTTACAAGTACAACAAAATTTGAGTCCAATAGCACATTTAAGACCAACAAAGATTTGTGTGATGCATGAGCTTTCGTGTGCATGCACACTTCCTCAGATAATGGAACAGGAATCATAAGAGTACAGATATAAGGATCAAGTACTGTACCTTCTCGCATATAAGCCGGCCCGGATATAAGCCACCTAATTTTACCACAAAATCTGGGCAAACTTATTGATTCACATATAAGCCGAGGGTGGGAAACGCAGCAGTTACTGGTAAATTTATATTAATTGAGGCACCAGTAGGTTAAATGTTTTTGAATATTTATTTCAAAGAGAAACTGTAAACTAGCTCTGTCGGTGAAAAAGAGGGCCACCAAACCAGAGCAGAACAACAGTACCCGAAGTTGGCAACCTCCTACAAAAAGTACAACAGCTACCAAACTGGGAGAATGGACTACTCTAACTACAGCTACAGTGCCCCCCAGAACTACTCTTCTGTCCTACTGTTATGATGGTCAGTTCTTAGTCTGAGGAAGAGTGCTTGCACTCGAAAGCTCACGCCTTGAATAAATCTTGGTTGGTCTTAAAGGTGCTACTGGACTCTGATTTTATTGTGCTACTTCAGACCAATACAACTACTCATTTGAATCTACCCCCAGAACAAAACACTGAAATAAAGAACTGTAAAACTCAACACTGAAAGAAAGAACTGTAAAAATCAACATTTAAAAGAAACACAATCCCAAGACGAAAAGGCAAACAATGCTGACCCTCAGAAAAAAGAAGAAATAAACATTAGGAGAAACAGTAAATTCCAAAGATCTCCACTGTTCAGGTAGGGAGACTGTTAGGGTTATATATGTGTGATTAACTAGTAGATCCCAAATTTGTCCCATGTTCCCAGTGCCAGATACACTTGAAACTGGGAGTTCTGCTTGGCTAAACATTAGGTAACGATAATGCTGTCCCCTTTCCCAAACTAAAGGCTATGATGCTGCTGCACAAAAGAGAGCTGGTAGATAGAATTGTTCCTGCTCCATAAGGCAGGCGATCTCAGTAATTACATTCTAGGTCAGTTCATTCAGCATCAAGACCTGGATAGTAACTACACATAGGTACATTTACATAAATGTCAACTCCAACATTATAGTAAGTGTATGTATATATAACGCTATCCTGCAAAATCTAATATCCTCTCTCTGTATCAAATTATATTAAAATACAACAGTACATAATCAGAACCAGTATATGGAAAAAAACACATCCAGTTGATAAAAACAACAGAAGAGAATATCCACAGTTATATAGTTTATTCCCTTCCTATCCATTTCTAACAGCAGAAGTTTTTTTTTAATGCTGTCAATTGTTGCCAGTTTTTATCTAGAATATTCTTAGAATTTTGAAATGCTGTTAGCTTGATTATTGATAACAATTCCCACATCTTTAAGAAACATTCTGATTTTTCATGCAGTATCAGTTGTTTACAGGAATGTATAAATACCATTTGTAGAAGAGCCTAATGCTGGGAGCAATTGAGGGCAAAAGAAGAAGGGGACAACAGAGAATGAGGTGGCTGGATGGAGTCACTGAAGCAGTCGGTGCAAACATAAATGGACTCCGGGGAATGGTAGAGAACAGGAAGGCCTGGAGGATCATTGTCCATGGGGTCGCGATGAGTCGGACACGACTTCGCACCTAACAACAACAACAACAAATACCATTAGTCCAGTATTCTATATCATAATTAGGACTGGCATCTTTACTGCTTCCTCAAGAAACATTGTTCCATTATTCAGGAAAAGGTGACCAGTGTTGAGTAAATAAACTCTTTGTATATGTATTTTTCAGTTCTGTTTCAGTCTTGGTGTTATTAACTAGTTAATAGTAACAAGTTAATAGTAACGGTGTTACTATTAACAGAAGACCCCCCTCCCGGGCAATTTTGGCACCCTATCTTTATTTTAACCTAATAAATACAGTATTGGGGGGGGGACCCTGTCAGTTTCATGCCTACTATGTAGCAAATTCCCCCCACCCCTGCATCCCACTGCTTTTCTGTTGTGTTAGCCAAATAATTGGTGTTGGCTAAGAGATGACCAGTGCTCCAACCTCATCCTGACTCACTCTGGTACTGCAGATCAGGCCCATAGTCACAGTGGTGCAGAAAAGGCATGATGCCATTCAATCATTTGTCATGACCCTCCAATCAGCATAAGCAGTTGGTGTAAAATCTGTCACGCTGTCTTTCAGATTTATATTTTCTATTTAAAAAAGGAAGAAATGAGTTAAAAGTGTGAATCCTGTCATAAATCTTCCAAGCGTGAATTCTCTGTGCTGTTGTCTGGAACAATTAGTAGGTTAGCAGGGTTGAGGAGTCCTAATTTTAAAAACCTGCAGAGGCAGGGGAATTAAAATCATGTTGAAGGAGAGGCGGAAATTAAGGAATGAAAGGATTAAAAAATAGGGAAAGTAAAGAGAAAGAGAGAACAGGACAGTGTTTCAGAATAGTACTAGAGAAATCTCATTGCTGGGGTAATTATTTTTGATAGGAGACAAGGAATTTAGGTCCAGCGGTAACTGCACACAAATCTTTTACCAGCATGATGTAGTGGTTAAGTGCTGCGACCTCTAATCTGGAGAATTGAGATTGATTTTCCATTCTTCCACATGCAGCCAGCTGGGTGACCGCGGGATAATCACAGTACTGTTAGAGTTGTTCTCACAGAGCAATTCTGTCGGAGCCTTCTCAGCCTCACCTACCTCACAAATATGTCTGTTGTGGGGAGAGGAAGGGAAGGCAATTGTAAACTGCTTTGAGACTCCTTTGGATAGTCAAAAGCAGATTATAAAAACCTAATATATGCTAACCCACAGGAATCTTATTCACAGGGGAGGTTTGTAGTGTTTGCTCTGAGGACAGAAAGTTGCTGGGAAAGGATCCCATTTTTTGTATTACCATTTTCTGCATTGGCTCTTTATTAAATATTTCATTCATGCTATTTGATTACAATATTCTATACCATGTAATCTACCTTGAGTCTCAAGTAGAAAATTGGTAAATAACTAATAAAGTACAAATAAATAATAAAGTAAATGAATATTGATGGGTTGCCCACCACTTTACTCGTCTCCTCCCACCCCACCCCTAAACATTTTCTGGCTATATGCCTGCTGATGATGGTGTGTCTTTGAGTTTTAGTTTCAAATCCCTTCTGATATATTAAAAGGTTAATATTTTTGATTTGAGCAGTACTATTTATATAGGTGTTCGATGCATGCCACTGTGAAGATATTTTTTGGTAGCTGTCAATAGTAACTGGTGTTTGGAGGTATGAAGTTGTTTCATGGCTTCTCTGGCTAGGTTGTTACCTCCTGAAATCCACCTGGATTTATGATCTCCCCTTTCCTCAGGACTGAGGTTTGGAAGTCTTGTTGCTTCTGAAATTTAATCTTGTTTTTATAAAACCCATTGGCAGTTCAGACAAATTATCAAAGCACTAATGTGCAAACTAGAACTTTATAGTTAATAGAAATAGTTATAGTTAAGGGATTTTAATTGGACAATTTTGCAGTTTGAACCAGCTGGCTAATACACTGGACAGTTTGCACTGCATAAAAATGTACCTATGTTTTACTTCAGCAGCCTCAGCAGTACCTAATCACTTGATGGTTATTTTGGCAGTATATATTACAGCCTGGATTCCATTATGTTTGGTAATGACTTGAGGCCATGTTCAGACATTACAATGCTCCAGGACTCTGCTTGAAGTGAAATCAGGAATGAGTTTGCTTCCTCTATTCTCCACTGAAGGTAGAGGTCAACTACTGAAGCAGAAGCACTCTCTGAGATAGATGTAAGATCTATCAGTTTGAGAGCTTGCAAGTTCTACAATTGTTTGATTTTGAGAATTTATGGTAAAGAAAGCTAATTCTTTCTTTTTATTTTATTACAGTGCTCATTTCTCCCCCCTAAGCATCTTGCCAGCCTCTGCAGAGTAAGTATAAAATCATTATAGGGGCTAATAAGTACTTCTGACCAGCACTATTTGCATTATGGACATTATGTATTGTTTGAGTCTTCAGTGGATTTCCTACTGGCTATTTTGGTATAACTGGAAAACTGTGACCATGATTGAATTCATTTGATTAGTACATACTTGATCCACAACTCCTGAGCTATCAAATTGCTCTCATTTATTCCTCATTTGGCCCTATGCAGGTTCTGTGATTTTCCCCACCCTCAATGAGTTTTCTCTTTTCCACCTTTTCTTCAAGCCTCATGATTCTTCATCACTAGCCTTAATGTCCCTTTTTCTCAGATTGCTGGCTGTGTTTTCTGTTTTCAGTCACATTGCCTTGGACCCACTCCAGCTTCTTAGTACTCTGATCTTTTCTGATACACTAATCCAAGGAAAACTTCTCCCACTTAAATTGATTGTGAAGTTCCTCTCCAGGTGCTGGTTTTTCTGTGACTGATCCCTCAGTTCTAATGACTTTAAACATTTCTGTATGTTCTGTAACATTATAGGAGCTCACGAATTTGCAGGTGATAGCTTCGCAGGACACACATTTTCTGTGTATTTCTTTGTTAATAATACGTCAGGAACCAAGTGGTTGAGGGGTTTATAGGTGTCTAGCCAGTCCATGCCCTGTAAAATGGCAAACCCTATGATGGGGTCGATGGTTAGTGAGATTCTCTTCCAGTGGGCTCCTGTGTTCATAACTAAGGGGGTGGTTGCTTGGGTGATCGACTTCCCCCCCACCAGGGCCCTGTCTATATGCCGCATTGATATGGGCTTGCTACAGGGACCTTCCCTACTCCCAGCCCTCTTACCAGCTCAGCTTTTATCAGGGAAGTTGAGCATCCAGAGTCTAGACACACTTGTACTTCCATTTGTGTCCCATCCTTTCTCATTCAAGAACTTTGCAGGGAGGAGGATGGGGGGTAAAATGTAATGTGGCGGAGCTGGGGTGCCCTTCAGTATGACCCACCATATAGGGCACCTGGCTGGATAGGCCATTGTTCTTTCCCGGAGTCGGGCTGAATGGTTCACTCACCCAGGGCTGGCTGTTTGGCTGCCCTTCTTCGCTCTGTTCCTCTGGACTGCACATGGGAGAAAACATCCCACGGGACTTTCCCACTGCTGGGAGGGGAGCCCCCGAAGCTTTGGGCTTCTCCAAGGGGGGCCATGACTTGGTTTTCGGGGGAGTGGGCTGGCCACCCTGAGTACCTCTACAGAGGGCAGCAGGGCATTGCTTGGGGCACTGCATTGCAAAGTTTCCCTTCTGCCCACACTCTAGACAGAGGCCCAGTTGTTGATGCTGGTCCCTCTTCGGAGCCGTGGTTTGGGGGGGATTCTTCTCCTGTTCCCCTCCAACTCCTCATCCTGGCTTACCACTCACGCAGAGGACAGTTTGAGGTCTCCAAATCTTATAATCCATTTGCTCCGCCTCAACCCATCCTGTTTTCAGTATCCAGGCATCTAGGTTCTCATCTATCGGAGCCCCGCGATTGTAGATTCCTTCAACCAGGGTGGGATCAGGTCCACTTTTGAAGTCATCAATCTTCTGCTCCTTGTTCAGGTTCTGCAGTTTCCGGAACAGAGTGTAAGTTTGCGATGTACTTGGCCACGGGACACCCCCGCTGCTTCAGATGTCGCAAACTCTCTCTGGCTATAATCTCATGGAGCGGGTCTTGAAAGTGTGCCATGAGTGCCTCTCTTCAGGGGCCCAGGGCATGTTCTGGTCTACCCACCAATCTGCTGCCTTACCATCCAGGCTGTTCCCCAACGTGCGCACTGTGTTGGATTCCAAGGTGAAGGATGCTCCCCAGTCCATTGGGAAGCCATCCACCTGCAATAGGAAATAGTCCAGTTTTTTTGGCAGAGCCGTCGAAGCGGGCATTGAACACATGCCCTGCTACAGGTCCAAACTGGGGAGTGGGTGCTGGGCCACAGGTGCTGCCATAGCCACAGGCACTGCTGGGACCAGTGGTCCTGCTGAGATCACTGGGGCTGGCACTGTGGAGAATGTGGATGTCGTCAGCATTGCTAGGACCACAGGGGCGGGTGCTGCTGGTAACCCCGGGGCCACCAGAGCTGCAGGCAGTATGGGGGCCACGGGAAGTGGCTGATGGTGTGTCGGCGGCTCTGCAGGGCATGTGGTGAAGGGTTCTGCATAGAGGGGAGGCAGCAGGGATTGGAGCCACCCCACGCATGGTGGTTGGGAGAGGGGGCGGCTTCTGTCATTGAAACCGGGTAGTTTGGTGGACGCCGTTCTCCTGCTCTGGTGCCCCTGCAATTCCCTCGGATTATCTTTCGGATAATCTCTGGTCCATGAGCGTGAAGCAGGGGGGTCCCCGGCAGACCCCCCAAGGAACAGCTCACGACACTGGCCCCCTGTCATCATGATGAGGCCCTATGCCTCCGAGTCCTCTGGGCGCGGGGGCTGAACCATGGGGGTACTTTGGATTCATTTCCTGGTCCCTCCTAGGGGCTCTCCAATGATCCCCTGGATCTGGGTGGCTGCTGAAGTTGAGTCCTGGACAGAGGGAGTGATCATTGGGTTGGCCTCCCTTCCTCTGGGTTAGCCTCCCTTCACTTAGCCTCAGCTTCCTCAATTGAGAGGTGTACTCAGTAAAGTTTGTGAAGGTCTAGCACCTTTCTCCTCTCTCTGTGCCTTCATGTGCTGAAGCATGTCATTGAGGTCCCAGCTGTAGGCCCATGTCTGGGGGTCCATCCGATAGGGGCCCGAGCGAAGCAGGTCTTCCTTGTCTTCCTCGGGCCTCTCTGGGGGTTCCCGCCCCAGTGACGGCTCTGAGACTTGGTCGCTTTGCCCCAGCCCCAATGGATCCCTGTCGCTAATCAAGGCAGGAGCTGCTGGCCTGGTGGCTAGGGTTTGTAGTCTGGGAGCAGTCCTTTCCAGGCCGGCGCTTACTTCGTTTGGGGGATGGGCTGAAAGGTCCCAGTCCACTTTTGCCCTGGAAGCTAATAGGGCAGAGGGAGGCTGCTCGCTCGGGGCCTCTGGGTTCCTCCATTGACCTGTCTCACTGGCCGCCGGGATGTCTCCCCCAGGCCCACCGCCCCTGGTTGGGACTAGGATTGGGCACTTTGGCGCCCAAAGCAGCTGGTTTCTCCTGGCACAGCCAACACCGTGCCATGGGGGGAGGTGAGATGCAGGCATCAGCATGCTGGCGGGGCACACACATACAGGTGTGGAGCTCTGCGCCTTTCTGTGTGCACCCGCCGGTGCACTGACGGCCGCACCTCCAGTCCCCTGTCCCACCCCCACCCGCAGTGCAGCACTGACTGCATTGGGAGAGACCAGCCGCTTTATGTACCCAAGCGCCCAACCCTAGTTGGGACAGTGTCCGCTGTGTGCAGTAGGAGTCTGTCTGGGGCCTCCAGGCCCATCATCCATTGGGTTCCACTGGCCACTAGAATTCCTCCTTGCGGCCCTATCAACCTGGTTGGGCAATTTTGCTTTCTTGCATTTCTTTTTCTTTGGGATGGTTTTAGTTGCTACCTCTTGTACAATGCTGCGAACCTCTGTCCATAGTTCTTCAGGCACTCTGTCTATCAGATCTAATTCCTTAAATCTATTTGTCACCCCTACTGTATATTCGTGAGGGATATGATTTAGTTCATACCTGAGTGGCCTAGTGCTTTTCCCTACTTTCTTCAATTTAAGCCTAAATTTTGCAACAAGAAGCTGATGATCTGAACCACAATCGGCTCCTGGTCTTGTTTTTACTGTATAGAACTTCGCCATCTTTGACTGCAGAACACATCGTCAATCTGATTTCTGTGTTGACCGTCTGGTGTTGTCCATGTGTAGAGTTGTCTCTTGGGTTGTTGGAAAAGAGTGTTTGCTATGACCATTGTATATATATAGTGTATATATATAGTGGATTGTTATTAAATATCCATGCATTGAGCAGTCTAGAATACTTTATAAACCAGTTTTCTTTTGACACAAATAACTTCTGCATGCTGGCAAAAATAGCCAAACTAAGAAATTATTTTATTAATACAAATAATCTCTCTTTTAAAAGCATATTGGAAAGAACAATTAGAGCAGCTGTAGAACAACACCTCTTTGATCTGCAGAGCAGCATAGATCAAGATCTCAAGAATTTACAGCACAGAATGGTGTGTCATGAAGGAAATATTGAGGGGGATGAAGAAGGATCTAACAACCAGTAAGATTTTATTTGGATACTAAAATCACAATGAATTGCTTAAAATACATTTTATCAACCTATTGTTCATGTCAGTGGTATTTTAAGTCATAAACTAGAAAGGGAGGAAGTGTTTATCAGTTGTTCATTTTAATGTTAATACCTGGAATTGTATTAAACATAGGTAAAGGTAAAGGTATCCCTGTGCAAGCACCGAGTCATGTCTGACCCTTGGGGTGACGCCCTCCAGCGTTTTCATGGCAGACTCAATACAGGGTGGTTTGCCAGTGCCTTCCCCAGTCATTACCGTTTACCCCCCAGCAAGCTGGGTACTCATTTTACCGACCTCGGAAGGATGGAAGGCTAAGTCAACCTTGAGCCGTCTGCTGGGATTGAACTCCCAGCCTCATGGGCAAAGCTTTCAGACGGCTGCCTTACCACTCTGCGCCACAAGAGGCTCATGTATTAAACATATGGAATGCATTAACACTAATTGTGTATAGTATAGTATAGTATAGTATAGTATAGTATAGTATAGTATAGTATAGTATAGTATAGTATAGTATAGTATAGTATAGTATAGTATAGTATAGTATAGTATAGTATAGTATAGTATAATGTAAGTACTAGGAATGGTATTGTTTATAATGTAGGACTGGTTTTTGGCCTGCATGAGACCTCCAGTAAGAGCCTCTTGTGGCACAGAGTGGTAAGACAGCAGACATGCAGTCTGAAAGTTCTGCCCATGAGGCTGGGAGTTCAATTCCAGCAGCTGGCTCAAGGTTGACTCAGCCTTCCATCCTTCCGAGGTAAAATGAGTACCCAGCTTGCTGGGGGGTAAACAGTAATGACTGGGGAAGGTACTGACACTGATATTGAGTCTGCCATGAAAACCCTGGAGGGCGTCACCCCAAGGGTCAGACATGACCCGGTGCTTGCACAGGGGATACCTTTACCTTTAAAACCTCCAGTATATGTTCCGTGGTGTCAAGCCCTCTTTTAATTTCAAACCTGCTGGAAGTATGAATTAAAATTCTTTAACTAAAACACTAGCATCAATTAGCTGTGGTGCTTTCCCCCCGCATGTTGGGGCCAGATAGACTTTCACTAAGTTGATAAGCAGTAACTTACTTCACTCACTTTTAATAATTTTATTCTTTTTAAAAATTTAATATGTTTGTTTAGTGATACCCTCATGTTTAAAAAAAATTGTGGAGGAGAAGACAAAGGATTAGATCTTTTCATTTTAGGAGAAAACATTCTCTGAAGTGGCACAAAATAGCCTGTTATAATATCCTGGTTTGGTCAGTTAAATACATAGGATGGTGCCAATCATGGCTGGTGAAAGCAAATACAAAGTGTTATTCCAGCCACCCCCTGGAGATTGTACAAAAGGAGAAAAACCACTGTATAATGACAACACAACTAAATCAAAATTTACACAATGTAGAAAAATTTTATCCAGTGCTTAAAAGCCTAAATATAACATACCAATTCTACAAAACTGTTATATAAGTGTAGGAATGCCACTGGTAATTCCAAATCCAAATAAGGAACTGGTAAAGCCTGCATTTTACTTGTGATGACTTCCTCAATGGACCCTTAACAATTATAACATAAATTCAGAAATACAATAAATATGGAATAACATCGACCATGTTTACCTGGGTGCCAAATATTAATAGGAAACATGTAAAAATTAAACTGAAGATACAGATCTCCTGGGATTGCAACTGATCTCCAAATCAGGTCACATGGAACAAATAAATAAATAAATATGTATTAAAGGGCAAACTTCAATTAATGTTAAAATATTAAATGTTCTACTGTTATGAGTTCTGCTTTTAAAAATGTTATACATTCACAATCATGATGCTTCTTTGAATTTTCATTGTAAACCGCCTTGAGCTGCAAGAGAAGGCGGTATATAAATATATAATATAATAAAATAAAATAAAAATGCTTTTCCTTTCTGAATCTAGTCAAACAAACTTCTATATTGTCTTATTTGAGAAATGATTATTAACTGCACTGATAGTTTGCCTTTTCTCCATGGAACTCAGTGTGATATACTTAATTCTCCCTTCCTCCAGTTTATTCTTACAACAGTTGAGAGTAAGTGACTGGCCCAGGTCATCCAGTGAGTTTCATGGCAGAGGTTGGATTTGAACCTGGGTCTCCTTTCTCCTAATCTAGTGACATAACTGGTTAAATGATGCTGGCACTCAAATGCTGTTATTTTTGTTCCAGATTTCATTATTATTATAATAAAACAGTCCCCTTCCCCCACAAAAATGTGAAGTTTCTTCTTCTTAACTGTAGCCAGTGAAATATTGATAAATTTTACTACTACAGTTCCCTTTAACAAAAGCACTTTGTTTCTTTTAATAGGGGAGATACTGAAAAGAATGTTACTAAAGATGTTGAGAATTGTGGAGACTGCTCCAAAACAGTGGATTGCACTAGTTTAGACAATGAAGTTGTACAGCCTGATTCTGTATCTGAGGAAGAAGACAATCAGGTATGAGTATTGCAGAATGCTATTTCCTATAGCTATAGTCTGGAAATGTTAAGTATACCTATAAGAAACCTATAAATTTCCTGCTCTTTTGAACAAATTAAGTGTGAATATTGGGCTTTCTGGCATTTGAGAATGAATATGAGATTAACTGTATATTCTTCTTGGGCATAGGATTGGTTGCAACAGTATGGAATTAAAATGGCTTTAGTACCATATTTACCAGTGTATAAGACGACTGGGCGTATAAGACGACCCCCCAACATTTCCACTAAAATATAGAGTTTGTTACATTACAGTACTATGGGCCACTATGGGCAGCTATGTCTATCCCAACTGAAGTGCACCTGGTGTATAGGACGACCCCCCCATTTGGAGGCATGTTTTTCAGGGGGGGAAAGTAGTCTCATACACCAGCAAATACTGTAATTATTCCATATTAATTTGTTTTAATCATATATGTGTGACAAGAGTAACTAATACTGAAAGGTCTGTAGCAAAGATGTACTGGAAAATAAGAAGAGTTGGTTTTTACATCCTGCTTTTCACTATCTGAAGGAGTCGCAAAGCTTTCTTCCTCTCCCCACAACAGACACCCTGTGAAGTAGGTGGGGCTGAGAGATCTCTGAAAGAACTGCTCTGAGAACAGCTGTAAGAGGACTGTGACTGTCTTAAGGGGTCACCCAGCTGGCTGCATATGCAGGAGTGGGAATCATAGAACCATAGAGTTGGAAGGGCTCATACAGGCCATCTAGTCCAACCCCCTGCTCAATGAGGGATCAGGCTAGAGCATCCATGAATCAAATCTGGCTTTCATGAATAAAACCTGGCTCTCCACTCAGGGCCTGCAAAAGGGAGCTCCTCCGCCAGGCAAGTTGACTGGGACCAACTACACCCAGTAGGCCCCTGATCCTCCCTCCCAGGAATCCATGCACCTGACTTTAACCATAGACCTGTTTGATTGCTGTTCTTTGAACTGTTATTCTTCCATTGTTGTTATTGTCATTACCGTTGCCTTTGTTTCTGTTTGATGTAAAAAAACTGAGTTTGATGTATTGTTCCTTTACATTTCATGGGAACAGTCCTGAGCCTCAGGGGAGAGTGGTATACAGATGTAAAAAATAAAATAAGGTTATAACAGCTAAAAGACAGAGAGATCCAAAATAGAGAGGAATAAGAGGAACACATGCAAAGACTTGGGGGCATCCTCTCATTTTTCCCTTTCCCACTATTTCCTTCCCTGATGTTTTCCCATTCAAATATTAAGCAGGCCTGACCCTGCTTAGCTGCTGAGATTCGACAAGATGTGTCTAGGCTGAGCCATCAAGGGCTTCCCTGCCTTTTATGAATATGATGATAAAAAGCCTTGAAGAATGGCATTATTATTGTGGTTGCCTAGCAACCTCTTCAATGGCCAGTGGGATCTTTTTTTTTTAAGATGTAGGTGCTGCTTCTATTATCAAGAGGGGGATTAATCCCCAACGTATTTGTTTTTAGATTTAAGATTTTTCAGCAAACCTGTGGCTTTTCTCAGGTTTTAGGAAAAAACTGGCTTGTCTGTTCATCACTCCGATCTATGGAATTTAAGTATGCACACATTTGATCATGTTGAAAATTATTTATATTGATTTATTCCTGTGTTAGCACCCCTTTTTTTGAAACTATTCACATGGCTGTGAAAGCTGTGGAAAGTTTCATATGGGCTCCAATGGCTCTGTAACAGTTTCAGGTTTCTTCCACTGCATATATGTATGGTTTTCAATTTTTTGAAATTATAGAAGCCATTAAAAATGTCTCTTAAAGACATGGGGTAAAGACTTAACCTTGGTGTAGTCTGACCTTGTTACTAGGGCTTAACAAATGAGCAAAAGTGGTTGGTGCTACTCAGTTGCTGCTTTAATATGCTTGTTGCCAGAAGCTTTGCATCTCATTCAGCCCTTGTTGCTGCTTTATTTAGTAACAAGGATTAATAGTACCTTTTAGAAAGCCCAACAGACTTGTTTCATTTTACAGGGGCTGAGGACAAGTCCTCAACATGTTTATCACTACTATTTTATCTTGAAATTCTGGCCTCAGATTTGATTGATAATTATTACATTTCAGTGCTCAAGTTTCAAACATTTGCTTGCCAGAAGCTTACAAATAGGCCATAATTCAGAAGGGAGATATGTGGTATGTTTGTCTACTTTGACACGTTGTGGTCTTGCCATGTTTGTATGAAGGTAAAGGCATTATAGTTCTAAGAATATAGAAACTTATTTGACTTTCAGCCACATATACGATTAACTTACTTTCTTACAGGCATGCAAATATGAATGTCTTAACCTTCATGAACTATCATGATGAAGTGTTTGGGTTTTGTTCAACAGGTAACTGGCATATTGTTGAAGCCATGTAATGGAGGAGGAGCAGCTGAAGTGTCCCTTGGAGATACGTATGTATATCAGCATATGTGTCAGTATTTTGGAACCAAGTGGCCTTGACTGTTTTTGTTCTTAACCTCAGCTTTTGCTTGTGGTTATCAAAATGCTTCAGTTCAGTGAAAAATAATAACATTATTTTTAAAAGCAGTTTATATTTGTTGTCGAATAGGTGGTGTAAATGTCAAAATGTCTATTTTGTTCAAGCTTATAATTTGAGGTCAGAGTATAAAACCTGTGTTTTTGTGATATCCAGGGTAAGGGTTAGCTTACTGTTTTTAAGTGACTCATCTTTTATTATTGTTAGGGAAGACAAAGTAAACATTTTGTCTTTTTCTGCTTTATTAATAAGTTGAACTGCAATATCAGAGAGTCTTGTTTAAGAACTTCAGAGTTATCTGAATGTTAAGTGAACCTTGGTAGTGTTGTATGTTGTGGCTCAGTTCAGTTGAATTATAGTAGTGGAACCTATAGCTTGATTTGGGCTGCATTCAGAAGTCACAAATAAACCTCAATTTATAATATTTCCAAACCTCACTAATGGTCATACTCCTTATATCTTGACCCCTTCTCCTCTTGTGTGGCCATGAAGGGTGAAGGCTAACATAGAATTCCAGATAGCTGTGTCTTCTGAATGTATACACCTGGACAAACCAGAGTTCTTTTCCCTCACTAATCAGGCTTAGAAACTACAGCTCATAGTTTTAGATCTCCAGTTAGTAGGAAACAAACTCCAGTTTATCTATGAGCTCAAATGTCATGAGTAATTGTGGTTAGACAAAGATGTTTTCTTCCTTCTGTGTTCATTGTACAATAGAGAGGAGAGAGTACTGAAGCACAGCCACTAGCTAAGTTCATGCTTACCGCACAGACTGATCTGTGATGTCTGAATTACAAACTAGAGTCAGAAAACAGTGATTTCTATGATGTCTGAATTAGCAAACCAAAAGCTGTACTTCTCAGCCCTCAGAGCATAAGTTGTGTGACCTTTGGAGGCCATGGCACCAAGAAACAAGGGTGCTTGCACAGACAGATGGTACTAAATGTAAACTCTTTTTGCTCTATGCTATTTTATTTCATCTATTTATTTTATTACATCTATATACTGCCCTCCCCTGAGGCTCAGGGTGGTTTACATGGAACATGAATTAACATCAAACTCAGTTTTTACATATTGAATAAATCAAATAGCAACAATGGTAATGATAATAATAATGATATAACAATTTAACAGAATAATAATCAAACAGGTCCATGGTTGTCCAATTCAGGTGCGTGGATTCCTGGGAGGGAGGTTCAGGAGGCGCAGAAGGTGTTGTTGGTTCCAGTCGACCTCAACCAAATGTCTGGTGAAGGAGCTTCCTTTTGCAAGCCCTGCGGAACTGTATTAGCTCCGTTAAGGCCCTGATCTCCCCTGAAAGCTTGTTCTATCAGGTGGGGGCCAGGACAGAGAAGGCTCTGGCCCTTGTTGAGGTCATACAGGCTTCCTTGGGGCCAGGGATCATTAGCCAGTTGGAGGTGGTGGAGCACAACGCTCTTTGAGGGGTATAGGTAGAAGGGTGGGCCCTGAAGTACACTGGCCTGACTGCATATGGCCTTAAAGGTGATTACTCAGAACCTTTAGGCTGATCTGGAATTCGACTGGTGGCCACTGCAGTTGTTGGAGGATGGGCTGGATGTAGGACCTCCAAGAACCCTGTGAGGACCCTGGTGGAGTGAGTTGCAGTCTAATCCAGTCTAGAGGTGACCATTGCATGGATTACTGTGGCTAAGTGTTCCGGGGCCAAGTATGGTGCTAGTAGTTTGGCTTGGCGAAGGTGGTAGAATGCCAGCCACGCTACTCTCATGACCTGAGCCTCATTGAGAGGGAAGCATCCAGGATCACACTCAGATTCCTGTCGGAGTGAGCCACTGGTAGCTAAGCTTACACCATGGGTCCCCAATATGGCGTCTGTGGACACCACAGTACTTGCCAACACATTTCTTGGTGAAAAGTGGGCAGTGCCATGTGCAGCTTTTACTCAGCAAGATTTCTGATTGGCTGAGCTGATTTTTTAAAGTGTTACTTTGGCAGGTGCAATCATCACAGTACAAGGATCTTCACTGTGTAACTAATGCATGCTGCACTAACCATTTTGTGGTTGTGTCTGCCTCCAGCAGCAGCCATTTTGAGGTTTTGAGTACCACACTGTGTCAGAAATCCAGAGGCTCCAAAAGGTTTACATGTATAGCATACAAGAATCAATTGTCTTCACATATCTGAAGCAATTACTCAAACACTAATAAGACTCTCATTATAGGCACGATTGTGCATCCTTTGATGATGGCGACAAAATGACTTCGCATATGATTCTGGTAAGACTTTGCTCCCCCCAGTTTTTTGGTACATCTGTGCCCCAAATCATAAACATGCATGTTGTATACTATGCAGCTTTATTTGAAAGGGCATGTATATTCCTCTGAATCAGTAATATGATAATTTTGTGAGAGTGGTGTTTTCTTGGTTAAGTCTGTAGGGTTGCAAAGAGGTGCATATGTTTTTTTAAGTGTAATATTTGATTCATAGTTCATAACATTTAATTTAATCAAAAGACACAGAAAAAAGTTTGACTTAAACTTTTTGCTTCTGTTACCAACTGCTCGAAATATCTTTGCTACTTATTTACAGGGCTTTGACAGCAAGATTTGTGATTCAGATGCCTATACTGAATCAGAAGAGTTGAAAAACCGAAATAATAATGCTCCAGAAGCAACGCTGTGTGTCCCTGTGCCACACCTAGATTTGAAGAATGTTAATGAGGGTGACAAATGGGAAGGTAATTCTGATTGCCTCAGTGCTTTTTGATCAACAGGGTAATTCTGAAGTACACAGTGATCAGAAATGCACATTAAATTTATCATATTGGAGCTTTCAATCAATACCGCATTTCTATATGGGCTCTTTAAAATGGGAATGAAGGAAAAATAGATGCATATAATGGTGAGACTTACATTTTTGGGGTTAAGATTTAAGATCAAATGAAGCCCTTGCTTCTAAAACAAGAATCCCATAGCAAGAACTAGTGTTAGTAGTGTCAACCTATACTTTTTGCTATAGTATAGTAACAAAAACAAAGATTCCTCTAATTACTCTTGGAAGGCAAACAAATAATTGTACATCAGGGACATTAAAGGTGTTCAATTTTCTGTTGATTTTTGAACTCTGAAATGGTAATTGTGCTTGAATTATTTATATTTGAATAACTCACACACTGCTAAGTAGTGCACATTGCTGCAAGGTGTTGAGTACACGTTGGGTACCCATGTTAAATATGCTTTAGAATCAGTTCCCCAATGAGTGAATAGCTTCCATACTAAATTTCTTTCAAAACCAAGCATAGCTCTGTGCCCACTCGTCCTTTTAAGGGTGAGGAAAGCTGCTTTTTGCAGTGGGAGTGTTCATTTCTTACTTTGCTTTTAGCCATAAAGCCAATAAAATCTGTTCTTTGGTTTGATTCTATATTCAGGGGCTAGGATCCATAGTGGCATTGTGGTGTACATTTCTTCCCACATTATGGAACCAAGGGATGCTGCTCCTAAATAGCAGCTGATTGGGGGGGGGGGGGGTGACAAAGAATTGCTGCTTCACAAATCTATGTGCAGAAGAAGTCTTGTGTGACCCTTTGGATCCTGGCCTAGTTTGGGTCATCCTGTTCTTCATGAGGAAATCTTTAAGAGTTCTCATGCTGAATTTTCATTTTAAAGACATACTAGATTTCCTGTGGGAACATGTGGGAATCCATCCTAGTTCAGTGGTATAC
This sequence comes from Paroedura picta, assembly GCF_049243985.1. Lineage (NCBI taxonomy): Eukaryota > Metazoa > Chordata > Lepidosauria > Squamata > Gekkonidae > Paroedura > Paroedura picta. Next base: position 86,791,514 of record NC_135371.1, read on the forward strand.
AGAGTCATTTAGTACCCTGAGATAAAGAATCAAATCCACCTGTATTTGTATTAATGGCTGCCAATTCATTTCTTTATTTATTAGATTTATAGATTGCCACTCTCGGCATAGCCGGCTTGTGACAGTTTACATAAAAAATATAAAATCAACATAAAACCCATTACCATTAGCTGCGGCAACAACCTAGTCTCCCCTGTGGACCCTTGCCTCTTCTGCTAGCAGTCGTTGTACCCTGATAGATGACCCCAGGCGATGTTAGCCTGGGGGGGGAGTACAGATTGCAAAAAGGGAGGGACCCGGTCTTACTACCCCAGTCTGCAACCAAATGCCTGGTGGAAGAGCTCCATCTTACAGGCCCTACGGAATCCAGAGAGCTCCGTCAGGGCCCTCAGCTCTTCTGGGAGTTCATTCCACCAGGTTGGGGCAGGGCTGAAAAGGCCCTGGCCCTGGTCGAGGCCGGGTGCGCTTCCCAGGGCAACAATGATACGCATATGTTGAGTACATAAATGATGTAATCCTTAGGGCTATGTGTTTTGAATGGCTTTAATGCTCAGCCAATATGAGCAAAAACTGTTATGTCAATCTTGTTTTGTTTAAGCTGCGTTTTGATAAAACATGGGAAAGCATGTGGCATTTTTTGTCTGTGAGTTCTGATGACCACTTCTGGAAAGCCTTTTAATTACTAAAGGGACTGATTTTAACAAGCACTGGGTAATCTTCAGTTACTACACTTTAAATGGAAGTTGAGTGCTCACACTTGGCCCAGAGTCAATTGGAAGACTTTCCTTTTGGTGTCCTACATGTTATATATGGTTTGTTCTAACTGTGCGATGTGTTCACTTCAGTATTTTCTGCCATTTTTTTATTTATTAGCGCCATGCCCTATCACTTTTCCCCTCATTGATTTCAAAACAATGCATCTACAGAGAGAAGGGGAGGGTAAGTATGGTTCGCCATACATTCAGTTATCTGCCTTTTTCATGGTTGCTTTCAAATTACCCCTTTATCTGCTGCCTCCTGACGAGCCATAGTACACTGATAGAGTTCATGCTTCAGTGCAAGTTTTTCCAATAGAAAAGGCTCTTAGAGTGTGGTAGGCCTGGGAAAGGCCTCTACCCAAGGCTCTTGAAAGCTGCTGCCATACAAACTACACACAACATGGCTAAATTGTCTAATGGTCTGATGAAATGCAGGGCAACTTTATATGTTCATATCATAGTAATAGGTTGTATATTCTTTTTTTAAAAAATGCTTTTGTATGGACATCTTTTAATCTTCAAATACAGTTTTATTAATTGTGGAAAGCAGGTAGAAGTGGGTTGACGAATGTTCGTTTTATCGTTCTTTTATGTTTTAGCTTTCAAATATAAGCTCTGCACTGGAAATTAAAATGCAGTACTTGATAGGCTGTTTTTATTCAGACAGCAGCTATACACTGAAAGCCCCCCGCCCCGAATGTGAATTGATCTCAGGGACTAACAGTTTAAGGATTTTCTTTCTCTGAGACCCCTATTTTAATGTGTAATGTTTTTAAAACAATTAAATTATTTCATGCGACATACATGTCAGAAAAATAGTATAGGTACATCTGATGTAAAATTGAAGTTACTTTTGTCCATGTTTGAGAATAATTGTTTCTTCAGTATCACTCCAGAAGCAAAGTGAGTTATTCCTACACAGTGATAGAAGACAACATTCAGAATTATTCATATATTGCAACAGAAACATTGGTTCTTGAATTTTAAACTTCTAGAAATAGTCTTTATTATGTACAATTTTATACTGACAGATTCATGCACTGATCGTTGCATTTCAGCTATTTCACTTTGTCTTGTTAAATTTTTTTAATGTGTCTTTTATGTAGTTTAAAACCTCATCACTACCATTATTCTAGAAGTTGCAGAAAATGCACACTGTATATAGTTTAATGTACAAAAACATATAATTCTAATGCATTTTTAATCTGATACAAATGCACTAATGTTATACATAGAGTAGCAAGTGGATTTGTACAGTGTGAACACTGGATTTCTTTCTTTCTTTCTTTCTTTCTTTCTTTCTTTCTTTCTTTCTTTCTTTCTTTCTTTCTTTCTTTCTTTCTTTCTTTCTTTCTTTCTTTCTTTCTTTCTTTTCATCATGGTGATGTGTTGATTTCCAGTGCACTTCACTGTTCATTTTGTGTATACACAATATATATAGCATTTAAGACTACGCACTGAGTGGACACTTGCTTGCCTTAATGAACTTTTAATAGCCCCATTCCATTTGTTTTCTATTTTTTGTGCTTTGTAGAGCCATTTCCTGCTTTTAAATCTTGGCAGGAAGACAGTGAATCTGGAGAAGCTCAGCTTTCTCCACAAGCTGGCAGAATGAATCATCCTTTGGAAGAAGACAATCATCCAGTATTGTCGCATCGGAGTTTGGAATTTGGACAAAGTCAGCGTTTTCTACATGATCCAGAAAAAATAGATTCATCTAAAGCACTTTCATTTGTTAGGTGGGTAGTGAATTTAGGTTTCAGCTCCATTTCACCTCTTAGGACTTAAAATTCCTCATCCTTCCTTCATATAAATCATATGTAAAGTTGCAGGTGCTATGTAACTATGGGTGTGCAACAGATCATATAAGCCTCTTATGAAGCTGCGCTGTAAATCCTACATTGCTGAAAGACCTATATAATAAGAATAGACCATGCTTAAAATTCAGGTTTAAAGGATTTGCTTTATTAGTTTTGGAGTATTTCCAAAATTCAGGATCTGAGATAAGCAATGTTTACAGTATTTCGGTTGCTTAGGAAAACTTTCTGGAGCAACAAAAATAGAACACCTTTGCTATCTCGTGTACTAGCCTGGTTCCCAAATGTATTTTGATTTCATTGTTGTGCAGCTGCAGTGCCTTTGCTGTGTATATACATAGTTTCCCCTACCCCTTTTTCTAAGGAAAAGACAAATATAAAGCATATTTAACCATACTGATATGAGGAAGTCCTTCTATAACAATATGGACCTGCTATGAATGGTAGTGATTGAGACTTGCCTAGAATTGTGGGTAACTGTAATTCTTGTGCTCAAATAACTTTGAATGCTTTTGTGATAATGAGGGTTTTATTTAAAATAACAACGGACAGTGACCCAGTATGTCCAGCAATGGTCACTATAAATTTTTCTGAAGGGGAAGAATTGTATGTACATGGAAAATATACTAAAAAGCTTATGTCATCCTATGGGACAGTACCACCTTCTTGCCATAAGCTTTTTGCATAATGGGCTGCAAGGGCAATTAAAAATGATCATAATTTTATGACTAATGTCCATACTCCATAAATTTTAGGGTGACATTTTTTTCATGTTTTACTAATGTTTAGCTTCAGAAGGAAGCACTGATGTTCTTTCATTACACATTTCATTATTTTTATCTTCTGTTCTTTAGCTAAAGGGATTGTCAGTGTCATTGCTGTCACTTTGCCTGTATTCTGTCTGTATGTTTTGCTGCTGTTTCCCACTATTTTGTTCATACTGCTTATTAGTTTTAAGCAGATTACTAAAATACTAGAATTAAAGCCCATCTTATAAAGAAATAAAATGGGCGCTAGGCCCCCCTCCTCGAGGAAGCCCCAGGGGCCGGTGCGGCGTGGCCACCTGCCTGTGACCGGGGGCGTTCTCCCAGCTGTGAGAACAGGCTCGCCACGTCTGTGATGCAGCGAGGCTGCTCCCGGGGCCTGGAGAAGGCGGCCGCCCGCGGCCGCCCACCTCCACCCACCGGCGGTGGCCTGGAGCATTCTGCTGGAGCGTTGCTGGCTGCACCCAGATTGGCCCTATTCCAACTTGGACAGCCGGACACGTTCCACCCCCCAGGCTGTTTCACAAATATATAGCGGAACCATGAATAAGGATATATTTTATTTGCATAAACGTGATGGTATCTTGCTGTTAGATGTTGCTCCAACTAGTCTTTCTAAAGTATTTGATTTGGAGCCCACCTTCTAAAACATGTCCTATCTGAGGCCACCACTTTGTAAAGAAGTGGAATTATAATTTAATAACAATATATATGACATCAGATCTCTTTTTAAAATATATGCTTATTCTAACATGCTGTAAACGTTTTTCATGATTTTTCTTTGTCACCCAGCAAGCTTTTAGATTTTGATCTTGTACAAAAGAGCATTCCACACAATAATTTGACCACTGAGGAAGACCCTCCTGGGGTCGAAACGTGTTTGGTCCATTTTGTCTTGTGCAGTCAGATATGTATTGTTTTTACCATGTTTTTAATACATTTAATCAGTGCACTTTGTTTAATAAATATTTGTAAAGATATTTTAATGTTGTTTTAGCTCAACCTTTGGGTTCCTGACTTTTCTGTTCAGGTTGGGTTTCCTTTCTTTTTTTTTTTTTTGCATTGAATTAATACCCCAAAAATACCAATAAGGTATTTCCTTCATGACCACTACAAACTTTCACAGGAGGAGCTGACATCCTGCACTAGAGAATGATGATGATGATGATGATGATGATGATGATGATGATGATGATGATGTTATCCGTTCAATCGTGTCCGACCCTCGGCGATTCTATAGGAAAGTTTTCACCATATGTTTCTGTCAATGACCACTTCAGAAGGGAATTTTGGGGGGGATATTTTTTGGCCCAGATTAACCAAATGCACACCTCTAGTACTTAGTAGGAATTGATATTTTACCTTATTTTATTTATTTATTTTATTATATTTATATACCGCCCTCCCCGAGGGCTCAGGGCGGTTTACAGGAAACAGGAAAAGATACAGATAACATACAGTAACAGGTGATAACAGTAATAACATTATAACAATAATAACATGATCATAACAATAGAAACTGCAAGAGCCTCAGCTCAACTCTTACTGGGAGTCAGTGGGTAAGGCCGATTAGTGTAAGTCGTAGTGGGGGGGGGGGCTTGGGAGCCAATTGGAAGTGATGGTTTGGGTCGACCTCAACCAAATGCCTGGTGGAGGAGCTCCATTTTGCAGGCCCTGTGGAACTATTTAAGTTCTGTCAGGGCCCTGATCTCCTCTGGGAGCTCGTTCCACCAGGTAGGGGCCAGAATGGAGAAAGCTCTGGCCCTGGTTGAGGTCAAGCGGGCTTCCTTGGGGCCAGGGACCACCAGGAGGTTGGAAGTAGTAGATCGCAAGGCTCTTTGAGGAGTGTAGGTGGAGAGGTGGTCCCTCAGGTATACTGGGCCGGCGTATGGCCTTAAAGGTCATAACCAACACCTTAAGCCTGATCCGGAATTCAACCAGGAGCCAGCGCAGCTGCTAGAGGATGGGCCGGATATTGGACCTCCGAGGTGTTGCTGTAAGGATCCTGGCAGCCGTGTTCTGGGCCAGTTGCAGTTTCGGATCAAGGATAAGGGCAGGCCAGCGTAGAGCAAGTTACAGAAGTCCAGCCTAGAGGCGTGACCATCGCGTGGATCACTGTGGCTCGGTGTTTCGGGGCCAAATAGGGCGCTAGTAGTTTGGCTTGGCGAAGGTGGTAAAATACTAGCCATTCTACTGTCGTGATTTGAGCCTCCATTGAGAGGGAGGCATCAAGTATCACTCCCAGGTTCCTGTCAGAGTCGGCCACTTTTAGCTGCACTCCATCCAGATTAGGTAGGCATGCTTCCTCGCTTGGACCTTTCCTGCCCAGCCACAGGATCTCTGTCTTTGAAGGGTTGAGCTTCAGACGACTCTGCTTGAGCCACCCCGTCATTGCTTCCAGGCAGCTGGCTAATGTTTCTGGGGGAGAGTCCGGGCGGCCATCCATCAGGAGGAAGAGCTGGGTGTCATCGGCATATTGGTGACAACCCAGCCCAAACCTCCACACCAGCTGGGCAAGAGGCCGCATAAAGATGTTAAATAGGGTTGGAGAAAGAATTGCCCCTTGAGAGACTCTGCAAGCCAGTTGGTCGCAGCTTGATGAACTCTCTCCTAATGCTACCCTCTGTCCACGATTCTGGAGGAAGGAGATCAGCCACTGAAGGGCAGTCCCTCTGATCCCGGCATCGGTAAGGCAGTGAGCTAAAAGCTCATGATCTACTGTGTTGAACGCTGTTGAGTGATCTAATAATATAAGCAGCACCGACCCGCCCTGGTCCAGCTGGCGACGGAGGTCGTCTGTCAGGGCGACTAGCACTGTCTCTACCCCATGGCCAGGCCGGAAACCAGACTGGGATGGGTCTAGGTCTGAAGCTTCTTCCAAGTATTCAGACAGTTGGTCCATGACTGCTTTTTCAAGCAATTTCCCCAGAAACGCTAAATGCGAGACAGGGCAATAGTTGGATGGCTGTTGTGGATCCAACAGCCTTTTTTGGTCAGATTACATCAGCACCCATTACTGGGAAGGTCAGCTTTCAGTCTTCCATATGTGTGCCTGCCTAGAGGCTACAAAGGACATTTTTTTAAAAATCAGTACTGCGTATTATTTGAGTGGACATCTGTGCAATTGCATAACTGGAACTGCTTTTCCAGTGCAGGGTGTCAGCTCCTCCTGTGAGTGAAGATTGTTTGCTGTAGTCATGAAGGAAATGAGCAAGAAGGCATTTGCTCTGCGAAGTTCAAGCATACACAGAAAGCAAGATGTTCATCTTGGACTAGACAGGCATGAAATCTGACATCTGGCTTGCGAGCTAGGAAGTTCTTGACACATTATAGTAGGACACATATATAGAGTCCATATGTAGAACATTCAGAGAGTCATTGAACAAATATCAGTTCCTTTTAAGTAACTTGTATTTTCTGTGTCCATGAAATTCTTCCATCTTGTTAAACAACAACCACCTTCATTCCTCTTTCAAATAATATTTCTTCTTTTTAAAGATTTTAAGCTGACCGGAAAATGGCAGCTATTCTGTTCAAATGCTTTTGGGAACATTCAAATGATAATCACTTCTAGATTCAATCCACTGAATCCACAGAGTGATTTAAAAGGTGTAAGGTTGTCTGTGTCTGGTTTTTGATACAGTGAAATGTCGTGCCTGACAGTTATCCTGTTTTGGACGTCTTAGGATATCTTGCTTTTTACTCCCAAAGAACTTTTATTTAACCTTTGACTGATGATGTAAAGGAAAAATACATGGAAAATTATATGAATCCTCCTTCTTGCACATGTATGTAGAGTAGTGCTTGTTTCCTTTTCAGCACAATTGATAAACTAGTAGATGGTTTATATAAAGACTAGGGACAAAGCCCATTATATCCAGGAATACAATGGGCACTAGAGCTTGGCAGTGGGAAGAGGAAGGGGAGGAGTTGTCCAGTCTGTAAGGGCATGGGGTTGAATGTATAGGTTGTGTGGGAGGTTCTGGTGCCATGGTGACAAATGAGGGCATGGGTGTGGAGAGATGGGTGTCAAGAACCTGTGATTTGGAATGTTTGTTGATTGTGGGAGAGGACTGACCTTTCGGAATTGTGGCATAGTGGTTACAGATGAGCTTTCCAGACCCATGTTTTCAGATACATGAAGGGAAAATCAGACTGGAGACTCTTCTTAGGGGGAGATTACATAGCAACCAATTCCTCTCAGTTCTGCATCATTTCCCTTCTTGTGTGAATTTGGCCACAGACACCAAAATGTCCCCCCACCCTAATACACACGGGGTAGCCACAGTACACAGATGTCCGCCCTGCTCCTTCTGTCTCCATTTTTTTAATGTTGATAAAATGTTATGTGCATACATGCTTCTTTCACAGTTGCTCCTTAGAGCTGGATTTTTGTACTCTGCAGTTTGCTACCCAAAGGAGTCTCAAAGTGGTTTACAAACACCTTTTCCCTTCGTCTCCCCACAATAGTCAACCTGTGAGGGATGTGGGGCTGTGAATGGTCTTAGAGAACTGGGAATGACCCGCAGTGACCCAGCAGGCCTCAGGTGTCTTAAAGCAGTTTCCAATCAGCTTCCCTTTCTCTCCTCATAGCAGACTCCCGATGAGGGAGTGGGGTAGAGAGCCTCACTTGAAAGATGTAAAGTCTCTTTGTGCACAGCAGTCTTGACCCTAGTCAGGTTTAGGCATACATAGGTAGTGTGGAATTCCAGAACACGAACCTACACCAATCTGGCAACCTTACCTTCTCTCTGCAATGTTTTCTTGACCTGAAATAGGTCAGGGGGTGCTAGGTGGCTGTGGGGGCATTACACACTTTTGAGGCCCCGCTTCCAAACTTCAAGGAATATGTTCAGACCAGGGACAGATAACCTCCAGGTGCAGCCTGGAGAGCTCCTGGAATTACAGCTCATTGGCAGAGATCAGCTCCCCAGGCAGAAAGGGCTATGGAGTTTGGACAGGGTTGTTATGGAGAAAAACATCTAAGGTCTCCCATGCAGGTTGTTGTGGAGTAGAAACTCTTGAGGTCTACTGCATAGGGTTGTTGTGCAGATTAAACAGGAGGCAAAAGAACCTCTGCAACAGCATCCAATTTTACCTGCACAACAACCCTGTGTGGTAGGCCTAGTTGCTTGGCTGTTTCTTCCTTCTAGCAGTGAGGCCAGCCCCAGCAGTATTTTAAGCAAGAAGGGGCTTTTCTGTGGCCTCCCTGTCAGCCAACGGGTTGGCAGAAGGAGAAAGTCCCCCCCCCCCTCGAGGAAAGCACAAATATGCTGACAGACTCCTACACATTGCTCTTGGAAACGCCTCCCTCCTTCAGTAAGGGGCTGTCAGAGTCTCCTTCATAGCAGGACTGAAGGGAGTGGGGGAGCACACTCACCAGCCACCTGCCAGCTCTGTCAGTGGTCTGAGGTAAAGTAAGGGAAGTTGTTGGATGTGACAGTTAGGACAGCCCTGGGGCAAAAAGGGCTGGCGTGGCCTGTCCAAGCCTCTGTTCTCACCCCCCTCAGCAGCCTTACTGACCTCCTCTCCCTGTGGTGATCAAGGGCAGATTGGCAGCGATGATGCTAGATTGCCACTGGCTGGGCAGGGGGGCAGGTTGTGTGTCCAACCTATTGGTCCCAAGTCTGGGGGGGGGGGGGGAGACCAGTCATGCCTTCCGACTGGTCCAAAGATCTGACTGACCCCACCCACTATCCATCCACCTAGGCCTTAGCTTTTTATTGTACAGCGAAGCTGTTCCAGATTAATGGTTATTTTGTGATTGGAATAAGAGGGCAAGAGGTTTACTGGAATTTAAAATTCTGTTCTGCTTTTGGAAAAAAGTAGAAGACTATTGACCATAAATTGTCCAAGCAGCAGTGAATAACATTAGCTGGTTATTTTTCTTCCTTCTGTGATTTTAGTGCAGTGGTTTAGTGTACAAATTGGTAAATGCCTTTTGAATACAGTATTTGCTGGTGTATAAGGCTACTTCCCCCCCCTGAAAAACATGCCTCCAAGTGGGGGGGGGGTCGTCCTATACGCCAGGTGCACTTCAGTTGGGATAGACATAGCTGCCCATAGTGGCCCATAGTACTGTATTTTGAGTGGAAATGTTGGGGGGGTCGTCTTATACACCGGCAAATATGGTATATATAAATTCCTGACATGGTTTTCCACATTACTATGTATGGGTGTGAAAACTGGACGATAATTGAAACTGACAGGAAGAAGGTTGATTCTTTTGAAATGTGGTGATGGAGGTGGGTTTTATGGATACTGTGGACTTCCAAAAATCAAATAAGTAGATCCAATCAAGCCTGAACACTTTCTAGAAGCTAAAATTACTAAAACTGATGCTCTTGTACTTTGGTCACATTATGAGAAGAGTCACTGGAAAAGACAAGAATGCTAGGAAAAGCTGAAGGCAGCAGGAAAAGAAGAAGACCCAACAAGTGATGAATTGACTCAATTAAGGAAGCTACAGTCTTCAATCTGCAAGACCTGAGCTGTTAATGATAGGACATGTTGGAGGGCATTAATTCACAGGGTTTCAATAATTCAGAAGTAATTTGATGGCACTTAACACACACACACACAAATTTACTTTTAAAAAATTGCTTCTAGCATTTATTCATCTTTAAACTGCGCGTGGCGCCACGGGCGCCAAGGACTAAATAAATGGTTAAGGGCTGCCGCGGTGGGATTTGTCCGTGATGAGGAAGGGTCCGGATTGGACCCTTCCTCACGACAGGCAATCGGAGGGACCAATCGGCAGGCGTGAAGTGCCTGCCGATTGGTCCCTCCGATTCCCAGCCCCAGCAACTGCGAGCCGCGCGCAGCGCGGCTCGCAGTTGCTCCCGGCCTGATGCGGTGAGAGGCGCGAAGCGCCTCTCGCTGTGTCAGGCCGCTGCCCGAGGCTGCCGGGGGCTCCCTGCCTGGCGGCCTGACGCGGTGAGAGGCGCAACGCGCCTCTCGCCGCGTCAGGCTGCCGCCGCTGAAGAACGCCGCCCAGGGCGAAGCGCGGCTGCCAGGGGCTCTCTGCGTCAGGCCGCCGCCGCTGAAGAACGCCGCCCAGGGCAGCCACCGCCCCAGCGGGCCGCCGCCGCCGGAAGAACGCCGCCGAGGGAGCCCCCACCCACAGTGAGTCCCTAGCGCCCGCTGCATTTAGCTGCAGCGGGCTTGATTACTAGTACAACATAAATGAAGTTGCGTGTTGAACTAATAAGTCTGCTTTATCTGTTGTGGTATGCTGGTGGTTGTAAATGTGCCTATGAACTACATTACAAGGCCTGTTGACTGAATTTTTCTTACATTTTGAGAAGAGAAAAAAAACAAAACCTTGATGTGATCTACAAAAAAGAACTGAAAAATCAGCAAACTAGTTTTAAGGCATAAAATGTTGTAAACCTTAGAAAGAAATTATCATTTGTGAGTAACTGGATCCACAGTTCATGAGATAGATGAGCTCTGATGCCTAACACAATATGGTTGTAAAGTTGAAGTGCAGTGCAGCATAATAGCTATTCTCAGTAGCACAGATATGCTTGTGAATGTGATCCTTAAAATTCATGTCCTAAATTATATTAGTGTCTAAGGAATCAAGGGGTAAATAGTAGATGAAGGATCTTGGCTGAGCTTCTACTTCGTATTTTATTGACTTTAAAGTTAGTTATAATGTAAAAGAGAATATGAGTACCACTTTATTCATCATGAAATATATTTCTACGGCAGATGAATTAGTAGTATACTGGACTCTTTTTTTAGCTCAGACCTAATATCACTTCTTTTAAAGTATTCCCAATCACTAGTTAGTCAGTACTGTGCAAATAAGTGCCATTAGAGTGTGAAGGACCTACTCAGGAGAAGGAAAGACTGTATTAGTTACCACATATTTCAGAGATAAAATAGTTCCCTTTTCAGAATCATCAGGAACAAAAGTATTTGTGGATATATATTTCTTCAGCTCTAAGTTGATCAATCCCCCTTCAAGGATTGCTGCCTTGCCGTGGCAAGGGGGCTTGCGTAGCTGAGTGAAGCTATGAGCTATGCCGTGCAGGGCCACCCAAGACGCACAGGTCATAGCTGAGAGCTCTGACAAAAGGTGATCCACTGGGGAAGGAAATCGCAAACCACTCCAGTATCTTTGCCATGAAAACCCTATGGACAAGTTCAAAAGGCAAAACAATATGACGCTGGAAGATGAGCCCCTCAGGTCGGAAGGTGTCCGATATGCTACTGGGGATGAGCAGACGGCTAGTACAAGTAGCTCCAGAATGAATGAAGCCACTGGGCCAAAGCAGAAAGGACACTCAGTTGTGGAGGTAACTGGTGGCGAAAAGACAGTCCGATGCTGTAAAGACGTTTTTTCCATAGGAACCTGGAATGTCAGATCCATGAATCAAGGCAAGCTGGACGTGGTCAAACAAGAGATGACAAGACTGAACATTGACATTTTAGGAATCAGTGAACTAAAATGGACAGGAATGGGTGAATTTAATTCAGATGACCATCAGGTATACTACTATGGGCAAGAATCTCTCAGAAGAAATGGAGTAGCCTTCATAATCAATAAGAGAGTAGGAAAACCAGACTTGAGATACAATCCCCAAAATGATAGAACTATCTCAGTTCGAATCCAAGGCAAACCATTCAATATCACAGTAATCCAGGTCTATGCCCCAACCACTGCTGCTGAAGAGCATGAAGTTGATCAGTTCTATGAAGCCCTACAACACCTTCTAGAAGCAACGCCAAACAATGATGTGCTTATCATCATGGGGGATTGGAATGCTAAAGTAGGAAGCCAAAAGATAACCGGGATAACAGGCAAGTTTGGCCTTGGAGTACAAAATGAAGCAGGCCACAGGCTGGTAGAATTTTGTCAAGAGAATACAATGGTCATAGTAAACACTCTTTTCCAACAACCCAAGAGACGACTCTACACATGGACATCACCAGACGGTCAACACAGAAATCAGATTGATTATGTGCTCTGCAGCCAAAGATGGAGAAGTTCTATACAGACAGTAAAAACAAGACCAAGAGCTGATTGTGGTTCAGATCATCAGCTTCTTGTTGCAAAATTTAGGCTTAAATTGAAGAAAGTAGGGAAAATCACTAGACCACTCAGGTATGAACTAAATCATATCCCCGACGAATATACAATAGAGGTGACAAATAGATTTAAGGAATTAGATCTGATAGACACAGAGTGCCTGAAGAACTATGGACGGAGGTTCGCAACATTGTACAAGAGGTAGCAACTAAAACCATCCCAAAGAAAAAGAAATGCAAGAAATCAAAATGGCTGTCTGAAGAAGCTTTACATATAGCTAAGGAGAGAAGGGAAGTGAAAGGCAAGGGAGAAAGAGAAAGATAACCCAATTCAATGCAGAATTCCAGAGAAAAGCTAGACGACATAAGAATGCCTTCTTAAATGAACAGTGCAAACAAATAGAAGAAAACAATAGAATGGGGAGGACCAGAGATCTTTTCAAGAAAATTGGAGATATGACGAGAACGTTTCATGCAAAGATGGGTATGATAAGGGACCAAAATGGTAGGGACCTCGCAGAAGCAGAAGAGATTTTTAAAAGGTGGCAAATTATACAGAAAAACTATACAAGAGCGAGCTTAACATCCCTGATAACCACAATGGGGTAGTTACTGACCTGGAGCCAGACATCCTGGAATGTGAAGTCAAATGGGCCTTAGGAAGTCTGAGCAACAATAGAGCTAGTGGTGGTGACAGCATTCCAGTTGAACTATTCAAAATCTTAAAAGATGATGCAGTAAAAGTGCTACACTCAATATGCCAGCAAATTTGGAAAACTCAACAATGGCCACAGGATTGGAAAAGGTCAGTTTACATTCCAATCTCAAAGAAGGGCAATGCCAAAGAATGTTCAAACTACCGCACCATTGCACTCATTTCTCATGCTAGCAAAGTTATGCTCAAAATCCTACAAGCTAGGCTCCAGCAATATGTGTACCGAGAACTTCCAGAAGTACAGGCAGGATTTCGAAGAGGCAGAGGAACTAGAGATCAAATTGCCAACATACGCTGGATCATGGAGAAAGCTAGGGAGTTCCAGAAGAATATCTACTTCTGCTTCATTGACTATGCTAAAGCCTTTGATTGTGTGGAGCACAACAATTTGTTGCAAGTTCTTAAAGAGATGGGAATACCAGAGCATCTTTTTTGTCTCTTGAGAAATGTATATGCAGGTCAAGAAGCAACAGTGAGAACTGAACATGGAATCACTGATTGGTTCAAAATTGAGAAAGGAGTTCGGCAAGGCTGTATACTGTCACCTTGCCTATTTAACTTGTACGCGGAGCACATCATGAGAAAGGCGGGATTAGAGGAGTCACAAATTGGGATCAAGATTGCAGGGAGAAATATCAACAACCTAAGATATGCAGATGATACCACTCTAATGGCAGAAAGTGAAAAGGAATTAAAGAGCCTGTTGATGCGGTTGAAGGAGAGTGCAGAGGTTGGCTTGAAACTCAACATCAAGAAAACAAAGATCAGGGTGTGGCTAAAGATGTCGTCCTGAGAGGGTGGCAGGGCATCTGCTCTACTATCTCTGAAGCCTGACAGGGGTCAATTGTGCAAGCAATTGGCAGAAAAGAGGAGGGGTACGCAAACCCCACCTCACATTTCTACCCAGGAAGTTCTTGGGGCCGTCTCCAATCCTTTAGGGAGTATATCTCCCTGGATTATAGGCTGTCAGCGTTCCAGGTCCAGAGGACGACTGCCATTTTCTACCTCGGACTTTCCTTTCTTTCTTTAATCTTAAAGTATCTGCTTCAACCCTACATGATGATTTACCACAAATGAACGCTTTGAACTGAGGGGAGGACATCGGCTGAGTTCCAAAACATCATTTACTGCAAGTATCTCTCGTTTTTTTTTTCTTCGTCTTTCTTCCTGCATCAAAGCCCTTTGTTTCCCCCCTCCTCTTACTCTGCTCTGCCTGAAGCCACCTCGTTAAGAGGCAGGCTAATTCTCCTAACTAAGCAGAAGAAGGACTCAAATCAACTCGAACTAATTGGCAAAAGCTCTTATTGTAATTGTTTTGGTTTTCGAAGATAAGAAGATAAGAGCTGTGAATGGGAAAATCTCACGAGAACTCTGTGCCAGTACGAGAATCTCTGCCTTAATTGACTTCAATACGCCACATGCCTGTGCCGGAACATTAGAGGATAAAACAGAGGACCTCTACTGGCCACTTGTAAAATTGTTTGAGGCCGGTCTTTTTTAAAGTCAAAATCATGTCTATGTTAAAAAGATTGGCTCATCTAATAGAGATACAAACCCAAGATTACAAAGTATTCTTAGATGGATTGATCAAAAATATCTCCAAGGAGATCCAAGATGGCAAGGAAGAAGTCTTCAATAGGAATGATGGATTAATAACAGTGACTGATGACAGCTTTAAACAAGGTGGAAAACCAACAGCAGAAGAGAAATCTGAAATTCATATCTTCAAGGAGATCCAAGATGCCAAGGAAGACGTTTTTAACAGGAATAATGGATCAATAACAGTGGCTGATGACAGCTCTAAACAAGGTGGAAAACCAACAGTAGAAGAGAAATCTGAAATTCTGGAGACGGAAAATGGGATGCCGGAGTTCTGCAGCCCAGATAAGGACACCCTTTTTAAAAAGACATACAGCCATCTCAAAGCAACAGTGTACAAAAATCAATCAAAAGAAATATGGATCTGCAGTGAAAGTAACCGATTTAAAGGATCTCTCTGGGGAAAAAATTGTATTGATACTGGAGTCCAGGAGGTGCAACGGCCTCAAGATTTATCGATGCATATTCTGCGGGAATGAGCCTCTTGTGGCGCAGAGTGGTAAGGCAGCCATCTGAAAGCTTTGCCCATGAGGCTGGGAGTTCGATCCCAGCAGCCGGCTCAAGGTTGACTCAGCCTTCCATCCTTCTGAGGTCGGTAAAATGAGTACCCAGCTTGCTGGGGGGTAAACGGTAATGACTGGGGAAGGCACTGGCAAACCACCCCGTATTGAGTCTGCCATGAAAACGCTAGAGGGCGTCACCCCAAGGGTCAGACATGACTCGGTGCTTGCACAGGGGATACCTTTACCTTTACTATTCTGCGGGAAAGAGTACAACTGCACTTTCTACGCCAAAGGCCAATGGGACAGAATATAATTTTACGGGAACGACAAGATGTAGCAAGCCTCGAGATGAGACCCCCTTAAGAAGACCGAAAGCTCATATTGTTTTATGTTTAATGTTATACTGTATTCTATATTTCCATTTTTATGAAAAAGGGGAAGCAGTGTCTCTTTCTCTCTTGTTTTTTTTGTCTCTTTTCTTTTGTAGGCATATAGGTAATATAATCATTAGTGCTGAAAATGTAAAATGGGGTTCTCCCCCCTTATTTTTTCTTTCTTCTATTAGTGTATTGTCCTAGGACTAAAGCCTACACTGACTTGTAGAAAATGTTTAATGTTAAGCTTTCAACTTCAATCTGAAAATATATCTGTTAGGATGGTTCTTAGAATGGGTCAAGCATAAATTGTTTTGTAGATGTATCAGAACCAAGGATAAGGAGAAGCTATAGAAGACTGAAAGCTTATATTGTTTTATGTTTAATGTTAAGCATTTAATCTAAACCTGGAAATCTTATTATTCTCTGTATTAACAACATATACTGTATTCTACATTGCTATTTTTATGAAAAAGGGGAAGCAGTGCCTTTTTTCTCTCTTGTTTCTTTTTCTTAGTAGGCATATAGGTAATATAATCGTTAGCATTGGAAATATAAAATGGGGCTTTCCCCCCTTATTATTATTTTTTTTTATTGGTGTATTGTTATAGGGCTAAAGCCCATATTGATCTGTAGAAAATGCAAAGCTCTCAACTTATACCTGTCAGGATGGCTCTTAGAATAGGTCAAGTATAAATGGTTTGTAGATGTATCTGTATTAAGGATAAGGAGAAATTATGAAATCCTTTTGTAATTTTTTTTCTTTGTACATCTTTAAGGCAAAGCCCTACTTTCCTCTCCCTTCATCAGGGTATTGATACAGGGCCAAAACTCATACTGTGCTATAAGAAATGTTTAATGTTAAGCATCTAACTCAAACCTAGAAATATCTGCTAGGATAGCTCTTAGATTGTATCAAGCAGTTAATGTGAGGTCTACGATCTCTCAAGTAAGTTGACTAATAATAACTTTTCTTTTGTATATCTAAACAGGCCCTTTTTTTTTTTTAATGTAGTGGAAATGTGGACGGCTCTTAGACTCATGGCTCTTAGAGTTTTGGGCAAAAGTTTATATCACTGTGGAGTCAATGTGGGGTCGTATATTCTCAAATGATGATTATATTTCTATATGAAAATAAAAAAAATCATTATATATAAAAAAAAAGAAAACAAAGATCATGGCATCCGGCCCTCTCAATTCCTGGCAAATAGATGGGGAAGAAATGGAGATAGTGACAGATTTTATTTTCCTGGGCTCCAAGATCACTGCAGATGGGGACTGCCGCAAAGAAATTAAAAGACGCTTGCTCCTGGGGAGGAAAGCTATGGCAAATCTAGACAGCATCTTAAAAAGCAGAGACATCACCCTGCCAACAAAAGTGCATTTAGTCAAGGCTATGGTATTCCCAGTTGCAATGTATGGCTGCGAAAGTTGGACCATAAGGAAGGCCGAGCGTCAAAGAATTGAGGCTTTTGAACTCTGGTGCTGGAGAAGACTCTTGCGAGTCCCTTGGACTGCAAGACGAACAAACCGGTCAGTCCTTGAGGAGATCAGCCCTGACTGCTCCTTAGAAGGCCAGATGCTGAAGATGAAACTCAAATACTTTGGCCACCTCATGAGAAGGAAGGACTCCCTGGAGAAGAGCCTAATGCTGGGGGTGATTGAGGGTAAAAGAAGAAGGGGACGACAGAGAATGTGGTGGCTGGATGGAGTCACTGAAGCAGTAGGTGCAAACTTAAATGGACTCCGGGGAATGGAAGAGGACAGGAAGGCCTGGAGGATCATTGTCCATGGGGTCGCGATGGGTCAGACACGACTTCGCACCTAACAACAATAAGTTGACAAACATTTTAATAGTATTTTGTTGGCAGTCTGCATTAAACATCTGCTTATCTTGTTCTCCTTGTCTCTGTGGGCTACCAGTATTCTCATCTTAGCATGTTTTGGTAGAATTGAAAGATGTAAAGAAGATTTGTTTTCTTCAAGCATCTTGGTGAGAACACTATTCAAAGAGCAGCTTAGTCCAAACACAGGCAAAATAAGAATGAATTGCTGGCAATATTAAGGTGAAATTTAAAATTTGGTGAAAAAATTTCATTGATAAATACATAAAATTTAAGTTGGGAATCAGTGAAAACAAAACACTGGCCACCAGTTGCAGTAAGACAAATGACAAGATGTTGCTAGAATAATAGAAGTGATGTTGAAGAAAGGAACACATTATAGAGGTTTGGATTGTAGATTCTGTGAAACAGGCAAGCATGCTATGTAGCTTATGGGAAACCCCTTAAATTGGGGGCCATTTCTTATTCTTGAAGTGTAGCAATCCAGAGAAATGGAGTTAACTTACCAGTAAACTGTCTTTTCTTTGATCCGAGTTTGACCAATCCTTGGTTAGTTGTGATGTTTAAAATCAGAAGGCCCAGCAAACTGGGGTGGATATCTGTGATTTGTAAGCTACTGACATCTCAGTTTGCAAAACTTGCTTTGTCCAGTTGTGCTGCCATGTATGGGAGCCTGGACAGAGACAAGGTAGAGAGTGGGTGTGGTTCCTTTTGGGAGGAGGCATGAAGTAGAGAAACTGGCTTTTTATGTACAGGTCCATATTAGTTTGTGTCCAGGGACATCTTTAAGATCAATAAAGTTTTATTCAAGTTTTATTTAATAAAGTTTTATGCAAGCACACCTCTTCAGAAGCACACGTACATGAAAGTTACATCTTGAATAAAGTTTTGTTGGTCTTGAAGGTGCCCCTGGATACAAACGTTGTTCTGTTGCTTCAGACCAACACAGCTACTCACTTGAGACCAGGATTAGTTACTCATATCCAGTAGATTATGAAGAGCTTGTTACACACACCATGGTTTGCTATAGATTCAAATGAGTAGCTGTGTTGGTCTGAAGTAGCACAATAGTCCAGTGGCATCTTTATGACCAACAAAGATTTATTCAAGGCGTGAGCTTTTGAGTGCAAGTCTGAGGAAGAATGCTTGCACTCGAAAGCACACACCTTGAATAAATCTTTGTTAGTCTTAAAGGTGTTGCTGGACTCTAGGGTAGAGTCTGCACTTACTTTGTTTATTCCATTGTCAATACTGTTGAATTCAGATCGCTTTGAACTCAGGTCTTCCTCTCTCCCCCCCTTCCCCATTGAAACAGGAAAGTCTTCTGCACGTGGTTAGGGAGGCTCAGAAGGTGGGGGGGAGCCAAGCCTCTTCCTCAGACCATGAACTGACCATCATGACCGTGGGAATATATAAGCAAAAGTTAATCCTGTTACATTAGTAAACTATATCACAGCATGCACTTGAAAATTCACGCCTTGAATAAATCTTTGTTGGTCTTAAAGGTGCTACTGGACTCTGATTTTATCATGGTTTACTATGAGTACCATTTTACCGTTTGCTTTCAACTTGCATAAGCATCACATTTTAGAGAGGCTCTTTGTGGTCTGATTATCAGCATCTTATATGGGGAGGGAGCTGTCTGGTACAAATTATGCCACTGCAAGGAGGGAGGGAACAGAAAGCATGGATTAGAAGTCTCCATTATTTTCCATTCTGTTACCCTTGCATTATATACAACATTTGTGATTTTTAAAAAGGAACATGTCAATGAGAGAGAATCCAGAATTTTGCTTTGTTACTTTTACCAAATGGGTACCTTTTCCAGTTGTAGTGAGACAACTTATAATGAAGGGCTTGTAATAGTTTAATAGGGTTTTAGGTATTATGGTTTACAGTTGGAAGAAATCTATCAACTTTTGGCAAATGTAAGAGGTGGTTCTTTCTGTTGACTCAAGCACTTGACTGTCAGCTTTTTTGCCTATGTTCTCATCTGAGTGAAATACAACTTTATAGCAAGGATTAGTGACGTTGTATGAGAGAAGTTAACAAGTGAGAAACTGTTTGTTCCCTGGTTTTTACAGTGTAAATGTAGATCTGCTCCATTTTTAACAACACACACAGACAGTATCTAAATGCCCCCCCCTTCTAAAATTTAGAACTCGAAGAGCATCGTTTAGTAACTCTAAGGATGACAGAAGGGAAGACAAGACTCCTTATCAGCTAGTGAAAAAGTTGCAGAAAAAAATCAGGCAATTTGAAGAACAGTTTGAAAAAGAGAAAAACTTCAAGGTAAGCTTGTTCATTATTGTTAACTACTTCTCTCAAAAATATTTATCTTATTTAAAGAAAATGGCTTCTTCATGTTTGGCCTTTGAATTTTCCAGCCCCCTTTATCTGTCAGCAGCTTATTTTCTTATGAGACTATTGGGCAGGAATTTTGATTGATTGTATTTCTATACCACCGTCGCATAAGGCTCAGGGTGGTTTACATAAAACATAGGGATATACTTTGCAATCATAACAACAACCGTAACAGAATCACAGAATCATAGAGCTGGAAGGGGCCATATATGCCATCTAGTCCAACCCCCTGCTCAACGCAGGATCAGCCCTAAGCATCCTAAAGCATCCAAGAAAAGTATGTATCCAACCTTTGCTTGAAGACTGCCAGTGAGGGGGAGCTCACCACCTCCTTAGGCAGCCTATTCCACTGCTGAACTACTCTGACTGTGAAAATTTTATTCCTGATATCTAGCCTATATCGTTGTACTTGTAGTTTAAACACATTACTGCGTGTCCTTTCCTCTGCAGCCAACGGAAACAGCTTCCTGCCCTCCTCCAAATGACAACCTTTCAAATACTTAAAGAAGGCTATCATGTCCCCTCTCAACCTCCTTTTCTCCAGGCTGAACATTCCCTAGTCCCTCAACCTATCTTCATAGGGCTTGGTCCCTTGGCCCCAGATCATCTTTGTCGCTCTCCTCAATTTTATCTACGTCCTTCTTGAAGTGAGGCCTCCAGAACTGCACACAGTACTCCAGGTGTGGTCTGACCAGTGCTGAATATAATGGGACTATGACACCTTGTAATTTTGACGTGATGCCTCTGTTGATACAGCTCAAAATGGCATTTGCCTTTTTTACCACTGCATCACACTGCTTGCTCATGTTTAGCTTACAATCCACAAGTACCCCAAGGTCTCGTTCACACACAGTGTTACCTAGAAGCGTATCCCCCATCCAGTAGGCATGCTTTTAATTTTTCGGACCCAGATGCAGAACTTTACACATCTTTATTAAATTGCATCTTGTTCTCATTTGCACATTTTTCCATTGTGTTCAGATCTCGTTGAACTCTATCTTCTGGAGTATTTGCCAGTCCTCCCAATTTGGTGTCATCTGCAAACTTGATGAGTAGTTCCTCCACCCCCTCATCTAGATCATTAATAAATATGTTAAAAAATACCAGACCGAGCCCTGAGGTACCCCGCTACTCACCTTCCTCCCATCTGACGAAACACCATTAACAACAATTCTTTGAGTGTGGTTTTCTAACCAGTTCCCTATCCAACTGACTATCTGAAAATCCAGATTGCAGTCCTTCAATTTATCCATCAGAATTTATCAAAAGATTTACTAAAATCCAAGTAAACAACATCAACTGAATTTCCACCTGTTACTTGATCAAAAAAGGAAACCAGGTTGGTCTGACAGGACCTGTTGGAGACAAATCCATGCTGACTTCCTTGGTTCACCAAATTGTCCTCCAGATGTTTGCAGATCGCTCCCTTTAATATCTGCTCCATTATCTTCCCCACAACAGAGGTCAGACTCACTGGTCGGTAGGTCATACTTCCTCCCTTTTTTTGAAGATCAGAATAACGTTTGCTCTCTTCCAGTCCTCCGGGACATCTCCAGTCCTTAAAGAAGTCCCAAAGATGATGGACAAGGGTTCTGCAAGTTCTCCGAAAAGTTCTTTGAGCACTCTCGGGTGCATTTCATCCGGCCTAGGGGATTTGAACTCATTCAGTGCAGCTAAATGCCTCTTGACAACCTCTCTGTCCATGTCAACCTGCCACCCAGACACTACCCCTTGGCTACTGCCATCTCTAGATGTGCCTAAACCCTTTGACCTGTGGGAAAAGGCAAATGTAAAATAGGCGCTGAGCCTTTCTGCTTTCTCTGCTTCCTCCGTTAGAGTTTGTCCATCTGCACCCAACAGTGGGCCTATTGCCTCCTTTACTTTACGCTTACTCCTCACAACTGAAAAATCTTTTCTTGTTATAATGGGCTTCCCTGGCCATTCTTAGCTCACTCTCAGCTTTGGCCTTTCTGATGATTGATCTACAGTGCCTAGTAACCTGTAGGTACTCTTCTTTAGAGCTCTGTCCTTCCCTTCATTTCCTGAACATTTCCCTTTTCTTTCTTAGTTCCTCTTGAAGTTCTCTGTTCATCCAAATAGGCTTCTTAGAGCTCCTGCAGCATTTTCGTCTTTCTGGGATAGTCATGGATTGAGCATGCAATAGCTTGTTTGAGTAGCGCCCACCCTTCACATGCTGCCTTCCCTTCCAGCATTCTCGTCCATGGTATGACACTCAACATGTCTCTGAGTTTATTAAAGTTTGCCCTACGAAAATCCAACATCCGCGTCTGGCTACAAGCTTCCTTGTCCCCCCCATCTCAAAAGGAATTCTATGAGGACATGGTCACTTCCCCCTAGGGTCCCCACCTCCTTCACCCCATCCACCAACTCTTGCTTGTTGGTCAGTGGGAACCAAAATTTACTTATGTAATGTAACAAAGAGATGTGTAATGTTCCAGTGTTGTCACATTTATATTCACTGTTCTTGAAAGGGACGTTATTCCATTTTATTCTCACAACAATCCTATGGGGTTTCTTAGGACTTCTCATTTTTTGACATACAAATATTATGCATCCCTCTTTGCAGCCCTCATATACTGATATTGCAGCAAATCCAAAGGTTTTAAAGTGGATGACAGAGCTTACCAAATTGAAGAAGCAAATAAAAGGTAAGAGAGGCTAAAATTTATGTGTGTTTCAGTCACCTTTGCTGGAGAGTTTGAAATATTTGAATCTTGATCTACCTTCTAATGGGTAGTTTACATTTATCCTCTTAAAGAATATATACCTTCAGGGTCTAATCATTGTGAGCTTGATGAGAATTCTCATCACTTCTATTTTGACTGGGATGATTTAACAGGATTCACTGTAAACCAGTTGACTTGAGGGTGGGTGATTTTTCTGGAAAACAGATGCAAAGCACAAAAGCTCAGATGGAGAATTCATACCTCAGTCACGTCCACGAAGCAACACACTTCCAAAAAGCTTTGGTTCCTCTCTGGACAATGAAGATGAAGAAAATGAAGATGATTTGCGAGTTGCTCAGAAAGAGAAGAAACCTACTAAGGAGGCCACAGTTGAGCTCATTTTAAAAAGACTGAAGGAAAAACGAATTGAAAGATGCCTGCCGGAGGATATAAAAGTATGTATGCTTGTCTTTATTGTTGCATCTGAAAGTGGAAATGTTCATCTCAAGCTTAATTTATTATGACACTTCTGAAGTTGTTGATATGACATGCAGTCACTTCCAGTGATGTTATTTGGATTTCTTTTTGCATGTAAACATTTCAGATTATTGCCCTGATCTAGAATTGGAGATGCATACATGCAGTTTGCATATTGAAAGAGTTGCCAATTAATTCTAAAGCATCTGAAACTTTCTTTCACACAATACCTTTATTGGCATAAAGCAGATTAGCAAAATGAACAGAGATAGTCAGGATACCTGACCCATCATCGTGCCTCTGCAATAGGCTAGCTTGCCCCTTCGTCACGTCAAGGAATACATCTGAAACATTTCTTGATAGTGAAGGAGGAAGCTGTGTAGAAAGCGGAGTTGTTTGTTTTGAAACTCTTTTTTTAGGGCTAATATTCATTCAGTGTAACCCGTTTAATCTTTAATTATCATTCAAGCATGCCACAGAAAATGGACAAAGTTTTGATGCTTGTATTTTATTTTACTGCAGACAATGACAAAAGACCATCTTGCAGAAGAAAAAACTTCACTTCAAAAAAGTCTCTTGTACTATGAAAGTCAGCATGGGCGACCGGTAACATTTCACCCTTTGTTTCTTGTGACTTCAGTTGTTTAAAATGAAGTGGACGTGATAATGCAAGATCATTGGACATTTGTCCTTGTTCATTTTTCTAAGGCTTGATTCCATACAAATTCCTAAAATGTGTTCTGACAGAATTCATGTTACATTACTTATACTCAAAAAGTGGAGTTGCAAAATAATTGTCATCTGGAACTCACTTAATGACTGCAATGGTAGAATTCAAATGATTTAAGCTGAATTTTTCCTCCAAATGATTTTGAAAATTGGTTTGCGATTCTGATACTGTTATTTAATAAATATATATTTCAGCATCCAGAGTCAAAATGGAAAAAATAGCTTATTATGCTTTTGATTCTGGTCTAATTTGAATTCTTCTGATGTTATATATTATAGTGCCCTTAAAATTCCAAATTTTTCAACTGTCTGTTAGATAAATAGAATGTATGTTAATATTATTTATCTGTCAAATCATTTCTATGCCATATATAGCACAGTGTTGAATCCAAAGCAAAGCAGAGCTCATAGAAGACAGGGTTGCACTTATCTGTAACTGTTGTTCATCGAGTGGTCTTCTGTGCAGTACCACATGGGTTCTGCGGAATCGCAGGCCTGACACAGAGAAGAACTCGCAAGCTATATATATGTAAAATTCTAGAAGCTCCCAAGGGTGCCCACCCCTCCCCTACAGAGGGTGACTTTCCTGCCCAAAGTCACATGATATGGGAGGGGTTAGCAGCACTCTCCCCTCAGTTCTTTTTCTGCCGCCTCCGAGAGAGGACGGTTCAGCAAGCTGAAGAGAAATTTTACCTCAGATTCAGAAGGAGAGGCGAATCTCAGAATCAGAATTCTGATATTATGGGCCACTGTTTTAGGACAGGGCCTTGTTTAAATAAGTAAATAAAATAAATAATTTTTAAAAGAGAGAAAGAATAAAGTGGGGTTAAATAGCCCCCAATGGAAAGCAGTGTCTGTCACCTCAGTTCTGACAGAAGACAGTGCCTCAGCCTTGCTGCCAAACCATCCCAGAAATCAAGGGGAGGAAGAGCAGTTTGTCTGGAAGCTTTCTGGGAAACGGCCTCAGTGCCTCAGACCTGCGGGAGCGGAAGCGGCTGATTTATGGTCAACAGCCACCTCAAGCTTTGCTGTGGAACTGCACAAAAGCCACGAAGTTGAACAGATCTTTTCCTGCTCTCTTCAATGCAGTCCATGCCCAAAATGCTGCTCTAGAGGATTGTGGGACCATTGGGGATAACATGGAGTGTATTTGGAAGGGGAGGGTTGATCTGCAGTGGGTCAGAGAATAAGCAGAAATCACATACTCCCCTCTGCCCACAGATGTGTTTTTCTATGTGCAGAAGGTAACTAACTTAGGGCAGCGTAGTTGATCACAAAGGTACAATAACAAGTTTGTTAAACCTATGTTCACATACAAATTAAAACATTAAAAGCACAGATAGGTGAACCTATCATGCCAGATAGGTGAACCAAAGAGGCAGTGGAGGGGATGGATGAAAACATGTTACAGATTGTCAAAGGTCTGGGAAAACAAAAACACATTTGCCTGCAGTTTAAGACTTTGGTGGGCAGATTTAATGAAATAGTTCCTCAAATGAAGTTTCAAAGTTAAAAGGGGAAAGATGAACTTTCTGGATCTGATTAAATAAAAGATAAGGGCCACTGAAATAGATTATTTTCTTTGGACTTACTGGGCCACTAAAGTACTAGGTTATTAAAGTGCTAGGTTTATTACAGTATGTTTAATCCAGTCACCATTTAATATTTTAGCTCTCATCACAATTGTATGTTAAATATCTTCAAATAGGACCTGGTTCTGTGTTTAAAAGTGAGTGGGAAGAATTTCTTTCTTTCTTTCTTTCTTTCTTTCTTTCTTTCTTTCTTTCTTTCTTTCTTTCTTTCTTTCTTTCAAAGGGGAGAAAGCAGTAACTAATAATAACAAAAGGAAAAAAGGGGGAGTATTTAAAAAGTAGAAATATAACAGTGGTGCAGATCTATATATAAGTTTCTATAAAATATTTCCAAATATCTAAATATAGTTCCATACACAATTGTTCCCTATATGCTGTGAGTTCAAGTACTGATAAATATAGTAGTCCTCAATTGGTTGATTTGTAGGACATGATCATTTATCTTTCCAGTGCTGTAATCCAAGTATTTTAGTTGTAGTAAAGACACAACGGGTCCATTTTCATTGACCATTGGCGAGCAAACAATTTAAAAGTACATAAGCATTCCCCCACATAAATGAACGTTCTAATATAGAATTTATTCAGAAAAACTAAATAACTGGACACATCCAGATCATATGCTTAAGGGGTGCATCCTGTGAGATACAATGCCAAGTTTACTATTTTTTTAAAAGTAAGAGCCATTATTTTAAGGGCACCAAATCCACTCTCAAGCTTTATTCTTCTTTCAGTGACATGTTGAGTATCTTTTCTTAATTCAGGTTTCCAGAGAAGAAAGGCATGTTGTTAAACCTCTCTATGACAGATACAGGCTTGTGAAACAAATGCTGACTCGAGCAAGCATTACTCCCATCCTTGTGAGTAGTCTGTGTTTCATATGTTTGCTAGATATTTAGCAAAAAAGGATTATGTGTCTTGCTCTGTGTTTCCCTTCTGGGGACTTTTGCAGCTAGTTTGTTTTTATTCTTAATCCAGTGTTCCGTGGTTCCCTGTTGTTGTTAGGTGCAAAGTCGTGTCCGACCCATCATGACTCCATGGACAATGATCCTCAGGGCCTTCCTGTACTCTACCATTTCCCGGAGTCCATTTACGTTTGCACCCACTGATCAGTGACTCCATCCAGCCACCTCATTCTCTGTCATCCCCTTCTTCCTTTGCCCTCGATCGCTCCCAGCATTAGGCTCTTCTCCTTCCTTCTCATGAGATTGCCAAAGTATTTGAGTTTCATCTTCAGGATCTTCTAAGGAGCAGGCAGGGCTGATCTTCTCTAGGACTAACCGGTTTGTGCGCCTTGCAGTCCAAGGGACTTGCAAGAGTCTTCTCTAGCACCAGAGTTCAAAAGCCTCAATTCTTTGATGCTCGGCATTCCTTATGGTCCAGCTTTCACAGCCATACATTGCAACTGGGAATACCATAGCCTTGACTAAACACGCTTCTGTTGGCAGGGATGAGTCACAAATTGGGATCAAGATTGCAGGGAGAAATATCAACAACCTCAGATATGCAGATGATACCACTCTAATGGCAGAAAGTGAAGAGGAACTAAAGAGCCTGTTGATGCGGGTGAAGGAGGAGAGTGCAAAAGTTGGCTTGAAACTCAACATCAAGAAAACAAAGATCATGGCATCGGGCCCTCTCAGTTCCTGGCAAATAGATGGGGAAGAAATGGAGGTAGTGACAGATCACTGCAGATGGGGACTCTGGTGCTGGAGAAGACTCCTGCAAGTCCCTTGGACTGCTAGAGGAGATCAGCCCTGACTGCTCCTTAGAAGGCCAAATCCTGAAGATGAAACGCAAATACTTTGGCCACCTCCTGAGAAGGAAGGACTCCCTGGAGAAGAGCCTAATGCTGGGAGCGATCGAGGGCAAAAGAAGATGGGGACGACAGAGAACGAGGATGCTGGATGGAGTAACTGCAGCAGTAGGTGCAAACTTAAATGGACTCCAGGGAATGGTAGAGGACAGGAAGGCCTGGAGGATCATTGTCCATGGGGTTGCGATGGGTTGGACACAACTTCACAACTAACAACAACAACAAGAACTTAAAGGATTCTTTTTAAATGCAGTCATTTTTTGTGATCCTTACCATTAGTAGCTCTAATATTTCTGAAAAGACACTATGGGCAGAGCGCTGTCCGGGTTGCATCCGGGTGTCTGGCTTGTGTTTCCCCCTGAATGGGCCAATCCGGGCATGCCCATTAAAACTGAAGTGCCCACCTCCAGAAGCCGGCCGCAAGGCATTTAGGCAGCCTCGTGGCCAGACGAGGGCGCTCATGTGGTGTCATGCCTTTGCCACCGATCAACCTGGCCACCAGCAGCTGCAGTAGGCGAACTGGCAATGCTGCTGTCGTCACTGCAGATGGGGACTGCAGCAAAGAAATTGAAAGACGCTTGCTCTTGGGGAGGAAAACTATGGCAAATCTAGACAGCATCCTAAAAAGCAGAGACATCACCCTGCCAACAAAAGTGCGTTTAGTCAAGGCTATGGTATTCACAGTTGCAATGTATGGCTGTGAAAGTTGGACCATAAGGAAGGCCGAACGTCAAAGAACTGAGGCTTTTGAACTCTGGTGGTGGAGAAGAGTCTTGCGAGTCCCTTGGACTGCAAGGCGAACAAACCGGTCAGTCCTAGAGGAGATCAGCCCGGACTGCTCCTTAGAAGGCCAGATCCTGAAGATGAAACTCAAATACTTTGGCCACCTCATGAGAAGGAAGGACTCCCTGGAGAAGAGCCTAATGCTGGGAGCAATCGAGGGCAAAAGGAGAAGGGGACGACGGAGAATGAGGTGGCTGGATGGAGTCACTGAAGCAGTGGGTGTGAACTTAAATGGACTCCGGGAAATGCTAGAGGACAGGAAGGCCTGGAGGATCATTGTCCATGGGGTCACGATGGGTCGGACACAACTTTGCACCTAACAACAACACACAGATAATTCTCTGAAGTTAATTACATTTAAAAAAATATTAATATTAATCTAGACATTCTGTGCTTTAGAACTTGAACAAGAATTTCAGTCTATAATTAGGATGATGGCACCATGCTAGATTTAGTCATTTCAGTTTATTTCAGTATTAAAAGCCTGAATATAAATGTTAGGAGTATCAGGTTCTGTTTTTGCTAACATTGAAAGGCACAAAAAATTAAGCTGTGCATATACTCTAAAAATAACTTGCACAAAATGAAAAGAAATATAATTCCTGTATCGTGATAACGAAATATTTATATTTTAGGGCTCACCATCAACCAAGAGACGCGGCCAAATGTTACAGCCTATTATAGAAGGAGAAACAGCCCACTTTTTTGAAGAAATTAAGGTATTTTTTGTATCTGTAGATGATGATGGTTCTAATCCAGTAGTGCATGAGTTCTTGAGTTACACTGCAAAAGGCTTGATGTTAATGCCCCACTATGCCCTACAACAAAACAAAATCAGAGTCCAGTGGCACCTTTAAGACCAATAAAGATTTATTCAAGGAGTGAGCTTTGGAGTGCAAGCAATTTTCCTCAGAGCACCCGAAAGCTCACACCTTGAATAAATCTTTGTTGGTCTTAAAGGTGCCATTGGACTCTGATTTTGTTTTGTTGTACTGCTTCAGACCAACATGACTACCCTCTTGAATCTACCACTATCCCCTAATAACAGCAGAAACTTAGTTCTAATGCATGTGCAGAACTATTGTGCATATTGGGACTCTTGCAAGATGATAAAATGTATAACACTTGGTTTTAACTTCTTTTGCATTATCTTGAAGGAAGAGGAAGAAGATGGTGATCTGTCATCAGATCTAACTGATCTCCTGAAATCTAATGCCCAAATACAGACCGCTAGCCCAGTTGAATATTCAGAATCTGATGTTGAAGAAAGTCAAGAGAAATTGACTCGAGAGCTTCGTCTGTCTAGTACCCGTGCAGCTTCCATGTAAGAACATGAAGCAACCAATGTAGTTTGCTGATTTATTTATTTATTATATTTATATACCGCCCTCCCCGAAGGCTCAGGGCATTTCACATAAAACAAACAATACAGATAACTTAGTTCAACAATAATAAAGTGATAACAAGCAACACAGAACAGTAAAAAATATGGAAAACATTAAATTAATGCATACTGATAGCCCAGTGGGTTGGACAGAATTGTAGTGGGTTCCATAGGAGGGAGGCTCAGGGGGAGGACCCATGGGAAGCGGTGGTTCAGGTCACCCTCAACCAAATGCCTGGTGGAGGAGCTCCATTTTGCAGGCCCTGCGGAATTGTTCAAGTTCTGTCAGGGCTCTGATCTCCTTTGGGAGCTCGTTCTACCAGGTGGGGGCCAGGATGGAGAAAGCTTTGGCCCTGGTTGAGATCTAGCGAGCTTCCCTGGGGCCAGGGATCACCAGAAAGTTAGACGTGCTGGATCTTTGAGGGGTGTAATCAGAGAGGCGATCACTCAGGTGCTTTGGACCCAGACTGCATATGGCCTTAAAGGTGATAACCAGAACCTTAAGTCTGATCCAGAATTCAACTGGAAGTCAGCGTAGCTGCTGGAGGATGGGTTGAATGTGGGATCTCTGAGGGGTTGCTGTGAGGACCTTGGCAGCTGATCAAAATAACTGATACTTTTCCTGCAGGTATTTGTGGTTGTTTACGGGAGTGGGTTGGAAAAGTGAAGGGAGGGTTTTTATTTGAGATGACATTCTGGTTTAGCAGTTCAACTAGATTGCTTTACTTTTTAAACTCTTTTCTATACCATTGGCAAGGATAGAGTGATTCAGTCCTTTTTGCATTGAGATGTCAAGATATAAAGCAACTTCTTAGCAAACGTTGCTTCTCATCTAATCAGTTGTTTTTGTACTATACAATATCTTTATTGGCATAAAACAAGTTAGGAGCAAGGAAAACAGAAAAAGTCATAATAAAATAGTCAACTTGAATTTTAAAACTGAAGACAAATTCAGCCATAATAAAAGTATCATCAGCATCCTTGTCACTCAATAGAAATTGGGAGATCAGGTCTTTCTGATGAGTTCTCCATTTAGGTATTAGAGGTATAACATGCCTTGGCTGGACAATGGACAAGAGACAATCAAGCAAAATATGTTGGATAGTGTTAGGAATAGAGTTATACATGGCAGCGTCCGAATCAGCCGTTCCAGGCCAACACAGGCAGCGCTGAGCCGCAGGGGGGGAGGGGAGGTGTGGGCGCCGGTACACAACAAGGCGCACGCACACGGGCGCACCTGCACCTCCTCTTCCCCCCTGTGGTGCGGCGCTGCCTTCTTTGGCCTCAAATGGCCAATTCGGACTTTGCCGCACACGACCCTAGTCAGGAACACTTAGTTCACAAGGACATAGTCTACTTTGGATGGAAAGGTGTTGAGCCAAGCAAGCATAAATGCTCTGTGATAAAGCGGTTTGCAAAGTTATAGAAATAAGCCAGCATTATCCCATGCCGCACTGGGAGACCAAGAGCACAGGGAGAATAAGTTGCCGGAACAGTTGGATGGATTTTTTGAAATTCTTGATTGAGAAGCCTTTGTTTAATTTGACACATTATGGGACACTCATTCAGAGATAGGA
The DNA here is from genome assembly GCF_049243985.1 of Paroedura picta. Taxonomy (NCBI): domain Eukaryota; kingdom Metazoa; phylum Chordata; class Lepidosauria; order Squamata; family Gekkonidae; genus Paroedura; species Paroedura picta. The sequence continues at coordinate 86,822,333 of NC_135371.1, forward strand.
TGTAATCGTAGTCAATGCCAATTAGTTTGAGTGCAGTCATGATGGTAGAGAACCATTTAAATTTAAGAGTCCCTCAATAAACAGCCCAATAGACTATCTGATCGAACCCTAAACTGCAGTTTTAGCCAATATTTGAAAGTGGAAAGACAGGCCTTAGTTTTGAGAAGATTTCAAGACAAGTCCCACCATGGCAGGGGCGGGGTTTGCCCCTGTCGGCTCTGCGGAGTCGGCAGGGGCGAAAGGCATCCCTGCAGGGACGCCGTAGGTCAGGGGAGGAACCGGGCCAAAAGCCCGGCTCCTCCAATTATGCACAGGGCTAGCCCAACCGAGCCCTCGCTTGCGCCCTTGGGGGACCCAAGACTCTGGAAGAATCTGCATTTGGTTAACACGGGTCTTCCGAGGGTCTGGGTAGGGGCAGGCCCTGGATGGTGGTGACGTCGGGCATAATTGGGGATTTTCCCCGAAACCCTGTCACCGCCATTTTGGGGAATTCCGGCCCATGCGTAATGGGTCATAGAGAGGAATAAAGAATGCAGTTTGGAGTTCCCAGAATCTGCCAAAAAAAAAAGAAGACTGTAACCTTTCCAAGTTTTTATTAAAATCTGAGATCCACAGAGTGATACCACATAGAATTTGGGGAAGAATTTTAGAGTCGAAAACATGACAGGCCGCTGGGACAAACTGATTACCCTTAAGGAAGAAAAAACGGTTTAGATGGGTAATGGAACAGTTAGATTGGGAAATAATACTATTTCTGTGTTTCATCCAGTTGAGATTATTTTGGAAGGTAATTCCTAAATATTTGACCCATTTGTCCTGCTCAATTTGATGGCCACTGAAACGCCAGTTTGAGGGAGACCACTTCTGTGCAAAGACCATCACTTTGGTTTTTTCAAAGTTAATTGATAGGGCATTGAGTTGGCAGCATTCACAAAAAGCATTCAGGTATCTATTCAGAGTAGTTCTGAAATAAGAAAGCAAAATGGTGTCGTCAGCATACAGAAGTGGGATTGGCAGTTTAACTAATTTGGGGGGATGTCTATTTATTAGTCTTAGGGTTTTTGGAAGATCATGTAAAAAAAGGCTAAATAAATGGTAATAGATGGAATAGATGTCATGCTGTTGGAGATTTGATGTACATTTTTGTATTTCATTTTTAGGCCTGAATTACTAGAACAACTTTGGAAAGCCAGAGCTGAAAAAAAGAAATTGCGCAAAACATTACGGGAATTTGAAGAGGGATTTTATCAGCAAAATGGAAGGTTGGTTTAACATTCAGTGATCATGAGACTGCATTATTGTTGCTAATGGAAACAATGAGATAGCGAAAAACACACAAATTAGACTCCTATTGTGCTATTCTATGGGTCTGCCTTTGAAAATACTTGAGAAATTTCACTTGTAATGCCAACAAGTATATCCCACTAATTATGGAAGAATTACACTAGTTTTCAGTTTGTTTCTGGATACAATGCAAAGTGCTTGTTATTACCGCTTAAGCCCTGTAAGGGATCACAGGAGACCTGAAATATAACTCTACCCACTGCTGTCTTCTCACTTTCTAAAAGAGGTTGGGTACACTATCATAGGCATCTTTTGTTGTATCAGTTCAGTTCAGATCAAACTTTATTACAGTCGTTCAGACCAAATTGTATGAAGTTAATACATAAAAGACCAAAAGAATATGGTCATTTGATATAATGCAATTTAAAACAGATCATAAAATAGAATGTAAAATTATGCAACTTTAGAGCATCGGATTTCTTTTTGTTCTATCTTGTTTGAGCTTCTTTTTTGTGTCTGTTTCCGTAATGCTTTGAGTTTTATGAATCAGGTAAAAGTTGTTCTGTTCTTCCTGGGCTTTGGCAGAAATGAATTTGCACTCCTCTGATTTCATTATAAAGTTGATAATTCCGGCTAGTGTTTAATTGTGAATATATGCAGTTGATTTTAGACATTCTATAAAATATGCCACACTAGAAATGTTTGCAACAGCCTAAAAATCCCCACAGATAATTAAAATTCATATGTAAAATATTGCTGAGGGATAGCCAATACGTCTGTTGTAGCAAAATAAGTGTAATTGTTAATTCTGCTCCTGACATACAGATTTCACACTTGAATGATATACAATTGGATTCACACCAAAGCATAATTTCTCCTATTTTCCCCCTACCCAAGAGCTATATCTGAAGGATTTGCTGTGGAATTCACTTTGTCTTAATCCCCACCCCCATCTTGTAATCTTCCCCTTAAGTAGGAAATAATGCACTCAAATTGGATTAAATGTTACCAGTGCCACTGGAACTTTAGCTTTCTATGTGCAATAACCAAGTATTATCAGCATAATGGATAAAATGTAATCACCATTAACACCAGTGGAAAATGTGTACTGGGTTGTGGTATATAAGTCCTCTTCATACAAAAATGTATTCCTCTGCAAAAGACTGCAGTGTAAATGGCGACTTAATAGAACATGATACCTGCTCAACCAGAAGTTTTAATGCATGTGCCATAAGATGTTGAAATTGTTGTAGTGGAGAGAAGTAACTTCGATCATAGATTCTCTGCAGCAAGTAACTATATATATGTCTCCTCGGTGAACAATGCAACTTTGTGGGTAATAGTCTCTCACATTAAGAAGTCAATCTGATTTCTGTGTTGACTGTCTGGTGATGTCCATGTGTAGAGTCGTCTCTTGGGTTGTTGGAAAAGAGTGTTTGCTATAACCATTGTATTCTCTTGACAAAATTCTACCAGCCTGTGCCCTGCTTCATTTTGCCCTCCAAGGCCAAACATGCCTGTTATCCCGGTTATCTTTTGGCTTCCTACTTTAGCATTCCAATCCCACATGATGATAAGCACATCATTTTTTGGCGTTGCTTCTAGAAGGCATTGTAGGGCTTCATACAACATGGCTTTAGCATTGCTTTAGGATGCTTTGGGCTGATCCTGCGTTGAGCAGGCGGTTGGACTAGATGGCCTGTATGGCCCCTTCCAACTCTATGATTCTATGATTCATAGAACTGGTCAACTTCATCCTCTTCAGCAGCAGTGGTTGGGGCATAGACCTGAATTACTGTGATGTTGAATGGTTTTCCTTGGATTCGAACTGAGATCATTCTGTCATTTTGGGGATTGTATTCCAATACTGCTTTTCCTACTCTTTTATTAAGGCTACTCCATTTTTTCTGCGAGATTTTTGTCCACAGTAGTATACCTGATGGACATCTGAATTAAATTCACCCATTGCTGTCCATTTAAGTTTAAGATTCCTAAAATGTCGATGTTCATTATATCGTATACTGCGGTGGTCCCCAACCGCCGGGGCGCGGCCCGGTGCTGGGCTGCGAAGGCCCTGGCACTGGGCCGCGGCTCCTTGTCTCTGCAGGGCCATGCCGGGACGCGCATGCGCGTTTGCGCTATGCGCAGCCGCAAACGTGCACGCGCAGCCGGGCGATCGCCTTCCCTGCCGCCGCCGGTCTGCAGCCTGGAAAAGGCTGAGGACCACTGGTATACTGATTTTGATAACCTGGGATAGGCTCTCTCTTTTTTCTGTTATCCCCTGTATCTTCAGCATTTTACCTGGTTCTTTCTTGACTTCCCACCCAACAGCCAACCTACCCACCCTTTAACTGCCCCCCTCATCTTTATCTGTTTACTTCATGTTTACTCTATATTTTCCCCCAGTGGGACCCAAAGCTTACATCATTCTCCTGTCCTGACAGCAAAAGTAGTTTAGCCGAGGACTGTGTGACTGGACCTGGGTCACTCAGTGGAACTTCCGTGGCAGAGTGAGGATTTAACTTACATCTCCCAGAGCCTAGTCTGCAGTACTTAACCACCACACTTTCATGCAGTGGCTGCTGGTGACTACTAGCGATTAATGGTGGTCAGTGATTAGTGGTGACTCTGATGAGTTCTCTCTCTAAGGCCAAGATGGTACTGGAAAAGCAGCCTGTTTTTTCCATACTATCACAGCCAGGTCTTGCATAAACTCATTTAATGCTAAAAGGAATGAATTTTTTTATTCCAGCCTTCAATAACTATTATAGATGATATCCGTAATCCACTGTGTTGAATATTACCATGTCTTACCCCAATTTAATTCCTTCTTACCATTACAGTGGGTCATACATGCTTACATGTATGTTTTAACTCTAGAAAATCCCACTTGCTTGGATTTGGCAAAGTGATGTGTTATATATTTTATTTTCCGTCTGCTATTATAAATTAGATAACTTTGTGGAAGGCTACCTATGACTATTTGTGTTCAGACACTATGTATAATTATTAACTGCTTGGAACAAACTAGAAGTTCACTGCCTTTGTAACATGTTTGTGAACTCCCAGGGGCACCAGTGTGGCCACCATTGAAAGTACAACAAAGCAGCTTTCACATTTATAATCCTGGCAGAAAAAATGGCTATTTATTTATTTATTTATTTATTTATTTATTTATTTAATCAATCAATCAATCAATCAATTAATTATTTGATTTCTATACTGTCCTCCCATAAGATTGCCCAAATCAGAACTTCTAATTTTGTTTTAATTTCATTTTTTTTCTCTTGGTCCACTATGTTTATTTTCTGTAATGTACTTGCAAATAGCCAAAGAGAAGGAACAGGCTAACAAATGTATTACAGCGTAAAAGTCCATCATCATGAGAATTGATCCTGCAGTAAATTTCTGCTTCAAGTGGTATTAGAGACACTTCATTATTTTAGCTGAAATGGACTTGGTAGTACAGCTACTGCTGTAGAATTTGAACTTTTGTATCAAGAATCCGAGAAGGACAAACAAAGATGATTGAAGGATAATGGGATGTGGTGTAGCAGTGGTCCCCAACCTGCTGGGCCGCGAAGGCCATGGCGCCGGGCTGCGGCTCCCTCTCCCTGCCCCCCCCCCACAGTAAAAAACTTCCCAGGCCTGGGAAGCTTCTTACTACGGGAGGGCGGGGAGAGGGAATCAGGGCCGGGCCGCGCATTCATGCGGGCGCGGCCTGCGGGGCGCAGCCCGATGCGCGGGCGTGGCCTGCGGGGCGCGGCCCGATGCACGGGCATGGCCCGCGCTGGCACGGCCCGCGGACGGGGCCCGATGAGCGGGCGTGGTCCGCGCGGGCGCAGCCAGATGCCCTGCCGGTCCCCAGCCTCAGAAAGGTTGGGGACCACTGGTGTAGTCTCACCCTATTTCACAAATGCTGCATACAATACCACTGCCCTTGATTTATCCTGAGCTTGTTTGAACCAGCTTAAATTGGTCAGACTTTTCTTAATATTAAATGCCGTCTTGTTTTACAGGAATGTTCAGAAAGAAGATCGTGCTCCCATGCTTGATGAATACAGAGAGTACAAGAAAGTTAAGGCCAAACTTCGGCTTCTTGAAGTTCTTATCAGCAAACAAGATTCTTCAAAGTCAATATAAGTTATGTTTCTTCATAACACTGAACGGTTGTTTTTTATGCTGTCATAGTACTTGTTAGGTGTTTGCTTTGTCTTGCGCAGTTGAAAGAATGCTGTTTTTGTACACTTTATTATGGTGCCACATTTGAAGGGCAAGTAGGTTCTATCTAGAGAGCTAATGAAAATCTTACTAATCTGAGACTGCTCTGTCCAACTTTAGAAAATGTTTTCTTTTCTCTTTTTTATTATTACACGTCCTCAAAAGACTGTAGAACAGTAACCATTCAAAAATGCTGGACCTGCTATCTTCGTTTCGTCTGCATTTCTTAGTGTAACACAGAACTACTCCGTTGCCTTTTTCTTATGGCAGCAAATTAAGAAAACAACAGTGTTCCTGAGCACCAAAACTGAACTGAGATGCCTTTTAGAGGAAAGCTGTGGAATAACTTTTCTTTGGTTTCAAATGACATCTGTCATGTAATAGAATGGTTTATGACTTGTGGATATTGCAACTTAAAACTCCCATTTGCTCTTCAGTTTCAGATTACAATGGACAAACCAGAAAGTGACCTTGCTTGTTGTATTTTTAAATCTTGGAAAACTGAACATTTTTATCACATATTGCCTACGACACTTGCATTACTGTTAATTTATCAGTTAACCACCTAATGGTGATCTAGCGTGTGGTCTGAATTGGATCCTGCATTGTTTCCTTGGTGGGGAGAATGTGATGGTGCTGTACAGTTTCAGCAGGCCTGTGTTAATTATTTAACTGCTGTATCTGAAATAAGTGTATTTTAATCAAGGGCTAAAATCAACATAATTAATGAGATGGACTTAAGACGGATAGAATAAGCTTTGAAAGGCGCCTTCTGCTATGTCAGAAGTGGAAAGCAAAGTGATTTAACTTTTGGTATTAAGCAGGTGTCATATGATTCTTGCATGATACAGTTTCAGAACTGAAACATTTTTGGTGACGTTTACCCTGTCTGGTGTAGATGACACAACAGCCTTTAACGTTTTTCTTTTCAAATATGGGGAAAGCCTAAGAGCTCATTACAGTGCTGCTATGGGCACAGCACCAGAATACAGAGGGACTCCATATAGGAAATAACAGGAATAACTGTTTTCATCCCCTTTGCCCCACAATACAGACTCTGTTTCACACCCGCTCAAGCAGCACAAGCAGACGAATACCACGTGCCAATGCTGCTGGGGTGGGGAGCTCATCTCTGTATTATGACCTTGGGTACTGTGTCTATGATGGGACTTGATTGAGCCCTAAGGGTTTCAATGGGTGCTCTTTGGGATTTTTTTGTGTGGTGTTGATTCTGGCCGTGTTTTTGCATGGGCCTATTTTCTGCATGTATTTATGATCAGCTGGTGTCAACACAAATATTTTTTTTCTCACTGCTTTCTGAAAGACCAAAAAATTAATTTTTGCAAAATAAGTGGCTGGCATGTAAATTCATCAGGTCTCTGTGTTGACATGGGATAGATTTTTTTTAAGTAGGGTTTTGATACTCCAGACTTGTCCGTTTGCTACGGAAAGGCCTTTTTTGTGTGTGATTATAGGCATGTAATTTTGGAACCTGAAAGAGAGCAGTAAAATGAACTTATATTCTGATGCTTTGCCTTTTTACAGAATTAAAGAATTTTTTTTTGTTAGTGGACCATAGTAAATTGCGAGGTTGGAAATTTAATCTGGAGATCATTTGTGGCTTTTATTCAGCTCCATTGTGCAATGTACACTTACTTTACTATCAGTCTGCAGATACAGGTGCATCTGAACATTGAAACTCATGTGTACTGTATAGTGTTGTACATGAATGTTTTATATACAACATGCAAAATGTCAATATGCACTATTTAAATGTTTTAAATAATATATTCCTCCTTTATAATGCTTAAATCTATATGATTCCAATATTTTTATAAAGTGAGTGATCCATCTGGTTCAAATTCAGAATTATTAACAGCTGCTTTTGTGTGTGTTATGCAGTGTTTGGCTGTTCAGTATCATAGGTAGCATGGCATCAGTTATGCTAAGAGTGTGTGTTGTACCATTCTTATTGAGCAATAAATGGTAGGTTTAGGCATTTTGTGATATAACATAGTTTTACTTTGGTATAAGTAAAAACTATATATGTGGATATATATATATATAAATAAATAAATATATATAAATAAACCAGATATAAATGATTGCTATGTCTGGCATTTCACTGTATAGATTTTTATAATAAAAGCAACTTTTATTGTCATACTTAATTATATGCGTGTGTTTTCCAAAAATATTCTTGCATGGGGTTTAACCTGTGTTATTTTCAGGCTAATCCTGTGTTACGGAGAAGGATCTTTTGAATCTTGCTCCAGGAATAACTCTTGCAGGAAAAGAAAGCAGTTGAACACTGGTTATTCAGTTTCATTGGATTTTACTAATATATAAACTCAGTCAAGGATTTTATCTACTTTAATCACATTAAGGATTTCTAGAAAATACCCCAACATAGAAAAATACTGAGAGCATATAGCTTAGTGCAACCTAAATTAACCCTACTTCGAATGAAACAGTAGCTTTGTTTGAAGCAGCACAGAGCATAAAGCAATACCAGCAAACAATCATATAATTATCCAAGACAGAGCACTGAAGCATATTCAAAGGTGGCCAAAGATGGTAGGAAAAGACCTTTCCAAGGTGTCTTCCTCCAGATGGATCCCTGAAAGACAGGAAATGAGAGAGAGGTTTGTTTCCTCTCTCTCTGATTTCCTGATGGACATCCCTCAATTTTTGATCTGGGAACATATCTAGCTGCTGCCTGGGAGGGGGACTACTTCAGAATTAATGTTGAGCCCCCATCCCCCCTACACCTAAGCAGCAGAGCGAGGAAAATAAGAAGGCTGTTTTCCATACAGAGTCAAGTGTGAGGCATCAACAAGGAACCTGCCATTGCAGCAGATGGGCAGCAGTGGAGGAAGTGCCAACTAGGCCCCACAATGGCTTCCCACCAAAAAACAGGAGACCTGCTGTTGCAGCAAGTGGGGTAGCAGAGGAGGCAGCAATTAGGCCCTGCTATGGCTTCCCCCTCACCTCCATCAAGCCTCAAGTCCAGCAGCCTCTTCCACTCAACTGTGCCTGGCCATCAAGGGGCTGTTGAAGGCATTGGGGAGGGGGATCCGGTGAATGGATACACTCTGGCTCTCCTCACCACTGCCACCCACCTGGTCGATGATGTAACCCAATGAGGGGCTTGTTCCAGCTGTTACAGTCTCCTCTTTATGTAAATTTCATGTATCTAGCCTCTGTTTAAAATTTTCCAAAAATGGAGAACCCACCAGAGGAAGCATGTTCCGCTGAGAAACCACTCTGTCAGGAACTTTTTCCAGACGTTTAGACTGAATTTCTTTTGAATTAATTTCATCCCATTGGTTCCGGTCCGTCCCTCTGGGGCAAGAGAGAACAACTCTGCTCCATCCTCTTAGTGTTCCCCAGCCCCCAGGCCATGACCTGGTACTGGGCCGTGGAGCCCTCGGTACCAAGCCATGTCAGGGGGGAGGGAGGCATGGGTGCAGGCGTGCCACTGGGCGCACCTCCCCCCCCCATGGCTCGGTACTCGCTGCGCCAGGAGCAATGGGCCGCTTCAGCGGCCAAATTGCGCAAGCTTAGGGGAGAGGGAGGCCCAGGGACCGGGGGGGGGGAGAGGGAAAGTGGCACTCACCGTGCGGCACTCACAAACGCGAATGCACAGCAGCTCTGCGCATGCACGTTTGCGCCTGCAGGCAAGCGCTGCGTGGTGAGCACTGCCTGGCAAGCACCACTCTCCCTCTTCCACCCGAGTCCCCAGACCTCCCTCTCCCCCGCCCCGGTCGCCGACCTGAAAAAGGTTGGGGACCACTGCTCTGTATGACAACTTGATGGTTATCAGATCCCCTCTCAGTTGTCTCCTCTCCAGGTTAAACAGATCAAGCTCCCCAAACCTTTTTTCATAAGTCTTGGTCTCCAAACCCCTTACCATCTTTGTTGCCCTCCTCTGGACATGCTCCAGTTTGTTTACAGCCCTCTTCAACTGGGGTGCCCAAAACTGAACACAGTACTCCATGTGAGGCCGAACCAGAGCAGAGTACAGCAGTACCATCACATCCCGTGATCTGGACACAATGCTCCATTTGATACATTTGCCTTTTTAGCCACCGAGTCACACAGCTGACTCATGTTCAATGTATGGTCTACTAAGACTCCTAGATCCTTTTCGCACATGCTACTGCCAAGACAAGTCTCCCCCATCCTATATTGGTGTATCCCCTCTAAACCCTCATCGCAGTGGGAGATGAGCTCTCGTTCCCCTACAGACTTCCTTGTGGAGTCCCACAGGGCGCAGTCCTCTCTCCCACATTGTTCAACGTCTTTATGCGCCCTCTGGCCCAGCTGGTGCGGAGTTTTGGGCTGGGTTGCCACCAGTACGCTGATGACACCCAGCTCTATATCCTCATGGACGGCTGCCCGGACTCTCCCCCGGAACCATTTGCCAGATGTTTGGAAGCGGTGACAGAATGGTTCGAGCAGAGTCGCCTGAAATTCAACCCCTCCAAGACGGAGGTCCTGTGGTTGGGACGTAGGGGTCGGGAACAGGAAGCGCGTTTACCCACCCTGGGAGGGACGCACCTTACCATCGCGTCCCAGGCCAGGAATTTGGGTGTGATCATTGACGCCTCCCTGACCTTGGAGGCGCAGGTCAAAAGAGTAGCGGGCCAGGCATTTTTCCAGCTTCGCCAGGCCCGACTACTAGCGCCCTACCTGTCCCCCGAACACCTAGCCACAGTGATCCATGCAACGGTCACCTCCAGAATAGATTTCTGTAACTCGCTCTACGCGGGCCTTCCCTTGTCCTTGGTCCGGAAACTCCAGCTAGTGCAAAACGCAGCTGCCAGGGTCCTCACTGGTACACCTTGGAGGGCTCACATTCAGCCAGTGCTGAGGCAGCTGCACTGGTTGCCAATTGCTCCCCGGATCCGGTTCAAGGTTTTGGTTTTAACCTTCAAGGCTTTACGCGAGTTGGGACCCACATACCTGAGGGACCGCCTATCGCCCTATGCCCCCCGCAGAGCCTTACGTTCTGCGGGAGAAAATCTGCTGGTCGTTCCCGGCCCCAGGGAAGCACGCCTGGCCTCGACCAGGGCCAGGGCCTTTTCGGTCCTGGCCCCTACCTGGTGGAATGAGCTCCCGGGAGAGCTGCGGGCCCTGCGAAATCTTCCATCATTCCGCAGGGCCTGCAAGACGGAGCTCTTCCGCCAGGTTTATGGTTGAGGACGAAGCTAACATCTATGCCCCCCCCAGGGACCCGGGACCTGGGATTGAGATTGGGGATTAGTACCATCAGTATCCCCTCTCCACCTGCTTGTAGTAGGAGGGGGAGGTTGATTAGCCTATCTTGCCAGGTTAGCTTGCTAACCGATAATGTTATACTGTAATTGTTGCTGAGGGTTTTTAATGGATTTTATTGGGGGTTTTAAAATGTTGTAACCCGCCACGAGCCGTAAGGGAGTGGCGGGCAATAAATCGAAAGATAATAATAATAATAATAATAATAATAATAATAATAATAATAATAATCCAAATCATTTATAAATATGTTGAACAACACAGACTCAAGTACAGATCCTTGAGGTACTCCACTTGTCACTTTTCAAAGAGGATGCTGAACCATTAACAAGTACCCTCTGAGTATGATCTGTCAAGCAGTTATTGATCCACCTGACAGAATTAGGATCCATACCGCATTTTACCAACTTGTCAACAAGAATATCATGTGGAACCTTATCAAAAGCTTTACTGAAATCCAGATAAACTATGTCCACTGCATTTCCCTGATCCAGCAAGGTAGTCACTTTCTCGAAAAAAGAGATAAGGTTGGTCTGACATGACTTGTTTTAGCGAAACCCGTGCTGAGTCTTAGAAATCACAGCTCTCAGTTCCAGCTGTTCAAGGACCGAGAATTGGATTATTTGTTCCAAAATTTTGCCAGCTACAGATATCAGGCTGATGGCTCGATAGTTACCCGGATCCTCCTTTTCCCCTTGAAGATGGGGACATTTGCCCACCTCCAGTCATCTGGCACCTCACCTGTTTTCCAAGAAGTTTCAAAAATAATGGACAGAGGTCCAGAGATTGCATCTGCAAGTTCTTTTAGTACCCTTGGATGCAATTAATCTGTCCCAGAAGATTTTGTTTCATTTAAAGAAACTAGGTGTTTCTGGACTGCTCCAACAGAGATCCTAGGCCACCATTCCCATCCCCCGTGTTGTCTTACATTTTTGCCACATTGACCACTATTTCCCTCATAATAGAAGAGTGAGGAGAAATAGGAGTTAAGCAGTTCAGCCCTCTCATCATCACCTGTTATAATTTCACTTTCTTGGCCTCGCAGTGGTCCTATGGTATCCCTATTCTTTTTATTACTTGAAATATAACTAAAGAAGCCTTTTTTGTTATGTTTAGCACTTCTTGCTAGCCTAAGCTCATATTGAGCTTTAGCTTTTCTAACACTCACCCTACAATTATTGGTTATTTGTTTATACTCATCCTTGGTAATAAGGCCTTCCTTCCCTTTCCTAAATGACTCTTTTATTCCTCAAATCATTTGACAACTGCTTATGGAGACACCTTGGCTTCCTTGGGCTCCTTCCATCTTTTCTTCGCAGGGAAATTGTTTGATTGAACCAGTATTTCAGTTTTAAGAAACTCCCAACATGCCTTTGTTAAAATCAGCTTTCCTGAAGTCCAGTCTATATGTCCGACTACGTAAAGGTTTTCTCTTTCCCACAATTGAAAATTCCAAAAGCACATGGTCACTACTACCAAGTGTGGCCACTACTTCCACCTCATCTACCAGTTCTTCCCTGTTGATGAGAATCAAGTCTAAAATTGAAGATCCCCTGGTTCCCCTCTCTACTTTCTGGGAAATGAAGCTGTGAACGCTGCAATGAGGGGGAGGCGTGGGCGCAAATGTGCAGGTGCGGAGCTGCGTTTGCACCTGCCAGCGTGCCGGCACCTCCCTCCCCTCAAGTGTGGTGCGGCGCTCGCTGTGCTGGGGCCTGTGAGTAATTGACCACTTCAGTGGCACAGCGCTCGCTGGGCTCGGCGCAGTGAACGCTGTGCTGCGGGGGCAAGGCACAGGCACTGGCGGGTGCAAATGCGCAGGCATGGGGCTGCCGCACCTGCGCGTTTGAGCCCGCTAGTGCACCAGCGCCGCCACCCCTCCCCCCCCCGGTCCCTGGGCCTGCCTCTCCCTGCCCCCAGTCCCTGAACTGAAAATGATTTGGGACCACTGCTCCAACTGATATCTGGGTAATTGAAGTCACCCATGACCACTGTTCCCCCCTTTTGGAAATTGTGTAATTTGGTCTAGCAGTATCTTATTGAAGTTATCTGACTGGCGTGGTGGTCTATAGCAGACCCCCACAATAATACCACTCTCATTTCCTACTCCTTTTATGTTTATCCAAATACACTCAACTGAACTTTCATGCTCAGGTACCGGTATTTCTTCACAAGTATAAGGATTCTTAACATATATTGCTATACCTCCCCCCTTCTTGTCTATCCCTTTTGAATAGATTGTACCCCTCGATTCTAGTATTCCATTTGTGAGTATTATCCCACCATGTTTCTGTGATTTCTATTAGGTCAGAGCCCCCTTACTCTATTAGGACTACTAGTTCCTTCTGCTAGTTTCCCATAATCTGCATTAGTGTAGAGACATCGTAATCCATCCTTTGTGTGCCTCAAGGTTTTGTTTTTTGAACTTCCTTGTAAGCTAGTACATCCCTGCTTATGTAATATTCCCTGTAGATTTGTGATCTTCTCATCTTCAGTTCTTGCCATCACACCAAGTTCTGAATTTACGTCTCGCTCCCCCTTTGTGTTTAGTTTAAAGCCCTCTTCACCAGGTGTGCAAGGGTTCTCCCAAAAATACTTTTTCCGTCCCTTGTGATGTGCACATTGTCTCCTGATAATAGCCCCTCATACTGACATTGTAGACCATGATCCAGAAATCCAAACTGTTCCTGATGACGCCAGTGACATAGCCAGTCATTTACTTGCAAGATTTTTCTCTCTCTTCCTATGCCTCGGCCACTTACAGGAAGGACTAATGAAAACACAGCCTGAATTCTCAGGTCCTTTACCTTTTCCCCCAGATCCACAAAGTCTTTCTTAATATGTTCCATGCTCTGCTGGGTAGTATTATTTGTTCCTACATGGTTGAGATGGAAGGGGTAATGATCTGTGGGCTTGATGAGCCTGTCCAGCCATTCTGTGACATCTTTTATGTGTGCACCAGGTAGGCAGCAGACCTCTCTAGACAGCAAGTCTGGTCTACAAACTTTGGCCTCTACGCCTCTCAGCAGGGAATCCCCAATTACCAGTATCCGTTTCTTTATACCCTTGGGAGCAGAATTAAAACCCTCACCTGTGAAGTGTTTCCTGAGCTTCGTGGGTTCAGCGGGGAAGAAGACCTAGAACTCTCACCTGTGGGGGCCTGTGACTTTTCCCCTGGTCTATATTGGGGCTTGTTCTTCATGGGGGTTTTCACATGCTCCTGTGTTCCTGAATCAACCTCTTCAGGCAGATCTTGGAACCGATTGCTGAGCACCACTGTTGCACATGCGCGCATGTGACTGCGCATGGTGCAAACGTGCATGCACAGCCCGGCCACGCATGCACATTAGCGCGTGTGCGGCCGCTGGATCACCCCCTACACCCACTGGTTCGCAGCCTAAAAAAGGTTGCAGAACCACTGCTTTAGCGCTTGCACTGCTCCCTCTCCCCGCTCCCCAGGCCGCAAGCTTCTTTTTGCGGGAGGAGGGGGGAGAGGAAAGTGCGGCTACATGTGCAAACACGCATGCGTGCCCGGGGCGTGCATGAGTGTATGTGCCATGTGCAGCCGCATTCACAGCAGTTCTGTGCATGCGCACATGTGCGAAACTCACATGTGTGCATGCGACTGCGCGTGGCGCAAACGTCGGATCACCCTCCCACACCCACCGGTCTGTAGCCTAAAAACGGTTGCGGACCACTGTTTTAGCGCTTGCACGGCTTCTAACAGAGTATTCTGGTTTGATCCAGACCCCAAGACTCTGGCAAGCATGAGCCTTTTATATCACAAAGGCCTATTTAGCAGAGGGCGGAGCTAGCAGTCAGCTGAGATAATGGTGGTTTTGACAGCACATGAGCTTAGGGTTGCCATGTCCCCCCTGGCTACTGGTAGTGAATGGGGATGTGGGTATGAATGCCAGATCTAGTGGGCAACTTCCAAGTAAAGCACCATTGGCTGTTAGTGACTAGAGATGACCTCAGCTCCATCATCTTTATATGGCCCTGATTTATGCTTGGTCCAGCAGCTATCTAATGGCTAAGTGGTTGGGCGTGCAGGAATAGGATGTAAATGAACCGCATCCTTTTCTGTTCTCCCCTCTTCCTCTGAGAGGGATCCCACAAAAACAAACATCGCTCCTCAATAGGGTTTTTGGTCTTTCCAGCTTGCCATCAGTGGGAGTTCTAGCCCTGCCTTTCAAACAGCAAATCCCCAGCACCCCAGTGAGTATGGGCAGCATTGTGGCCTTTGTAACCGTAGCAATGCCGAAGCAATTGCTAAGCCTGGAGGCCATCTAGGGAGCCCTCTTGGTGAGGTTTTCAGGTGCCCATAGCTGCTCCTTGCCATTGCACAAGCACCAGAGATTTGGAGGGATCCAGTACTTTGACACCACCAGCCTGGCTTGTGGCCTCTGTAGTTCATCCCAGAGGAAGAGCATGTAGAGTGAAGCAGTAAGCCTTCTCCCTTCAAAAAAAGGCTTTCTTCTTGAGGGTTGCCCACTCAGTGCGACTCTTGGGAAAGGTTGGGGGTCCCTGACAGCTGGTTGCTGGAGGTGTAGAGAGCACGCTGACAACAAACACACCCCACCCCCAGCCCATTACAGACAGCACAAGGGAGGCAGCCAAGCCAGAAGCTGCTGTAGTCTGTTTCATGGAGGGACAAGTTGACTAGTTGAATTTACCTGAGAAGATTGTTGCGAGGATAAAATTGTAGGGGGGTGGGGAGAGATAAAACCATGTGTGCTGCCCTGCTGAGTTCCTTGGAGGAAGTAAAAAATGTATGCCCAATTGAGCGTGTGTGAGTTCTTCCACTGCAGCCCAGTTCTCTCTAAGCATCTTTCCTGAAAGGCAAATGCTGCAGAGGTGAATGAGTAGGATTGCTTCCCTGTTATTTATTTATTATATTTATATACTGCCCTTCCCTTGCGGCTCAGCACAGTTTACATGGAATGTGAAGTTATAAAAATCATAACATTCATAGAAATTGGTACAATGAAGGTTCGGTAACTACATCAATTGATAGTAATAACAAACATCACTAATGACGGATAACTGATTAACACGTCAACTGTAACCCTGCAGGTTGTCAATGCAGGTTGCCCCATGATGTTCTTATGGGCACATTGGGGGGTGGGGGGGGCGTAGTTGTTGATTCAGTTGGCCAAAATCAAATGCCTGACAGAAAAGCTCTATTTTGCAGACCCTGCGGATCTATGCTAGCTCTATCAGGACCTGGATTTCCTCTGGGAGCTCCTTCTACCAGGTGAGGGCCAGAGCAAAGAACTATCTGGCCCTGGTTGAGGCCAGCTGTGCTTCCTTGGGGCCAAGGATCACCAGCCAGTTGGAGTTGGCTGAGCATAGAGCTTTTTGAGGAGTGTAGACAGAGGCGGTCCCTTAGGTACACTGGGCTGAGATCAGTTGAATAGATGGAGGAATTTCACCAGGTGTACGGAGAGCCTGCACATGTTGAGGTCATCTATGCCAGCGGTCCCTAACCTTTTTATCACCGGGGACCGGTCAACGCTTGACAATTTTACTGAGGCCCGGTGGGGGGGTAGTCTTTTGCCGAGGGACGTTGCTGCCGCCTGAGCCCCTGCTCCACTTGCTTTCCTGTTGGCGCCGCCCGCTTGGGGTCACTGCCATGGTGGCTGCTGGAGAACACCAAAGGTGAGCCAGCGGCAGAGTGGCAGGGCAGCCACTGAGGCAGCAGCCGGGGAGGAGGATGAGGAGGAGCCACGGCCTGGTGCCGACTGATCCACGGCCTGGTATCGGTCTCCAGACCGGGGGCTGGGGACCACTGATCTATGCAATTAGCACAGGCAAAAGAGACAACTTCATTTGTTTCTGATGTCTCACGTTCTTTGTGGCAGTTGGAGATGGAAGAAAAGTCACAGAGCGCTAGACATCAATATATATAGATATAAACTCGAATGGAATCATTGGGCAGAAAGTAATCTCCACTTATGGCCTTGCCCTGATCAGCTTGCATTTTATACTTCCCTTTTTCTACTGCTTTTTCTTTCCTTCTCCCTTCCTCCCCTCCTCCCTCTTTCTAATTTTTAAATCAAAATGTAACAATTCATAATCAAAACCAGTACACAGAAAACAATCAAGTTGACAAATTAAAACCAAATTACGGAAGAAAATCCACGTATAGTAACTCTTTTTAATTCAGATGACCATCAGGTATACTACTGTGGGCAAAAACCTCCCAGAAGAAATGGAGTAGCCTTCATAATCAATAAAAGAGTAGGAAAAGCAGTCTTGGGATACAATCCCCCAAATGACAGAATGATCTCAGTTCGAATCTAAGGCAAACCATTCAACATCACAGTAATCCAGGTCTATGCCCCAAAAACTGTTGCTGAAGAAGATGAAGTTGACCAGTTCTATGAAGCCCTACAACACCTTCTAGAAGCAACACCAAACAATGATGTGCTTATCATCATGGGGGATTGGAATGCTAAAGTAGGAAGCCAAAAGATAACCGGGATAACAGGCAAGTTTGGCCTTGGAGTACAAAATGAAGCAGGGCACAGGCTGGTAGAATTTTGTCAAGAGAATACAATGGTCATAGCAAACACTCTTTTCCAGCAACCCAAGAGACGACTCTACACATGGACATCACCAGACGGTCAACACAGAAATCAGATTGACTATGTGCTCTGCAGCCAAAGATGGAGAAGTTCTATACAGTCAGTAAAAACAAGATCAGGAGCTGATTGTGGTTTAGAACACCAGCTTCTTGTTGCAAAGTTTAGGCTTAAATTGAAGAAAGTAGGGCCACTCAGGTATGAACTAAATCATATCCCCGACGAATATACAGTAGAGGTGACAAATAGGTTTAAGGAATTAGATCTGATAGACAGAGTGCCTGAAGAACTATGGAAGGAGGTTCGCAACATTGTACAAGAGGTAGCAACTAAAACCATCCCATAGGAAAAGAAATGCAAGAAATCAAAATGGCTGCCTGAGGAAGCTTTACAAATAGCTATGGAGAGAAGGAAGTGAAAGGCAAGGGAGAAAGAGAAAGATTCACCCAATTGAATGCAGAATTCCAGAGAAAAGCTAGAAGAGATAAGAATGACTTCTTAAATGAACAGTGTAAACAAATAGAAGAAAACAATAGAATGGGGAGGACCAGAGATCTTTTCAAGAAAATTGGAGATATGAAGATAACGTTTCATGCAAAGATGGGTATGATAAGGGACCAAAACGGTAGGGACCTCACCGAAGCAGAAGAGATTTAAAAAGGGTGGCAAAATTATACAGAAGAACTATACAAGAGCGAGCATAACATCCCTGATAACCACAATGGGGTAGTTACTGACCTGGAGCCAGACATCCTGGAATGTGAAGTCAAATGGGCCTTAGGAAGTCTGAGCAATAATAAAGCTAGTGATGGTGACAGCATTCCAGTTGAACTATTCAAAATCTTAAAAGACGGTGCAGTAAAAGTGCTACACTCAATATGCCAGCAAATTTGGAAAACTCAACAATGTCCACAGGATTGGAAAAGGTCAGTTTACATTCCAATCCCAAAGAAGGGCAATGCCAAAGAATGTTCAAACTACTGTACCATTGCACTCATTTCTCATGCTAGCAAAGTTATGCTCAAAATTTTACAAGCTAGGCTCCAGCAATATGTGGAGCGAGAACTTCCAGAAGTACAGGCAGGATTTCGAAGAGGCAAAGGGACTAGAGATCAAATTGCCAACATACGCTGGATCATGGAGAAAGCTAGGGAGTTCCAGAAGAACATCTACTTCTGCTTCATTTACTATGCTAAAGCTGGAGCACAACAAATTGTGGCAAGTTCTTAAAGAGATGGGAAGTTCTGTGGCAAGTTCTTAAAGAGATGGGAATACCAGAGCATCTTATTTGTCTCTTGAGAAATGTATATACAGGTCAAGAAGCAACAGTGAGAACTGAATATGGGATCACTGATTGGTTCAAAAATTGAGAAAGGAGTTCGGCAAGGCTGTATACTATCGCCTTGCATATTTAACTTGTATGCAGAGCATATCATGAGAAAGGCGGGATTAGAGGAGTCACAAATTGGGATCAAGATTGCAGGGAGAAATATCAACAACTTCAGATATGCAGATGATACCACTCTAATGGCAGAAAGTGAAGAGGAACTAAAGAGCCTTTGATGCGGGTGAAGGAGGCTAGTGCAAAAGTTGGCTTGAAACTCAACATCAAGAAAACAAAGATCATGGCATCGGGCCCTCTCAGTTCCTGGCAAATAGATGGGGAAGAAATGGAGGTAGTGACAGATTTTATTTTCCTGGGCTCCAAGGTCACTGCAGATGGGGACTCTGGTGCTGGAGAAGACTCCTGCGAGTCTCTTGGACTGCTAGAGGAGATCAGCCCTGACTGCTCCTTAGAAGGCCAAATCCTGAAGATGAAACGCAAATACTTTGGCCACCTCCTGAGAAGGAAGGACTCCCTGGAGAAGAGCCTAATGCTGGGAGCGATCGAGGGCAAAAGAAGATGGGGACGACAGAGAATGAGGTAGCTGGATGGGGTAACTGCAGCAGTAGGTGCAAACTTAAATGGACTCCAGGGAATGGTAGAGAACAGGAAGGCCTGGAGGATCATTGTCCATGGGGTTGCGATGGGTCGGACACAACTTCACAACTAACAACAACAACAAGAACTTAAAGGATTCTTTTTAAATGCAGTCATTTTTTGTGTTCCTTACCATTAGTAGCTCTAATATTTCTGAAAAGACACTATGGGCAGAGCGCTGTCCGGGTTGCATCCGGGTGTCTGGCTTGTGTTTCCCCCTGAATGGGCCAATCCGGGCATGCCCATTAAAACTGAAGTGCCCACCTCCAGAAGCCGGCCGCAAGGCATTTAGGCAGCCTCGTGGCCAGACGAGGGCGCTCATGTGGTGTCATGCCTTTGCCACCGATCAACCTGGCCACCAGCAGCTGCAGTAGGCGAACTGGCAATGCTGCTGTCGTCCCAGCTGGCAGCAGGGCTGCCATGTGCCAGTCGGACTGACTGCGGGGCTGTTTTCCCAACCAGCAGGGTGATGCCCCGCTTGACTGCTGTGTGCCCCGCCACCCACCTGCCAAGCCATTGGCCCTGCTGCAAGCCACAGCAGTAGGTCTGGAGGCGACAGCCCCCTCTGAGGGCACCCACCACTAGCACCCGTTGCATTCCTGGATGTAATTGGCTTTCAGGCTAATTTAAAATATTCTTAGAATTCTGACTAATAATTCCCATACCTTGAAGAAACAGACTAATTCAGGCAGTCTAATTCAGGCTGTTTCCAACAAACATGCAGATCCCATTCTTGCAGAGAATATTGTAGTGCCTCTCTGGGATCAGAGTAGTTATGATTAGGGTGTATAAAAAAACCCTACTATTTTTTGGGTTTGGGTACACTGATCCTCCCAAAATCAGTATTTCCCAATATCCTCAAATTCCAATTTCAATATGGTATTTTGATTCAGTAAATATTTGGTCATTCTAAATTTTTTCAGCACCATTATACCCTCTGGAGACCATTATTGTCAATAGAAGAAGAGTTGGTTCTTATATGCTGCTTTTCTCTACCCGAAGGTCTCTCCCTTTCCTCTCCCCACAACAGACACCCTGTTAGGTGGGTGAGGCTGAGAAAGCCCTGATATTACTGCTTGGTCAGAACAGCTTTATCAGTGCTGTGGCGAGCCCAAGGTCACCCAGCTGGCTGCATGTGGGGGAGTGCAGAATTGAACTTGGCATGCCAGCACTCCTAACCACTACAACAAGCTGGCTCTCCACATAGGATACAAGGGAGACTCAATCTAGGGGTATTTGAGGCTCAGATGAGTTATATTTTTGAGGTAGAGGCACTACTTTTTTCAGAGGCAGCCATTTTGGATAGCTGAAATTTAGCCCCAATCTATATCTGGCTGAAACAATAGCTGGAAAATACTGATATGGAATTTTTTTAAATTTTTTTCTGCTTGGATATACCAAATGCACACCATTAGTTATGAGCTTTCTGGGAAGTGTAGTATAGAAAATATGAAAATTAATAAATAACAGTGAGACAATTTAAGAAAGTTTCCTAAATGTAACCTAACTCCATTGTCCTTTAACATGCAGTTCTGGTTTAGAACAGTAAGTCCCAAGTAGTGGGACCAGATTAGTCAGAGGTGAGTGTTTGCTTACCACGCATTCTTTCCTAATGCTTATGACATTGCTCTCTAAAAGGACAGCTACTGTACCGTGTATGTAGAAATGCAGCAAGGGTTGGCTTTTCACAAGGAAACAGCTGCTTGAAAAAAAATCTTGTATCATGGCCTTTTTATATTCCAGTGAGTCACAACTTTCCGTCTTCCCACATTACCTACAACTGAATGTTTTAAACTAGAGATGCTGAGGATTAAACTGGGATCTTCAGTAAGCAAAGCAGAAGCTTCATCACTAAGTCACTGCTCTATTCATAAAATCTCTGCCTTCCCACTTACCTACCTTATTTGCATAGTTCTTAGAATTTCTCCATGATGAGCAGAAGTAGAAGAAATTACACAAAAGGTATATTTTAAAGTTTCTTTAATGTTATACCCCCCTTCAAGGATCGCTGCCTTGTTGTGGCAAGGGGGCTTGTATAGCTCAGTGAAGCTATGAGCTATGCCAGGCAGGGCCACCCAAGACATACAGGTCATAGCAGAGAGCTCTGACAAAAGGTGATCCACTGGAGAAGGAAATGGC
The DNA here is from genome assembly GCF_049243985.1 of Paroedura picta. Lineage (NCBI taxonomy): Eukaryota > Metazoa > Chordata > Lepidosauria > Squamata > Gekkonidae > Paroedura > Paroedura picta. Next base: position 86,843,822 of record NC_135371.1, read on the forward strand.
AAACCACTCCAGTATCTTTGCCATGAAAATTCTATGGACAGTTCCAAAAGGCAAAACAATATGACGCCAGAAGATGAGCCCCTCAGGTTGGAACGTGTCCAATATGCTACTGGGGATGAGCAGACGGCTAGTACGAGTAGCTCCAGAATGAATGAAGCCACTGGGCCAAAGCAGAAAGGACACTCAGTTGTGGAGGTAACTGGTGGCGAAAAGACAGTCCGATGCTGTAAAGACGTTTTTTCCATAGGAACCTGGAATGTCAGATCCATGAATCAAGGCAAGCTGGACGTGGTCAAACAAGAGATGACAAGACTGAACATTGACATTTTAGGAATCGGTGAACTAAAATGGACAGGAATGGGTGAATTTAATTCAGATGACCATCAGGTATACTACTATGGGCAAGAATCTCTCAGAAGAAATGGAGTAGCCTTCATAATCAATAAGACAGTAGGAAAACCAGACTTGGGATACAATCCCCAAAATGATAGAACTATCTCAGTTCGAATCCAAGGCAAACCATTCAATATCACAGTAATACAGGTCTATGCCCCAAATAGAAAAAAGAAATGCAAGAAAGCAAAATGGCTGTCTGAGGAAGCTTTACAAATAGCTGAGGAGAAAAGGGAAGTGAAAGGCAAGGGAGAAAGAGAAAGATACACCCAACTGAATGCTGAATTCCAGAGAATAGGTAGAAGAGATAAGAATGCCTTCTTAGATGAACAGTGCAAACAAATAGAAGAAAACAACAACAACAACGTTATACCAGTCACATGATTCAACTATTCATCACAATGAGGCCAGACTTTGGTTCTTTGCAACCATAACATTACTCAAAGCTCATTCTTAATAGTTGTTGTTGTTGTTAGTTGCGAAGTTCCGGATCTGGCCTTCTAAGGAGCAGTCAGGGCTGATCTCCTCTAGGACTGACCAGTTTGTTTGCCTTGCAGTCCAAGGGACTCGCAAGAGTCTTCTCCAGCACCAGAGTTCAAAAGCCTCAGTTCTTTGACGCGCAGCCTTCTTTATGGTCCAACTTTCACAGCCATACATTGCAACTGGGAAGACCATAGCCTTGACTAAACGCACTTTAGCTGGCAGGGTGATATCTCTAGTATGCTGTCTAGATTTGCCATAGCTTTCCTCCCCAGGAGCAAGCGTCTTTTAATTTCTTTGCGGCAGTCCCCATCTGCAGTGATCTTGGAGCCCAGGAAAATAAAATCTATCAGTACCTCAATTTCTTCCCCATCAATTTGCCAGGAACTAAGAGGGCCGGATGCCATGATCTTTGTTTTCTTGATGTTGATTCTTAATATTACGTGTGCATTATATTGCTCATGGCAAAATCACTCTCACGGGCTGCATCATAACTATGGTACTTCATTGCCTGAAGTTGACAGGTTGAGCCTCAACATTTTCCTGAGACGGTATAGGGCCTTTATTTTTCAAGTGACAGTTGGGAGTCAACATAAGGCTAGTCTGATTTAATGCTGTCATTTTATCTTAATCGTTTATCATTATCATTATCTTAATCGTTTATCACCTGCTAGCTTTTCAAAACAATGTGGGGAATTTTAAATGGAATAATACTATGAACATCAGAATTACCTCTCAGCTCCTAAGAAGGCCTCCACATACAGAAGTCTGTGTAGCAGAAACACAAAAGTTTAGCTGGATGCCATTTCAAATATTTTCTGCATATACTGGATTGCTTTTAATAGGATACACGTGTGCATGCTTGAGAAACTATATTCTCATTTGAATGTTCCTCTGAGTTAATTATGTAGGGAAGCCTGCCTTCACAGGCATATTGTCTTTTCTGGATTGGGCCATCTGTCTTTTATTCCTTTCAAACAGTCCTTTGAATACAACTTTAAGAAGTTATCAGGTACAAAACTAAAAAGCATTTATTTTTCTGTTACATTGGGTAGTCTGACATCTCACTAGTAAGCCATTCTTCCACAATATTATTTTAGGTATCAGAAGGGATGCCAGCTTCCAGCATGAAATGAAAGATTTGCTCTTTTTTCCTGCCCAAATAAATCAATAAATAAAAACCGAAGGATTAGTAGCACAGATTCAAATGAGTAGCCGTGTTGGTCTGAAGTAGCACAATAAAATCAGAGTCCAGTAGCACCTTTAAGACCAACAAAGATTTATTCAGGCCATGAGCTTTCGAGTGCAAGTCTGAGGAAGAGTGCTTGCACTCGAAAGCTCACACCTTGAATAAATCTTTGTTAGTCTTAAAGGTGTTGCTGGACTCTAGTTTAGCCCTTAGTTCTCTTTACAACTTCCCACCTGATGAAACATGTCTAGCAGCTCTGAAATTAAACCTAGGCAAGCTGCCACATACAACACTAGGTGGTGGCAATCAGCAGACCAACTAGTTACTGGCATCTTTTTATACTTCATGTAACTTTTCTTGCCCACCATTTCCAAATCAAACTGGATATAAGTTATGGGAAGCAACATTCGTGCCTTACACATCATCTTGACGGTAACTATACGAGTTTAGTTGGCTATGACTTCTTTGTGATCACATATTGACACTTGCCCCTGCCCCAGCCTGGAATTTCAATAAACATCAGGAATTCAACTGCCACCCAGGTGGGCAGCCACGTTCTTCCAGCATCAAATTTATATATACATTTCCCTATTCCACATTAACAAAACATTTCGGAGCACAAGTAGATTGCCCTGGTTGTGTTTAAACTCCGAAGCAAAAATTCAGCTTTTCCTTTTCACAAAGTAGATAGAGAAGACTGGGGATCTGAGACTTCTTGATTACAGCTGGTCCTTCTAACAATATAGAGCTGCATCCAGCATGTCTGCCAAAGCACTGGAACGGTCAAATACACAAGATAGTTGTGCTGCACCCAGTCAAGTCCTCTGTGATGCTTGATAGGGTTAATGTACTGAGAAGAACTTAAGATCACATATCATGTCTTTTTGGAACTGAGACATTGCAAAGGTGTACTAATGTTGTGGTGGCATCACAAAAGGGATCTAACACACAGGCTTTTCAATACATTTACCTTGATGAAGAACTTCTGTGCTGCTGTTCAGATAGTTAGAACATACTCTGTAAAAGGTGAGGTAGCCCTCAGTACAGGTGTTTTCCCTTTATATGTATGGCAATGTCAGTACAGTGATTTATTGCAGAAGCTGGAGTAGACTACGGGGCAGGGCAGGGGGAAGAAAACCTGAGCCATGTACTCAGCCAGATTGATTGCTATTAACAGGCAATATCCTAGTCCTAAACTTAGGAACTATGCATTTCATGAATGTCATGTATCTAGGAAAAGATGGGGAGAGAAAAGCAGTTGTGACAATTTGTGGTAACTCCAGAAAGAAGTAGCAATTGAAAGCTGGTTATATCTTAAATTTAATTGTCTAGGACAGTCATTTAGTCCAATGTTAGTTGGTCCCTACAGGGACTTCTCTCAACTCCTTTTGATTTTATATAGTCTTTCGTTTGGCTATCTTCCATCTCGGCTTATCCCATGTCGTGGTTTCAATGATCTCCTTCTTTAAACAGCTATACCACAGATCCAGTAATATGTGTATTGAGGGTATCATGATATGTGTGGCAGGTTGAGTTGGGGGAAAGCAAATTAAAGCGATAATCAGGACAACAGTAAAAAAACAAACAGGGATTTTAAAGTGCCAGTAATTTGAAAATCACTTATAAATATGCTTCATGACCAGCAAGCATTAGAATGAGGCTGTGCTGGCTCCCTACAAAATTTCTTCCATGGCACAGAAAAACAGTGGTGGCTTTCTGATAGGGTTGGATGCTTTGGTGTCTGAAGTGGCTGTTCTGTGCCTGCGTGTGTCCACCCGCCGGCGCACCAGCGCCTTCCTCCACCCCACACTGTGGTGCTGGCTGCTTCGGGAGCAAACAGCCACTTCTGACACCAAAGCACCCAACCCTACTGTCTGATGAGTGACACGATGTTCCTAGTAGTAAAACTATCAGTAAACTCACCACAAAAAGGACCCCATGCCCTGTGATATTACAATTCTATGTGCAGGGTTTGCTAGTATGGAAGTATGTGCCTCAGTGTAAGTGCAGTGAGCGGGTTGGGGCGATTAGTATATATTCTGCACAGTGGTGCCTTGATAAGGGAGAATTATGAATATTAAATCACCTCCATCTACTTTAGCTGATGCAGAAGTCTCTACCACACTAGTAAAAGGTAAAGGTAAAGGTATCCCCTGTGCAAGCACCGAGTCATGTCTGACCCTTGGGGTGACGCCCTCTAGCGTTTTCATGGCAGACTCAATACGGGGTGGTTTGCCAGTGCCTTCCCCAGTCATTACCGTTTACCCCCCAGCAAGCTGGGTACTCATTTTACCGACCTCGGAAGGATGGAAGGCTGAGTCAACCTTGAGCCGGCTGCTGGGATTGAACTCCCAACCTCATGGGCAAAGCTTTCAGGCAGCTGCCTTACCACTCTGCGCCACAAGAGGCTCTAGAGTACCACACTAGTACTTGGAGTAAATAGCAAACATGTCCTGTAATGTTCCATTGTATTTAGGGAGAAAGGGGTCAAAAGAATGGCTTATCACTAGGGAAGAATGATAGGGCATAATGCTATGGATCTTTGGCCAAATGAATGACCTGAGGTGTTCCAAACAAAGCCACATGAAGTGATGCAGCATCATCTGAAAGAATGCTAATGTAGCAGTAATGGAAATGAGACTGACACACCTGATGTAGCAGGGTCCCTCTTAGGTCTGAGCTGTAAAACTGACCCATTCCTCTCACCTCTTGCTATTTCTATTTCTTATCTCCTGATCCTGGACCTTCAGGTAGATTTTTCATAATCAAGTCAAGCTTAGTAGTCACATCCTTCAGCTGTTTCTCCAGTTCTGCTGTATATCTGGAAAGCCTAGGGGAGAAAGGAAAAAGAAAATCCAGTATAATGGAAATGCATGCAACTGATATGCTTGTTTTATTTGTCTATTCTGATTTTGATGGAAATCACGAGTTTTAGCCTATCAGTATAGGGCCCTTTTTCCTTTGCATAATTCTGCACATTGTTTTTTAGCCTACTTTGTGTGAAGCTGCCTGAGCATTATGGAAACCCTCTGTACCTTTGTGGCATTGCACTTAGAGGTTTCCTGAAACATTTGCCTATAGATTGTGGTTAGTGTACCATATAATTCTCCATGGATATCTACTTTCTACAAACTTATATCATTCTGTTCCCTCTTCTCTTCTATCACCATTCCCACATCCTCTTTTCTTCCTCTGTCACACTTAAGTGTGTCCTGTCTTAAATGTACAGCAATCTTCCTGTACTTCAATTTTATTTACATTTGTATCCTGTTTTTCTGCTGCTACAAGGGTTGGAATACAATGTAAAACATACGTTTATTTAGTTCGATAAAATCACATCTTTAACCATTAGTAGCTCTAATATTTTGGCAGAGTCACTATGGGAGGAACGGTGTCCAGGACACATCCGGGTGTCTGTACACCATTTCCGGCTGCACAGGTCAATCTGGGCGCACCCAGCAAAGCTGGGCACACCCAGAGTGGGCTGGCTCCTAGAGCACCTGCCCCCAGAAGCCGGCTGCGAGGCACACTTGCAGCCTCGCAGCCAGATGCTCCCTATCTGCAGAGGAGAGCAGTCCCACGGCGCCCTGCCCAGGCTGCCGCACCAGCTGCCTGCCAGCCCAGCCGGATGGCAGGAACGTCACCCCCCTGCAGCCCAGCAGGCCATGGAGAACAGTGATCCTGCCACACCCTGCCCAGCCACAGAGGAGAGCAGTCCTGCAGCACACAGCCCAGCCCACTGCTCTGGCCACCTGCCAGCCCGGCTGGCTACCGGGAACCTTGCCCATGCCACAGCCAGGTATGGCAACAGCGTAGCTGTCATGGGCTCCCACCACTAGTGCCCATCGCATCTCTGCATGCAACTGGCTTTCGGCCTAGTGTTAAAATAATTAAAATCAAGCCCCTTCCCAAAACATATATTATTCAAACACTTCTTAAAAGTTTAAATACACAAAAGCCATTCAAAATTAAATCATTGGTTAGGAAGGAGGTTTAAATTGAATCCTTCCTACACTTTCCTTCCCACCAAGAGGAGGGAGAAGTATCAATCTGTGGTTATTTTCCCCACAGTTAAACAAACAGAACAGATGGAGATCAGGCTGAACATGTAAATAGGCTCCAAATGATTGCCTGTGTAACAAGCATAATGGCAGCCTATAGCAAATGCTATGCCTCACATAAAGTATGTCCTAATGGCATCATTTGGATGTGTTTTGAACAAAGTCTAATTTGAGTTGGGCTTATTGAAAGATTTTACTGGTTTACTACTATTAACCTTTCCACTTCCTATAGACAGGTCATTTTGGTACGCATCACGTTGGCTTATGGGTCACTGCTGTCCCCTGCTTCATCTTAACCTAGAACACCTTTAAAAAAACCCCACCAACTCAAAAAACAGCCACTGAATTTCATACTAAACAGGTTGGGCATGGGGGGTCTTCATTTAATCGCCAAATGTCACATGTGAGTTTCTCAATTCCTGCATATCGGGTGCCTGCTTCAGACTGTGGCATGTATGGAGAAGGGTTTTCCTGCTGGATCAAACAAGGTCTTCCTCCAGATAGTTTCAGGTCATGACAATGGAGGTGGGGAGAGCCCCTTTTCTATGTATACCATGTTCACAATCCAAACTAGGCACTATATGTGTGGGAACTTAGACATGCATGACTGTTACAAAGGAAACAAGGTGGGACTTTTGTGCTGTGGAATTAAATCTTAAAACCGCCCGTGGCGCCATGGGCGCCACGGACTAAATAAAGCACTAAGGCCTTGGGGGGAGGAGTTAGGGCGGGCTCTGTCCGGGATAAAAACTCGGAGGAGCGAATCAGGAGCCGCGAAGCGGCTCCTGATTCGCTCCTCTGAGTGTCAATCCTGGACTAAAGAGGCAATGGCCTCCTTGGCCGCCATTGCCTCGCCATTGAGATGGCCGCCCTCGACCCTCACCCGCCGGTAAGCTCCCCTTGCCGCTCTTCTGTCTTTCGGGAGGGTGGGGGGCTGCGAGCCGCCCTTCTGTCGCCACCGGCAGCGGCCTCGCCCAGCGAGCCCGCTCCCGGGGCCGACAGAACGCCGTGGGAGCCTTTGGGGAGGGTGGGGGGGCGGGAGCCAGCCTTCTGTCAGCCCTGGCAGCGGCCTCGCCCGGCGAGCCCGCTCCCGGGGCCCACAGAACGCCGTGGGACCCTTTGGGGAGGGGGGGGCAGGAGCCTCCTTTCCCCAGCCCCCTTTTCTCTTCGGCTTCTGCCGGGGCCAAGCTCTCCCTCGCAGCCGCGAGGGAGATCTCCACCCTGACAGAAGCCTCCTTTCCACAGCCCCCTTTTCACTCCGGCTTCTGCCGGGGCCGAGCTCTCCCTCACAGCCACGAGGGAGATCTCCGCCCCGACAGAAGCCTCCTTTCCCCATCCCCTTTTCTCTTCGGCTTCTGCCAGGGCCGAGCTCTCCCTCGCAGCCGCGAGGGAGATCTCCGCCCCGACAGAAGCCTCCTTTCCCCAGCCCCCTTTTCTCTTCGGCTTGTGCCGGGGCCGAGCTCTCCCTCGCAGCCGCGAGGGAGAACTCTGCCCCGACAGAAGCCTCCTTTCCCCAGCCCCCTTTTCTCTCCAGTTTCTGCCGGGGCCGAGCTCTCCCTCGCAGCTGCGAGGGAGATCTCCGCCCCGACAGAAGCCTCCTTTCCCCAGCCCCCTTTTCTCTCCGGCTTCTACCGGGGCCGAGCTCTCCCTCGCAGCCGCGAGGGAGATCTCCGCCCCGACAGAAGCCTCCTTTCCCCAGCCCCCTTTTCTCTCCGGCTTCTGCCGGGGACGGGCTCTCCCCCCAGCCCATCTAGCGCCCATTTTATTTAAAATTAAAATTGGCTTTAAATCTAGTCCTGAATAAAGTTGGACAGAGCACTGCCTCCATTTTAAATCCGTGATAAATTAATATTTTAAAAGGCAAGACTGTAAGGATAGGAAATTGCCCAGGTATGAGTAATTCATTTTAATCATGCTGGACTAGGACAAAAGAGTCCCAAGTTCAAATCTTTGCTCCAACTCAAACTAGACATGACGACTTTTAATGAACTGCGTACAGGTTTCCTACAGTGCATGTGCTACTCCAAAATGGAGCAAATAATGCCCCGAGGACATTTTGATTCAGGCTGGAGGTGGAAATATCTCCTCCCCACACTGTGGTCCCCAGTAGAATAAGTCCCCTGGACAGCTTCTATTTGACTGTGGAAAATGCAAGCCAGGTCCGGGTTTCTGACTCATTAAGTCATAACATTTAGTTTGAGCCTTCACCAATTAAATTCAATGAACTATTCTACTTACAGAGTTATGACATTAAAAAGGGACAACGTTTGTTCACTGCCCTGAAGGGTGGGGTCAAAAACAGGCCCAACAGAATGCTAAACATCTGAGTGGCATACCTTTGAAATTCTTCAGGGGAAACAGAATCATACATTGTTGAAGATGCAGTAGGATGTCCTCTCTGTCTTCTCTCCTGGCCAAGAAATAAATAGCCAGCATCAAAAGAAAAATGGCCACAATGGAACAGGTTTTTTTCTGTATGTTCACCTTCTGTGTGATACATTTAATCCAGGACAGAATCTGCACTGTGCTTTTTATCCCCAGAGACCCTGAATTTATAAAAATCATTGACACGTTATTTGATTTCATTCTGATATTTAGTGCCTTACATTTTCCATCTGCAATGTCTATGACTGATCCGCGAAGACACTACTTTTCCCCTGTGATATTCAGGAGCAGATATAAGTTGCTACATTTGAGAAAAGTGTTCTGAAAGCCCCAGTAATAAGTGTAGATGTTCTGTGTGTGGCCAAATAAACTCCCTCCCCTGCCAACGCTGACGTGGCGAAGCAGTCTGTCACTAATTGGTCAGGGTGTCAGTTCAAAGACTACCTGGTTCCCAGTTACTGTTTCCTCACAGCACTCAGTTTTGCTCTCATTTCTAAAGTGGCTGTGCTCCAAGCCCACACTTCTATGTGCTGAGATTTGCCTTTTGGATTGTTTCTCCCCCTTGTTCTCTCCCCCCTCATTCATTCAGGAAAAGGAAAATAAACAAGCAGCCTCATGCTCCTTTCCTGCCCCTGCTTGCTTTGGCTGTCGAGTCAGGAGACGAATGGCAGGAAATAAACCGTTCTCCAGCCTTGTGCTTCTTCAGTGCCAGCTGGAGTTTTGCGACCACCACTCCCCCCCCCCCCCGACATTCACCAATGAAGCAGGAAGGAAAGAGCAGCCACACCAGTATAGAATGCAGTCTGTTTCAATTCGGGAAAAAGGAAGGAGGAAAATCCAGGTTCAAATAGATCTGAATTCAGCAGGATGAACAATTGGGGGAGGGGGAGTGAGTGCAGAACCAGCCCAGGAACAGATATTGCAGCTGTCAAGGCAAGATACTTTCTAGTAAAGACATGTTCTGTCTTTAAAACAAGATCCCAGTTCGAAAAGGAGGATTTATGAATAACTGGGTGAATGCAATGATTTTGCAAGAACATATAAACACTGGATTGGGGACTGGAATGCAGAATTCACCTTCTTAACAAGGCCATATCCCATTTCTTTTTAAGAAAAACGCATTTCTAGCCTTTATGTATTTGGAAATGTCTGCAACAACTGATGGTTTCCTTCACATGATAAGTAAAACCAAAATACATTATGTAAAATAAAACTTATAGAATTGTGCTCCATGTATAACTTGTACAGGTTGCAGAATTCAGCATAGTGAAGAAATGTGACTGCCTTGGTACAGAATGTTAGAAGTAGAAATCTACTCCCTGAACCATAGGCAAGAAGAACCCTCAGGAAAATTCTTGTTCAGCATGCTAAGGATGGTGGTCAAATCACAGATGACTTATGGTGACCTTGTCAGGTTTTCAAGGCGAGAGACAAACAGGTGGTTTGCCAAGGCCTGCCACTGTGTAGTGAGCGTAGATTTCCTTGGTGGTATCCCATATGATACTAACCAGGGCTGAACCTGCTTAGTTTCTGAAATTTCACAAAACTGGGCTAGAATAGGGTTTATGAGAGCTTACAAATTTAGCCTAATGCAGTGTTTCCCAAACTTTTTCAGGCTATTGCCCTCTTGGCTCCCAGACTACATCTCTAGTGTTCCCCACATACAAACACACACCTCTTTCCTGGTGTTAATTTTTATTTTAGATGTGGTCCACAGATCATCAGTTGTGATACTTCAAACTCTTACCATGCTAACTAGTAATCAGTTCTCCAACTGTAGATTGCAAAATTGTGGCACTTAGATACTCTGAAGAAACTGCAAAAAAGTATCATTACAAAAGAAAATTACCAGCTTCACTCCTGGGATGTTAAAAACAGTTCTTTACTCCTTCCTGAATAAATCCAATCTATGTTATACTGTAGTCTTGCGACTAGTTCATTAGGGGAAAATTGGAATGAAAGAGTCCTACCCGCTCTGCATTAGTAGACCTGGAAATACTTGAGTCCATGTCTGTTCTGGAGGTTGACTGTCCTCTTCTGACGCTTATATAAAATAAATAAATCCAAATGTGCGAATATCAGTGAATTATCTTTATTTTATATGAAAAGAGTAAAATGTCAAGGGACTGTTTTTATTATTGAAAGGCAACAATCATAGTTTTTTTTCCAGTGGTTGACTATCTAAAGCTCTGCAACCTTAGAGCAAAACTAGAAATTACCTGAAAATTCTGACACTTTCCACTCCACTTATGCATTTCACCTTTCTCAATAACTTCTTGTTTAAACAGACCTGTGACACCTCATCATATTCATTTTTTATTGGCTCCTTATATGCAGTTGGTAATGAAGAGACATAGGCCAGGGAAATGCTGGATGTGTTTACATTACATTCAACTAGATGCCAAGAAGAGGTGTGGATTGGTGGTGGCCATGTGTTTCATGCCAGAACATATCTGCTTTTGACTTTAAATCACATAGGCCAAGGCCAGGAGTTCATTTCATCCCCATCTCCTATTAAAATTCTCAGGGTACAATCTGGCTCCATAGAAGTCAATTTGCTATTTGATTTTAATAGGATATAGACGATACCCACAGTATGTATTATAGCAAAATTCTTATGTGAGCCACCTATCTTTCTACTTTCAATTATATGGGACTCCACCACTCATCTTCAGCCACAGATAGTGCTAACTAAAGGCAACAATTGCTCATGTAAGCATGTGCTGCTTAGACACCTATCACCACAGAGTGTTAAGTTCAAGATTGTGGGAGAAAGGTGCAATGCTATATCTTTTCATATTTAGGACAGCGTCATGGACCCTAACCAACTGTAGAGAATAAAAGGCATTTATATTGCCTTGATTGCCTTGGAGAAATAGTGGGCTACAAATGTATAATTAAATATGTTCTGAAGAAGAGCCATAGGGTTGAATAGGATGCTGGATATGACACTGAGACTTAAATTCTAAGGCTTGAAGGTCCACTGAATACAATTGACTACAAGCTGGATCCAGCAATCTTTCTATAGACTCTCTATAGAAGGCATAGGTGACTGCAGATCTGCCCTGCTTTCCCATTCCCAGTCCCATTCCCTCCAACAGTCCCTTCCAGCCCAGGGTTGCAGCCCACCAACCAAAGTGGCTATTAAAGGTAAAGGTAAAGGTATCACCTCTGCAAGCACCAAGTCATGTCTGACCCTTGGGGTGACGCCCTCCAGCGTTTTCATGGCAGACTCAATACGGGGAGGTTTGCCAGTGCCTTCCCCAGTCATTACCGTTTACCCCCCAGCAAGCTGGGTACTCATTTTACCGACCTCGGAAGGATGGAAGGCTGAGCCAACCATAATGATCTTTTATGTATGGGTGCAGCTGTGTTGGCCGCTGCTGATTTGTTGGGGCAGAGCAGCATGCTCCACTGTTTCTTGTGTCCTCATGGGGGAAGCATTTCAGTGGCAGAGCTAGTCCACTGCTTTATGTGTCCCCACAGGGGACACATTTTGTTGATGGAGCAACTCTGCCACCCAAATGCACCCTACTGGAAAACGCAGCTGTGGTAAAAACGTTCCGCCACCTGGGGGGCAGTGGCAGAGGGCTTTGTTTAGCAGGAAGGTGGGATTCCATGAGAATGCGATCCCACCTTCCTGCAACCTGGGGGGGGGCATACGACTCTGTGATGCCATGAAGCACCAGGGACCCGAGAGGGGCATTTCCAGTCCCCTCCTGGCCACCATAGCATGGGGAGGAGGCCCGGCACTTCCTTTGTGCACGGGCCTCGCCCAGCCTAGCTGCTGATGGCAGCCGTGGCAAAAAAGAGAATGCGGGAAAATCAGCATTATCTTGCTGCAGGCCCTAAAGTGTGCCAGGCCCGGGAGGTGGCCGGGCTGGTGCTGATGTGCATACATGGAGATTAGCCCTACTGTCATGCAGGCGCCGGCCTGGCTCTTCCTGTCTGAACATAATCGGTCCTCACACTTGACTAGAACACTGATTGAAAGCCAGGAGCAGCTTTGTTTTCTATGGAACCATTGCATAAAATAGTCTTTGCACATATTTCCTTATATCTTTGTAAGGAAACTAGTAGGCAACATAGCTTAACATCAAGTAAAAATCAAGATCATTCAAATCCTAGGGCTTTCAACTTCCCCGCTGAAATTTCTTATCAGTTTGTGTCTAGAGCAACACTTATCACATTTTATTTCAGTGACTCACTGTTCCAGACTAATCTTCACTTGGGTTTGAGTTTTTTAACATTTATTTTTCTATCAAATCTGTGCTATGCTATCTGTATCTCCCACCTAAATAATGAAATTACTGTGCCCATTGCCCCTCTTCCACTCTACAGGCATTAGGAGTGGTGTAACCATGACCAGGAAACACAAAGTTTCTGCTGTGCAAGTCTTCTGACCAGATGAACAGCAGACAATTTAAAGGAGAATATATGTCTTTATTCCTGTTGACAATATCCTGGGTGGAGAACTATAAGTGTGCTATGAACAACAGTGACCTTGGAATTGCTATCAGAAGTCATGGGTGAGTTATCCACTCAAGGTCCACATTAGGGTGCTCCATGCTGTCAGTTTCACACATGAGACATGTGACACTGACACACAAAAAGCAACCCTGTCCTGAAGGGAAAGGGAAGTTCCTGTTTGCATTGACCTTCCAGGTCAATGCATATTTAGCCTACTCAAGGAAATTAAACAGATGGAATGTTCAGCTAATCAATCAGCTGGGTGAAGATCCTTACCTTACTGCGTACAAATCTTCTGTCTGTGATGCACTCTTCAGTTTCAGTTTCACCAGAGCTTTATTGTAACTCTAAGCACAAAAGAAGAAACACTTGTGTCATGAAGCATGGTAAGAATTCGAAGAGTGAGAGAAGCTTCCCTTCCAAGCACTGAGCAGAAAGTATTTGCATTTTATAAATGCAATGCATAAGATAAATGCAATGCAAGTAAAATGGACAACTATAATCCCCTCTTGAGGCAAATAAAACCAAATTCTTTGAAACAACAACCTCGCTTAACTGTCCAAATGACATGTACACTCCTAACTGCAGCTAGAATAGTCCATGCCATTAAAGGAGACTTTGCACCCACACCAGATGGCATGCATTGTTATTTTCTTCTCTTTTTTTGGTAGGTGTGATGCTCTGTCCAAAGGGTCATTCCTACTACCAAGTCTAATTTTCAAAATGAGTCCAAGAGCACTATAAAGAGGGAATGGTCACAATACAGGGATACTCAGAACACAAAAACAAGGCATGAATTAAGTGATACATTTTCTGTAAAAGAACGCTGCTGTTCTGAACAAGGAAAAGGGAACAATCCAGAAATGGCATCCTGTAATAGGATACAAACTGAACAACAAGATGGTACAGCCTAATTCAGTGTATAAACTTTTTTATGCCAAGAGATTTCTGTGTCCCATTCAAGTACATTACTCAGTGAATTTTCCGTTCAGCTTTTTAACAGTGTACAACTAATCTTGTAGAACAGAATCCTAGATATGGAAAAGGACTGGGGGTGGATGTTCAGCTAGATCTACCCCAAGTAACACCCAACATCCAACCTTTTATTGAAAAAGAATCCCAAAGAGATTTCACAGCTTCCAGGGCAGCGTATTTTATTGTTAGCCCTCTCATATGGTGTATTATTTTGAAGGGTTTTGAAACTGTGGAATTCCAACCAGTAGTATTATTGAAATCAACCTAATTTATTGCCCTGTCCCTACAGGGAAGGGGGAATAATTGATGTGCCCCCTCTTTCTGACATTTTAATAATATGAAGACCATCAATACCTCCCACCTTAATCTTCCTTTCCTTAGGCTAAACATATGCAGGCCCTGTAAGCATTTCTCACAGGATTTGTAAGTTTTTCAGTTTGTCAGTATCATTCTTCAAATGTGGTTTCTGAATCTGTCCAACTACTTCAAAAGTGGATTTACAACTACTGAACAGAATAGTTTAGTTATTTCCCCAAGTTTTGGCTAAAATGCTCAAATTATCTGGCTTTTTGTGACTACAGCATCACATTTCATGTTATCTCTAACCGCTCCTGCGGAGCAGAATAAATAAAAGAGTAAGGGCCATGAGGGCAGGTCCTGTCCGGGATGAGGAAGGGCGCCAATTGGCCCCTTCCCCTGGACTGACAAGCGGAGGGCCCAATCGGGAGGTGCGAAGCGCCTCCCGATTGGGCCCTCTGCTTGTCAGTCCAGCCCCAAACTGCCGATCAGCAGCCGCACGCAGCGTCCAGCACCCTTGCTGAGCTGCCTCCCCGGGTCCTGGGGAGCGTTTTCGCTGGCTGGGGGCGGGAGGAAAAATGCTCCCCAGGCCCCAGGGAAGACGATCCGCGGCTCACCGAGCCTCGGATCGTCCTCCTCGGGGCCTGGGGAGCGTTTTCTCTGGCTGGAGGGGGGAGGAAAAACTCACAGGTCCATCTAGCCTAGCATTGTGTGATCCAGTTCACAGCAACTCTCCATGGTCTCAGGCAGAGATCTTCCCCATCCCCATCACATTCCAAATAACATCCTGCTGCTGGAAATCCCCTTTCAATCATCTTCTCTTCTTTTTTTTCTCCAAACTTGGGCGAGGGGGAATGAATTAAACCTGTTTTTGCTATAGAAAAAAAATCTGATTGTTCTGTTGCTCAGAGTGTTTTCAGACCAAAACATGGAAGTGCTTACCTGTCTAATAAGGTCACTGATCTCAAATTCTCTACTAGGGACAACTGAAAAGTCAGCTTTTACTTCAGAGTATGTGTCATTGATGATCGCCAAGAACATGTTCTGTCCAAAAAGAACCGGACAATGAATGGACTGGCAGAATCTTAAAAGTTACCTCATCTGATCAGTTCCACTTACAAGTTGCAATATAGCATCACAACATTAATCAGAGTTAAGGATTAAGTTCAACAAATAATTAACATGAAAATAAGCTGCAATTCACATTGGAACAAGATTACACCTGCCCACGAGACACCATAGTTATCATTGGCATAGATATGGTTTCTACTAATTTCCCAGTTCTGTTGATTCCTTCATTAGGCCAGTGCCATATCCTATTTACCCCATATGCCCTAGAAATCATCACGGGAATAATGTTTTTTTCAATCTGCATTTTATGTCAGTAGACTAGGGCTTCATTTCTGAGTTGTGCTGTGAGACATAACCTCTTTAAAGAAATACAGAATTCCCCACAATGTTCCTTTTGATTTTTGGACAGACTCTGCAAGCAACAAGGTGCAGGTAAATTCTTTTTTCTCGTGTCACAAACCCTTGACTCTTGATTTCTGAAGTTTTCACCTTGAAAGAACACAGTGGAAATCCAGTTACAGATCTCTTACGTAATGGGTAGCTGGGATCCTAGAACCATATCCTATATATGTACACCTCAAATTATAAAGGTAAATGTATCCCCTGTGCAAGCACTGAGTCATGTCTGACCCTTGGGGTGACACCCTCTAGCGTTTTCTTGGCAGACTCAATACAGGGTGGTTTGCCATTCCCTTCCCCAGTTATTACCGTTTACCCCCCCAGCAAGCTGGGTACTCATTTTACCAATCTCGGAAGGATGGAAGGCTGAGTCAACCTTGAGCCAGCTGCTGGGATCAAACTCCCAGCCTCATGGTCAGAGCTTCAGACAGCATGTTGGTTGTCTTACCACCCTGCAGCACAAGAGGCTCTTCCTCAAATTATAGTTGGGGCTAATTAGGTCAGGATGCTTGGTAATTACTGGACTGGCTCATCATTCTAGGTCACTATGATAATGATAAAAAGAAATACTAATATTTTCCACTCATGTCTGCTTTTACAGGCAACATTTTGCATTTCCTCTGCTATCGCTCTGAAGATATCAAGGCTCTTCTTACGAGTGGTAAATAACAAAAATGAAGTATCAGAACACCTGTCTCGTATGAACATGGCTTCCAAGACAGAATACTTGCAGTCTACTTTCTATTTTCCTCTCCTTATTACATCCCTGATTCCTGAAGGTTTCTCCTTTTTTCCTGACTCATTAACAAATCAATGCTAAGCTTAGCACTGTATGGGCTGCTGAAATGAAAGCTTGCCCAGGGTGCTCCAACAGCAGAATCAGTTCATGCTGCAGGTGACAATGATGTCCAACTTTGCATAAATCTCTTTCTCTCTTGGAATTCTAGTAGATTGGGACATAATGCTGGTAACATAGCTCTGGGATAAAAACAGATGCCAATGCTCATGGTTTGATGAAGGTACATTTTTAGAATTCAAGTGTCTAGCAGGACCACAATGTATATCCTAAAAGATGAAAGAACACGAAGAAAAAAATTAAAGGCATACACAATCCAGCTATACACACAGCAGTACATGGTCATGTTACGCAGGAGGAGAAAGCCGCAAATGAACCTAACCCAGCCCTTCACTCTGACAATATAGCTTATTTTCTGACTAGCATGCTAGTGAAAATTGGGCTGCTAGATTGGACTAGGAAAATACTTAGCAGTACTTGTCTGAATTAACATTTTCTCATGCAGATGGGGATATATACACATAAACTTGGCTCATGTGGCCTCCAAAATGGATTGAAGTGGCAAGTTTAATGCCCTTGAACTACAGCTTTGGATCCCATGCACCAACAGAGCTCTGATGTGCAAAGGCTTCCCTGTTCACTTGGGCAAATGCTACATTTCACAGGAATACTGGAGGCCACAAGAAAGATTTTGTGCCAAAATGTAACTAAACTAAAATGTAGGCATTATGATTTATTAACTTCTTTGATATATATTATTTTTCAGCCAGCTCAAATTTAGATGGTCAAATCTTTTATTTTTATGTGGTGTATTATCTAGAACACTTACTAGCAATACGAAGAACACAAAGAATACAAACGTAATGAAGTAAATGGGTCCAAGGATCCGATTTGCTTGTTCTATACTAGCAAAGTTAAAATCTCCAAGCACAATGCGAAACTGGGTAAAACTATTGAGAAAGAAGTAACATGGAATAAGTCACTGTACGTTTTTAAAAAATGTATATGGTATTATATCATCATTGAATTTAATTCTAAACCAACACGGGACCTGCATATACAAAAGCTATGTGGGATAGGGACTATATAGTAAGGAGGAGAACTTGGTGTGATTGGACGTAAAAATACTTCACCAAACGCAAGGGGAAAATCAGTTTCTATCAAGCTCTTAAAACTTCAGTGCCAGCTAAACTACTTTGGACAAAACTCTTAAGCTGAGGTCCTAGCAAAAAAGCTGTACCCCATAAACACATGGAAAGGAGCAGCAGCAGAAGGGAAGCTGGTGGTAAGGAAGGGATTTGATTGTCCCTTTAGAGTGATTCGATTCACATCATGTAAATTACTGGGATTTCAGAATATGGAATGGTGTCTCCTCCTGAATGATCTTTCCAGTTCAATTAGGTGTTCTTCAGAGGGTCTCTTTGGATGCCCCTTCCTTCAGTAGTGACATGAAAATTGAAAAAGGATAGCTCCCCCCCCCCCCCCCGGTGGACATGTCACAACTTTAGACCACACTTCTCTAGACCTTCATTGCTAACATTTAGGTGCCAGGGAAATACTTTGTTATTCTGCTCTGCTTATGTTTAGTCTGTGGGCTCTAGTTGGTTTGGCACTGATTTCTGTTTTAAAAAATAATTTCTTGCTCTTTATTTTATTTATTCTGAGTTCCCAAATTTTCTGTTGATCATTTCAGTTTAATTAATTGTAGCCATTGTATTGTACGTTTCTTTTAGAAAAATGAAACACATGTTTTAACTAACTAAATTTGCCTCCATTCAGAATTTGCTTAGTTCTTCTATGTTATACGTTAGCTCTTCCACATTATGTTCGGTCAATCCCTACACTTTTACAAGACTCACAAAGTCAAAACAGTGCAGGCCTCCCCAACATGCTATTATCGAATCAACAGATTTCATAATCTGACAGCTAATGCCCCTCTGGCAACCCACTACTCCTACTGATGATAGAATGGTATTAGACAGTTTGAAATACTCCATACATGCAATTCTGGAAGGTGGAAAACTCATCCACTTGTGACCCGAAAACCAGGTAACCCAACTGTGCATATGCAAAGAAGATGATAAAGAACATGATCGCAAATCCTATGATGTCTTTAGCACAGCGGGATAGAGTAGAAGACAGCTGAGTCATGGTCTTGTTAAAGCTTATGTATTTAAATATCTACAAGAGAACAGAAGAGGTTACATTATGGTGGGCCTACACCTATTGGGTTGGATCCCACAGGTACAACAGTACTTGCACAAGCAAAAATTGCTTGCAATCAGTGGAAGTGACTGTATCCCCATTAACTTTTTTTTCAGTGAAAACCACAGAACAAGGCATTTCTTCTGATACTATTTGAAATTCAAAACCAAATTAAATGAAATCATGTGAATCATCTGCTGTACATTTCATGGTTCCATATGCATACTGGTGTTTTGTTTAAAAACATATTTAAGTGCTTTGTGTTGCTGCTGCTCTTTGTGCAATTACTTGCACAAACAGAACTGTACAAAATACATTTTTTCTTTCTGTTCATGTATCACTGGATCCAACCCATTATGCAGCAATAGAATTAACTGACCAACAGGTTTGCTGATCAACCAGTAATGTCAGGAGATTTGACAAAGGTAGCTTTGACTCTCCAAAGTGTATACCCTGAAAATATTATTGATCTCTATGGTTCTAATGGAGATGTGGAATGGTATAGCAGAGCCCAATCTTATCAGATCTAAGAAGTTAAGCTGGGTCAGTTGGATGGGAGACCACCAAGGAAGACTTTATAGAGGAAGGCAATGACAAACAACCTCTGCTTCATCACTTGCTTTGAAAACCTTATGGGGCTTCCACATGTCAGCTGTGAATTGACAGCACTTTATACACACAAGGAGATACAAGACTCAAATCTAGATCTTCTACTGCAGACCAACACAACAACCTCTGAAACCAATCAACAGGTACCTCATAGGAAGCCCCATTTAGCACCATTCTGTGCAAGTTTACTCAAAGTAAAACACTCTGCACTTAATATTTGCATAAAATAATATTCAACAATATAAATACTCAGGGCTGAAATGTAAGTATTAGCAGGTAGAAGTGGAAAGCATCTGTAGAAGTGAGCTAGTGTCCATTAGGATACATAGGACAGACGTTGTTTTTGATGTTGTTGTTGTTATTAGTTGCAAAGTCATGTCCAACCCATCGCGACCCCATGGACAATAATCCTCCAGGCCTTCCTGTCCTCCACCATTCCCCGAAGTCCATTTAAGCTTGCACTGACTGCTTCAATGACTCCTTCCAGCCACCTCATGGACCATGAAGCCCGATCTCACATGTAACCTCTTCCCTGAGGCAAGATCTGTGCAAGATTGACATGCTGCAGACCTTATGCTTGGCTAGCTCTAAGTTTCAAAGACTGTGGAAGAGAGGAAAAATTAATGTGCAGGAATGGGGGAAGGGAGAATAGAAGAAATGGAAGCCTGGGCCATAATATTCCCTTTCCTGTCAACAAATCAAAAACCCATATATTGAACAAGAAATCAAGCTCTGAAGGTAAATAATTTGTTGGATTTTGTTGTGGTAAATAACACTTTGATGTAGCCAAGTATAGGCATAACATCTGTTCTTTCAACATGTTTACAAACTGCTGCATCATGGCAGTTATTTGTGTGAGCACAACCGAGCATTTCTCTCAGAACTGGATTCAATGTTACATGAACATGGCTATGTTACTGGAAGCAATTTTTCATGGGAAGCAATTTACTGAACATTATAACAGGTCCTAAAACACATAAATAAGGAGAAAATTGTGCCTGCAGGAGACCCACTGGCAGAACTGAACCTTCACTCAATTTAGGAGCTATGAATACTAGAAAAATTAGCTGCACAACTGTGAAATGTCTATTACATGAATGGAGAAGATATTATGCATAGCAAGAACAGAAGATGGGCATGTTGCAAGACCCTGCTTTCATTTTCATGACCAAAAGGATAACTTAGTACATATTCCTCCTCATAGACCATTTACACACTAGGAATTTCACTGCCCCAGCTCCCGTGCAGGAACACAAATCGGGTGCAGATGGGGTTCACAGGGCCAAATGCTCCCCTGTGTGGGTACAGGAAGAGGTGGGGCAACCTGCCATGACTAAAACTCCAGCCTGCAGCCCAGCATGAAACCTCCAGTGCGTAAACAGTCCTAGAGAGAGACATATAATGAAAAAGCATATCCCAAATCTAAAACCTCATCTTTAAGAATCATGGCGTAAGGGCTGGAAAGAGATTTCCAGATCCTAAACTTTATGATTCCTGTATTTTCAACTGCTATGGGAAACGGTGACATAAGATACATAGAAAACAGCAACATAACTACTTTTGCAATGAATTGATAGATTTTGCTATTGAGCAGAATTCAGCTACTTTCTCTGGAATCTGATTATGTTTATCTGCTAGAAGGACGATGATAAGATTTTTCTGTTCTTCCAGGAAAATTTCATAGACTACAAAGAAGCAGCTCATTGTAAAGATTTTTTTAAAGGACCATATAGAAGAACGTGCCCTGTGTTTTCCTAGTGAGAGGTACTCCAAGGTGGCTTGCCACTGCTTGCCTCTGGGTAGTGAAAGGCAGGAGAAAAAACCATGTGGCTCCATAAATCTTACAGTTAACAGAAAAATTCCTGTGTTCTTACTAGAGGTTAACATTAAGCATGAAGAGAAGTTTTTGTCTTCATAGCCTTTAATGTCATCCAAACAAGACTAGACTCCTAGGTAATGTCTAGTTTTGCTGTGAAACTTCTTCAGCGATTGCACGCAACCAAAAAATTCAAACGGAGGACAAGGGCTCTTGGGAATAGAACTAAGGTTGTTGATGTCCTGTCACATCCTCCGGTGTCTCTTTCCATTTTATTATCTTGCCCCTGGGTAGTAGTAACCCTGGACTTCCTTGGTGCTCTTCTATACCAGTGCTGACCAGGGCCAACCGTGCTTAGCTTCCTGTAGAAATGAGCTTCTGAAGACGGGCTGGATAGGATAATATTCCTGTTGAGCTCCTTCCCCCTCCTCAGACTCTGTCCCTCCCAGGCTCCACCAGATCTCCAGGAATTTTTTAACACAGGCTTGGCAACACTTCCCCAAAAGTCTTTATCTTTGAGAGGCTGGAGAGCCTTCTCCTGACCATGGGATTTTCCATTGCTTGCTTCTCTCCCCCCCCCCATCTGTCTTTCTCCCCAATGAGGACGCAAGATGGCCTTTTAACCATCTTCACCAGAAACGGTAATACGAGACAGGGCAGTAGTTGGCAAGTTCCCACTCGTCCAAAGATGGTTTTATCAGTAACGGGTGGACCACTGCCACCTTCAGCCCTTCTGGAAATTCTCCCATTGAAAGGGAGGGGTTGATGATCTCTTGGACAGGGCTTCCTACCCTCTCATTGCTCATTCTAAGAAGCCACAAGGGGCAGGTATCTAGTTGGCAAGTTGTCTGAGGCTGGCAACCTATCCACTTCAGTCAGCATGAGCTGCCTGAAACCCTCAAATACTTCCTCCAAAGGCAGCCAAGGGGTCTCTAGTTCCCTTACTGTATCAGTGGTTGGGGGAAGGTCGTGGCAGAACATTGAGATTTTATCTGTAAAGTAGCTCGCAAATGCCTCACAGCTAAAATCCAATTGTCTATTATTTTGATGTGCTTCCTTGAGGGCAGTGAAGGACCTTACTGCTCTAAATAATTGTGCTGGATGCGAGCTCGTGGACATGGTGGAAGCTGCGTAAAACTCTCATTTTACTATTTTCACCACCATTTATAGGCCCTCAGAAGCGTCCTAAGATATTCTCAAAGCCTCACCCCAAGTCTTCCTCCTGGACTTAATAAAATAATAATAAAATTTTGGACTTAATAAAACTTATTGTTAAACCATCTTTCTCACAGAAATCTGCTAACACTCTCAATCATTTTACGCTTATAGGACTTAAGACAATAATACTACTCCATCTACATATAGAACAGTTGTAAGAGAATGCAATGCCAACTTGGGAGGATAGTATATAGGATCTTCAAAAGTCTCAACTAAGGTGTCAATATAAAAATTAAATAATGAAGAGGCTGAAATGCATCCTACTTAACACCTCTAAATGTGTAAATAGTATTAGTCAAATGCTCTTCAACTTATCTGAATAAAGCCATTGTATCAATAGTAACAAACATTTATCAAAAGATGAACTCTGTAATTACACCTATAATCCATCTCTAAGGTCAAAATTTATTTTTATTTATTTTTTGATTTCTAGGCCGTCCCTTTCCAAAAAGGTCTCAGGGTGGGTTACAAGAAGGAACACTCCAGAGGCGAATTGGATGATAATTAGTGATAGCCAACCTACAGCTCTTCTTAAAAATTGGAATAATTATAGCTAAACCCCAATCATTCAGAATCTGGACTGTACAATCAATCCAAACCTCTGCAATGGAGGTTCCAGTGATAGAGGAGGCAACATCTGTCTTCGAGCTTTCCCCCAATAAGGTACCAGGGAATAAGACTTATCAGAAATCATGACTGGATAAAGGGGACAGAAAAGATCCTTATATGCAGTTGAAAATGTTCTTCAATCAATGCAGTCTCCCATAGTAAGCTCATCCTCTGAAGTTTCCCCTTCTAGTATAAAATAGAAACATTAGTACCTAATATGCTTGGAAATAGTGAAAAGTACCTTTATCCATGCAAAGAAGACATTCACTGAAATCATATTATTGTAACGTGTCTGCCAGAATGCAAGAAAATAAAAGTCTGGATAAGCAAATGAATTGGAGAGTAGATTTTCCATCAGCCTGGCCACTTCCATAGTGCGGTAAACATTGAATGCAATGGCAAAAACAGATAACTGGAGGGAGGAAAACCACACAAATGTTCGTGATGCCAGTCTAGATGCTTCTTATATTTTCTTCCCTGAGTCTTATTCCAGGAAACATAATCATTCATACTCTTATATAATCTAGTTTTTTGCTTAGGAATTAAATACTCCATTTTTCAGGTCCTTTACAATTGCCTTCTTGTTTTTTTCTTCCTAGAGCAATGCAAAGAAGGATACTTTTGGTTTATCTGTTCTATTTCACAGGTAATTGAAATGATTATTTGGCCAATGGGCCATGCTGAACACAAGCCTTGAACTTTGATTTAGCCTGGTTATGGGAACAACCTGCAAAGCATGATAAATTGCCAAGATTCCCAAAGGCACCCATACTGAGATCTGTTCAGGTAGGTAGCCATGTTAGTCTGAAACAGCAGAACAAAGTTTGATTCTAGCGGCACCTTTAAGACCAACAAAGTTATATTCAAGATGTAAGCTTAGATGTGCATGCACACTTTTTCACCTACAAACTGAAGAATCTGAAGAAGTGTGCATGCACATGAAATCTTATACCTTGAATAAAACTTTGTTGGTCTTAAAGATGCCGCTGCGGCCATTTCTGCTGAGGCCATTTCCACACAAACAAAATGTTCCTGGACAGCCTTTGCATTCTAGCAGCATACAGAGCCCCCTCCACATGACATTGCCAACATCCTGAGACTGCCCAGTAGCCGGGCTGCGATTTGATCATTTTAAGTCATGATTTAAGGAATCGCCAAAACTGGATTTATTACCCTAAATCGCTAAAACCACCGGTGATCAACCAGTGAGCAACCAGGGATAAGGCCGTACAGAGGGGGAAACACGTGATAATCTCGGCAGCTTTGTCCCACCCTCGCACCCACCCTCCCCTCTCCATTTCCTGCTCCAAGTAATTTTTTTTAATGGTGCATTTTGTGTTGCAGTGCAACTGCAAACCTACATTGTCAAAGGTGAAATAAAATCTTCTTTAAAGTGTCCATGGTCTTTTGGGGATCAGGCAGGCAAAACATAACCCCTTAACTGTTTTCTGGAGCTGGGAAATGAGCTGGGGAGTGATCTCACTGCCTTCTCCCGATCATACAGCACCTTGTTTTAAAGTCAATAATTAGCACATGTTTTTTTGGGGGGGCTTCAGTTACCTGTCCCGCTTTCTGACAACTGGGGCAGGCAAAAATAGCCTCCATTGTATTTTCTGGAGGTGGGAAATGATCTGGGAAAGGGGATGGGTGGGCGATATGGTTAATCCTAAATCCTAAGTCTTCTCAAGTTCCTTTCCTGACCTTCCAAAAGGCAACCTTATTCCCCTGTCCTTTATACCTTGGGCCCCTTCCCCATACTCTCCAATAGCATGTTGAGAATAAATATCCTCCTCTTTGTTTGCCTTTCCAATATGATACCACAATTACCTTTTTTTGAAGCCCTTTACAAAATCACATATAATGCTGACTTACCAGGATCAATAATACATCCAGCCAGTTCCAGGCATTTTTAACATATTCTTTTTTGTGTGTTTTCATTTTTATAAATTCTTGGATGATAAAACTTAAGATGAAGAGGCAAAAGATGACTTCACAAGAGGCCAAGAAATAATCATAGTAAGTGACATATCGGAGAAGCTTTACTGAATAGAACTGCCAGGAAGGGAGTATTCCACCTGTTGCAGGAAATTCCAGAACCAGCCTGGAAAGGAAAGCAATAGCATCTTGGCATCCTATAACATTATTACACATAAAACTATTCTGGCTCTTTAAAAATGCATTCTTCATGGATTCAGAACCATGAAGCTGATCTACCCTAATATCAGCAGTCCTGTATTGTTATAACCAAAGATTAATTAATTATATTTCTATACCACCACACCCAGCACAGATGGCTCGTGGTGGTTCACAATACATCCTTACTATTGTTCTCCCTAATATTTGGGAAAGGCCCCTGTGGGTAGAGCGCTGTCTGGGACATATCCAGTGTCCTGACTGTGTTTCTGCCTGCAAAGGACAATCCGGACTGGAATGGGCCGGCCCCTGGAGCACCCGCCCTCAGAAGCTGGCCACGAGCTACGCAGCCAGCCTTGTGGCCAGACACAGCCTGGCCGCTGAGGACACCACTCCTCCACTGACCTGCCTTGGCTGCCAGCCTGAAGCACCTCCACCCCACGGCTGCTTCCACTTGCCCAGCCTGCTTTCCTGACTGTCTCTGGCCTCCCATGAGTTCGGCGCCGTCGGCCTCTCTTCCTCCTCCCTTGGCCTCCTCGCCATGTCTGGCCTGTTGTCCATGCCTGGCTTGCCTGCTCCCACCATCTTTCTGTGCGCGCTGCAGAGTGAGAGCAGCAAATGCCAAATCAGGGGACTTGAGCTCCCTCTTGCAAGGCACTGGTTGAGCTGCAGCGCCATGCAGCACAGGAGATTGCCAGGCGGGGATGCCCAAGCTCGCCCACCACTTATGCTTTGCACCGGCTGGATGGAGCCGGCACAGGGGGGTGGGGGTGAACAGGAGTTCAAGCAGAGAGATTCTCCCTACCCCCTTTCCCCCACCAGGTGATAAGGGCGGCTGCAATGACACTCAGTGCCATGGCTTCAGCATTGGCTCAGTCATTAGGGTGTTCTTCCTAGTCCCCCTTCCACTCCAATTGCCCTTGATATAGATCTGTTCTTATCTGCCCTTTCTGACAATGCGCTTCTGGAAGCTTGGAAATCGGGCATGGGTTGAGGAGCACCTTCCTAGGCTGATGCAATGAATACGCTTGTATTAGTCGGGCAAAACACAGCTTGGAAAAGGTTTCGTTTTCATTTGCTTAACTGCCCCTGTGTTGCAGCAGGCGAAGGTGAGGGGCTTCACACTCCTGGAGGACAGAGATCCCTTACTTTTTTCCTTCTCTGCATTTTGATCTTTTTGCTTTATTGTTTTGTTGTATTGAGCTGTGATTTGGGATTCAGAGTCCCTAGATGAACTATGTGAACATTCACGGAATGGATGGCAGTTGCCTGGCCACTTCCGGAGAAATAAGCACAGGGCTATAGGCTCGCCCACTTCCACACCCGACTGCCTTGCCCTTGCTGTAGCTGTCAACATGCCCGCCTCCACCCGACTAGCCCCAGCCACCAGCTATGACTCAAGGTAGGGCTGAAGCCCACTCCTACCTTGGGCCCTCCGCTAGCGCCCCTTGCATTTCTGGATGCAACAGGCTATTTTCCTAGTATAAGATAAAACATCCATCCATATAACGTTAATCCAAATCTTAAAAGCAACTTAATATTACAATAACAACTCCCCAAAATAGATAGAATCAAAGTGGTGGTTAAAAATACCAAACTCCTCCCCCAACATCTCAAGCAGTTGGAGTCAGTATAAGATGTCAATAATGACAGGTGATGGAAGAAAAAACAGGGGTGGATCACTCAGTGGTTCCAGGCAGGTCTAATACCTAATCCTGGAACTGGGGGGAGTGGTCTGCTAGAAATCCCCAGTACCAGTGGCACCTGGCCTCAACCAAACGCCTGGCAGAAGAGCTCTGTCTTGTAGGCCCTGCAGAATTCAGAGAGCTCCATCCAAGCCCATAGCTCATCTGAGAGTTCGTTCCACCAGGTAGGGGCCAGGAACGAAACATTACAAAATAATTTACATAATGCCGGATCAATTTAAGATTTTCATTTGGTGCCTGATCTACAGTGAACCGCTGCTCCGAAGACCCTTCACGGCCAAGATGCTTCAAGAAAATGCCATTTTTCTAGCCAGTTATCACCTAACTTCTGAAAATACAGACCTTTTGATCCTCATCTGTTGGGCAAGTTTATGCAAGACATGGTGTTCCTTCAAATGCTTGGGGCCTCCCAGCCTATTCAAAGGCTTTAAATATAAGCACTAGCTTTTTCATTTGTGCCTGGAAACAAACTAGTAGCCAGTGAAGTTTTCTATGACCAACAGAAGTCAGTAGTTTTCTCATGCATATTGTATCATTTGTAATTTCCAAACAATCTTTAGAAGTAATGCCATGAAGACTGTGTTACAGTAGTCTAATCTAGATGTATCCGAATATTTTAGTGTCTTATGCAATTATCATATCTGGATTATGCAGTTCTTCTGAGCTAGATGATGATAATCATGATGAGTAACAGTAATCGTACAATTTGAAAAATAGCAGTAATGAATTTCCCATGAAATATTGACTCTAATCTTAATACAGCTCGCGGCGCCGCGAGTGCCGCGGACGAAATAAAGTCATAAGGGCTTAGGGGGAGGAGTTAGGGCGGGCTCTGTCCGGGATGAGGAAGGGTGCCGATTGGCCCCTTCCTCCGGCCCGGCCGATTCCCGCCCTGCCAACAAGGGAGCAACTGCGAGCAGCGCTGAGCACGGCTGCCGGGTGCTCCCTTGCCTAGCGCCCGCTGTATTTTTATTACAGCGGGCTTGATTACTAGTATAGTATAAAAAAGAAGAGCAATTACTGAATTAGGTGGGTATCAACTTGACTGTCCTCGAAATAGTGATAAAAAAGGACAACAGGTAAACAAGTACCTTCCTGTTAAAAACAGAATCTCAAGACCAGTGACTATAAAAGCTCACCTGACTACACAAAATAGGTTTACATTGGCATTATACATTGAAAAGTCAATGAAGACAACTCTTGTCCCTCTGGTGAGCCAACCGTGCTCCTTGAGATAGCTCAGCTTGTCTATACTTGCATTCTTTGACTTGGGCAAGGTGAACGTAAATCCTCCACTACTGTATAGACCAATACGACCCCAGTGCCACAAGGATAGTGGCTTAGCAATGGAATACCGCCACCTGTTGGAAAGAAAGCAATAGGGTACTTAATTCTTAAAGTATATGGGGATTTCTCATCATCTCAGAATGGCATTCAGTAGCACACACAAGTAAAATTCCTCTCTACATTGGTGTCGGTGCTCAGTCACAGAGTGATTCCAATAGGCAGATAACACCCAGCTCTATCTCCTGGTGGACAGTCAGCCTGACCAGTCTCCCTGACTATATGCCTGGAGGCTGTAGTGAAATGGTTTCAGCATGAAACTCAACCCCTGGAAGATGGAGGTCCCTTGGATAGGTGGGAAAGGGTCAGACCAGAAGTGTACTTCCCAAACCTGACCAGCGTGCAACTAAAAACAGCACAATCGGTCAGAAACTTGGGCATGATTCTTGACACTTCTTTAACCATGGAAACTCAGGTCACTAATGTAACTGGCATTTTTCCACATTGGCAAAGCCAAGCTACTAGCACCGTATCTCTTCCCAGAATACCTTGCTACAGTGATCCATGAAACAGCCACCTCTAGGCTGGATTACTGTACCATAATAATAATAAATAACTGGCTGAATACAGGCCTTCACTTATCCCTGCTCCAGAAATTATAATTGGTCTAAAATGCAGCTGCCCGCATTCTCACCCGAACAACGTGGAGAGCACACATTACCCCAATTCTCTGGCAGTTGAACTGGCTAACAATTGAGTACTGAATCAGGTTTAAAGTGCTGGTACTTACCTTCAAGGCCATACGTGGTCTGGGTCCTGTGTACCTCAAGGACCATCTTCTTGTCCATATTTCCCGAATATGGCGATCCTTGGCCAAAAAGAAGTCTGCCTGGCCTCAACAAGAGCCAGGGCCTTTTCAAGGGTGGCCCCAACTTGATGGAATGAGCTCCCTGACGAAACTGAGCTCTTCCGCTGGGCCTTTGGCTGAATGCCAGCAATGGGAGACCTCCCTGCAACCAAATCTATCACCTTCAGGCAACCCTATCCAAGCTCATGGTCTCCTCTTCTCCAAATTGCCAGTTACTGTTCAGTGTTTCCCAATTACATTTTTGATGTTTATGACTGTTATGACCAGGTTTTACATGTTTACACTGTTAAAAATAGTTTGATGTATGTTTCCAACTTTATTGGTTCTATGTACACTGTCCTGAGATGCCATAGTGAGAGGCAGCATATAAATTGAATGAATGAATGTATGAATGAATGAAATATTGCTCAACAAATTTACTCACTTTCTTGGTGCCTACATATGGGCGTGCACACAAAACATACATCAGACCAGGGCAGAGTCTGCACTTACTTTGTTTATTCCATTGTCAATCCTGTTGAATTCAGATCGCTTTGAACTCGGATCTTCCTCTCCCCCCCCCCCCCATTGAAACAGGAAAGTGTTCTGCATGTGGTTAGGGTAGTTCAGAAGGGGGGGGGGGGAGCCAAGCCTCTTTCTTTTCTTGAAAGGGGGGGGGGGAAGAGGAGCCCAGGCTCACACTGAATGTGACTTCTGGATGCAATTCACAACGCACTTGTCCTGATGCAAAGCCATCTTCCCTCACACATTTCCAGTGCTAGAATATGCATTGTTGATTTAGCTATGGGCTGGTTAATGTATGCAATGTATATACGCATATGAGCCTTAGGGGAGGGCAGAATACAAATGTAATGATAAATGATTCACACTCCCATGAATACAGTACATTAGTGATCATAATGTAAATCCCACAAACCACAATTTACAACAACAGATGCCAACCCGAGTGATATCTGCAAATCCTGGGCAGAGTTGGCACTTACTTTGTTTATTCCATTGTCAATCCTGTTGAATTCAGATCGCTTTGAAGTCGGATCTTCCTCCCACCCCCCATTGAAACAGGAAAGTGTTCTGCATGTGGTTAGGGTAGTTCAGAAGGGGGGGGAAGCCAAGCCTCTTTCTTTTCTTGGAGGGGGTGGGGGAGAGGATCGAAAAAGGCAGAGAAGGGAGAAAAAATCCAGGACCGACAGAAGTTGAGAGAAATTAGGGGCTTCTCCTTTAAGGCAAGTTTGTCACATGACCACCTGTGGCCAATCACGGGTCCTCTGCCATGGAGGAGAGCCCAGATTCAAAACAGCCTTTAATTATTGAGGGTTAAATGCACTCTAAGATATCGCACAATAAAGGTAGGGTCACTCTGGATCAATCCTTCTTGCTGCAGAAGGAAATTTTAAATCGCCCCAAATACAAACGGAAATCGCATTCTGTGTAGAGGGCAGGGACTGAATCGATCTGGGGTTGGAATAAAAGCTCCGTGCAGTTTACACCCAGATCTGGCAGGGTACTAGAGATGTGTACATCGGATCATGTAACTAGATAGAACACAAGAGAAAGACTGGACATGGCTTGGACAATATGAGAGACATGCACTGATTTCCCATTCTCCATAATTTCCCATTCTCCACTTCATTGACTGGTTACATTTCCCAGGCACACACAGAGGAAGGAAGGGGAGAAAGACCACTGGCTCATGAGCATATCACCAACAATGGCAAGTATCATACTCTTTAAGTTTAATTCACATATACCCTACTTTTCTGTTCATATGCCCAAAGCAGGTGACAAATAAGTGCCAAAACAATTTTACAAATGATTGTAACAAGGAAGTTTGGCAAATATGATATTTGCACAAAAAAGGCCTTAATTTCTCTTTTTTTAAATGTCAATGAGACACTAAAAGGATATTTGTTATACTAATTTGACTCCTTTTGCTTGGTGGTCTGAGCGATCCAAGATCCTGACTAGGCCCTT
Organism: Paroedura picta; assembly: GCF_049243985.1. Classification (NCBI taxonomy): domain Eukaryota; kingdom Metazoa; phylum Chordata; class Lepidosauria; order Squamata; family Gekkonidae; genus Paroedura; species Paroedura picta. Next base: position 86,874,757 of record NC_135371.1, read on the forward strand.
CTGTATCTATTCAGCTTTAGCAATAATGCAGCATCAGATGTTTCCAAACCATTTCTTGGTTCAGGTGCCTCTAAATGTGATAATGGAGAACAAAAGCAAGTATACTGGAGAATGTGAGCTCTATGTTGAGAAGCCCACTAGATCAAAAGTAAGATTGCTAAATATATTGGTAGGCCTCTATATTGTTATAAAGCTACTGTCTGAGAACAAATTATTAGGTGTTCTGGACACCCACTGAATAATTCTATAGCTATTTCAACAACTATTCAACATCACATATTAATTTCCTAGAAATCTGATTTCTAGGGAATTTGATATTTTTGTTATGCACCATCAAGTCACTTCCAACTTCTGCTGGCCTATGAATTAAAACCACTAAAACATACAATTATTAACAGCTTTGCTCAGGTCTTGCAAATTGATCACACGATATAGTAAATGAATTAGTATTATTTAATTTAAATTTAAAATATTCATATGCTGTATATCTCTTTGGTTAACCGGCAACCTCTTCCACAAAGATACTGGTTAATAGCTTTTAATTTAAGCCTAACTACTAACATCCAACTTGGCCCTCAAGCATCTAGCCACAGTGATCTTTGTGACAGTCATCTCTAGACTGGACTATTGCATCTTGCTCCAAGTGGGCCTATCCTCATCTGTGATCCAGAAGCTACAACTGGTTCAGAATGCAGTGACCAATGTTATCACGGGAACACCATGGAGGGCCCACATCTGGCCCATTCTCTAAGGAAGCATGTTTGGCTTCAACCAGGACCAGGTCATTCTCTGTTTGGCCCCATCTGGTGGAATAATCTCCCAGAGGAGATATGGGCCCTCTTGGAGCTCTACAGCTCTACTGAAAAACGTAGCTCTCCTGCCAAGCATTCGTTTGAGGTCAGGGGCAACATGTATTGGGCCCTCAGAAGTCCCTCCCACTCTGATATGCACACTAATATCATCATGGGCAATCCTGATCTGACTACTCTGTGGGTCATGATTGAAATGTTAACATTTCAGTTAAACATTGGTCAATAAAACACCAATGTTGGTCGAAGTTGTTGAGGTTGTTATTATTATTGTTCACATTAATGATGTAGTTATCCAACTCATAATGTATTAGTTGCACAGTTTTATGTTCTCTGTAAATCACAATGGAGGGTGGCATATAAATAAATACATAAATAAATAAATACATATGGATATATATATATCCTTATCCATGGGTTCCTCTATATATTTGTGAAACAGCCCTGGGAGTAGAACGTGTCTGGCTGTCAAAGTTGGAATAGGGCCAATCAGGCTGCACCCTGATTGGCCTGCCCCTGCAGCTCTCGCCCTCCGTTCCTGAACTCTAGCCTCTTTGCTCTCAGATGTGCCTCAGTTCCTGAAGCAAGCAGCAGATAAGGGGGAGGGCCCTGGGCTAAGGGTCATGGTGGAGGGTCTGCTAACGAGGGCCTCCTGGCCTGCTAAGCAGGGCCTGCTAAGCAGAGCCTGCTAATGAGGGCCTCTTGGCCTGCTAGGCTGGGTCTGCTAACAAGGGCCTCCTGGCCTGCTGACTGCCTGCTAAGGAGCTCTGTCCTGCCCCTGCTAATGAGCTGGCCAGCCCCCGCCCACCCCACTTGATCCGGCTGCAAGCTGTGGCCCAAAGCCACCTTAAGCTGCCTGGCCGGGGACCAGGGGAGGGGACCCTTTCAAGGCCCGTTCTTAGGAATGGGCTTTAAAGCTAGTATATATATATAAAATAAACAATCAAACAGCAGAAGGAGGATTGAGTTTCAGATTGAAACAATCCAATTCATTCAGGAATCTCTGAAGTTTGCCAGTTACTGCTTGTTCAATCACCTTGCTCAAGAATGGTACATTTGAAACTGGAGGGTAGTTATTCAACTTTCCTGGGTCTAGAATAGGCTTCTTTAGGAGTGGATGCACCACTAATAACTTCAAGGCAGGAGCAACCACTCCATCTGTCAAAGAGGCAGTCACTGTCTCCAGGACACATACGCCTCCTGACCCCACAGATTTAAGCAGGCAGCAAAGGAAAGGGTTGCACAAACAGGTGGTAGGTCTCAAATGTCCAAAACTTCTGTACATATCTTCAGACTGAAGAGGCTGAAAAGTATCCAAATGATCATGTCAGGCTCTGGAGAAGTCCACATAGCTGTCAACCTCCTTCTGTTGGCCAGAACCTAAAAGGCCCCTGATCACCAGATGGGTTCTTTAGATCTACTGCGTGTGGATGCAGTAGTGGTAGAAAAATATTACTTCTTTGCTGCCCTGCTGGATCAGGCCATCTTTGCTGCCATCACCACCACAGAATAGGCTTTTCAAATGAGCTCTACCACATGCCTTGTCAGATTTGTCCTGAGCCTTCCTCCACTGTCACTGTAGTTATCTCCCTTCTTTTAATTGTCCACAGCCCCTCAATTTTTATCCTCAGAATCACAACTATATGATGGAGCCAAGGTGTGAGCTTCTGTGGCAGAATGTGGATTTAGAGGCTCTTAATCCAACACTTTAGCTACTGTAGGCAAACAGGTATTTTGGTAAGTATGAAATGAGGCACACTAGTCTCTTCCAATCCTTTTTGCATTTAGGTCCTTGTATTGTTGGTCTGTCAAGTTTAGACTTTTGCATGAACACAACAAAAGTATGAACAATGGGGTTTTCCAGTCCTTTTCAACAAAGGCAGATCCCACTCTTAATTTCAATTTTCCTAAATAAAATATTCTCAAATCTAAGGGTAAATATGCTAAATAATCTAAATAAAATATGCTAAAATCTAAGCATGCTTACCCACCCTGGCCGAGATGCAACTAACGACCACGCCCATAGCCAGGAACTTGGGAGTGACCATCGACACCTCACTGACTTTAGTGGCGCAGGTCAAGAAGGTAGCCTACCATCATTTTCCCATCTTCGCCAGGCATGGCTACTAGTGCCCTACCTGTCCTCTGAACATTTGGCCACAGTGATCCATGTGACTGTCACCTCCAGAATAGATTTCTGTAACTCACTCTATGTGGGCCTTCCCTTTGATACCGAAATTGCAGCTGGTGCAGAATGCAGCTGCTAGGGTCCTCACGGGGCCATCTTGGAGGGCCCATATCCAGTCTGTGCTGAGGCAGCTGCATTGGTTGCCAGCTGCTACCCGGATTTGGTTGAAGGTTCTGGTTTTGACCTTCAAGGCCCTTCATTGTCTGGTTCCCATTTGGCCACAGTGATCCATGTGACTGTCACCTCCAGAATAGATTTCTGTAACTCACTTTATGTGGGCCTTCCCTTTGATACCGAAATTGCAGCTTTGATACCGAAATTGCAGCTGGTGCAGAATGCAGCTGCTAGGGTCCTCACGGGGCCATCTTGGAGGGCCCATATCCAGTCTGTGCTGAGGCAGCTGCATTGGTTGCCAGCTGCTACCCGGATTTGGTTGAAGGTTCTGGTTTTGACCTTCAAGGCCCTTCATTGTCTGGGTCCCACATATCTGAGGGACTGCCTTTTGCCCTATGCCCCACACAGGGCTTTACGCTCTGCAGGCACTTATTGGTCATTCCCGGCCCCAGGGAGGCGTGCCTGGCCTCAACCAGGGCCAGGGCCTTCTTGGTCCTGGCCCCTACCTGGTGGAATAAGTTCCTGGAGGACCTGAGGGCCCTGCTGGAGCTTTCAGTATTCTGCAGGGCCTGCAAAATGCAGCTCTTCCACCAGGTCTATGGTTGAGGCCGGCATGATGAGGAGGATCTGATGCCCCCACACACACAATGTTAAGAGCATAAGCACCCGCCATGTCATCTGCGCTCCCTCCTCCTACTTCTGTATTATATATTTGGGGGGGGGGGGGTAGTGGGTTGTTGACTGCCATGGTTTTTAAATGTTTTAGGAGTCTGTCCTGTATTGGATGAATGTCCAGAAGTGTTTTAATGGGGATTTTAACATGGACTGTTGTAACCCGCTGCGAGCCAATTATGATACTGGCTGACAATGTTGAAACAACAAACAAACAAACAAATACATAAAACCCTCATGAAAATGAAATGTCACTATACTTACTCAGTATCATTCTTAAGACCAAAAGGTTCTTTATCTTCTGACTGATAGTTGTATGGACCATAGCAATCTTTCATAAATGCTCGGAAAGAGGGATAGATAGAACATGTGTCGTTACGGATTTTTAATTGCCGGACTTGAGCTACTCCTAATAGCAAGTTCTCGTAGTAGATATGACTGGTGTTTCTGTGAACAGATGTAGAACTACTAGGGTAAAACGTGTCCCAATAAAGGCCATCCAGAAGTGGTCCTTCTGCATACTGTATTACATGACACAAGAGGAAATGAATGTTATATTTAACATAGTAAATCTTTTATTTGAAACATTTTTGTTAAAGTTTTAAATGATTTGAATTTCCACTAATAAAATATAGTGGGTCACACAGCACAAAGGTTGTTTTTTTTTTGGGTGCTTCATGTAAATCATCTAAACAACCACAACAAAATCAGGGGCTTTCACTTGGCAAAGTAAGAACATGGAGTGTGGATGGACACTGTAATATCTGAAGATTTATATTAACTTATTATTTACACCATTCAAGAAAGATGGAGTGTAAATAAGTTAAATAAATGCTGGAGAAACCTTTGTATAAGAAACAAATACGACTTTTTTGTCAGGGTTCTGAATTGTTGGAGGGGCCTGAGTAAACATCTTCTGATGAACTTCTGCACAAAATCATTAATTCTTTGGAAGTACAGTTTTAAAAAGTGCTCTCTGCCTCAGTTTCCTTAAACAGGTGTGTGGGGGTGATTAATTAAAGCTTTACCTTCCAAAAGTCAGCTACGCTTGCAATGGACTTGAAGTCAGTGTTATCTGTTTCTGACAAAGAGGTGTCCAGAAAGAGAGTCGACATGACTTTGTTTAGGTAATACATATCTGTGCTCACCATTCCAAATGTCACTAAAAAGAAAGAAAGGGGAAAATCCAGTGCCAAAAAGTGAAAGCAGAGGACTGTTTGTATTACTAAACAACAAACCTACCATGCTCATTAACAGGAATCCAGAACAGAATTTCTTTCTATACTTTTTAATAGGGAAATATAAGGAATTATTGCTTCAGCTATATAAACAACATGCAATTCTCACAAATAAATATTACATAGCAAACCCTCATTCACATGACATTAAAGGAAAGGGATTATGTTGTGTGCATTTGAGTTAAGCTAAAATGCATTTACATGTCATTTAATAATTACTCAGTAATCCCCTACCACTTCAGTGAATCAGCATTTTCATGATTCACCAGCCAGTTTTTTCCTACTTAAATCAGCATCACAACCTCTTCATACCACCCCCCCTTACTAATCCCATCCCTAATATTAATGAACTCTTTCCAGTACCTGGGAAGTTGCTTCTGTGCAGTGGGCAATGAGCAGCACGTTATCTTGGGTATATCTAATAATTCGCAAAGACGGTTTTCTATATGTATTTGGAAGAAATGCAGTTCTGCATACTCCATAAAACACTGGCAGAAAAAATAAATTATAAATGATTCTCTTTGCTCATTGACTTACATATGCAGAGATCCGTAAGGAAAATGACATAGAACAATAGCTCTTGAAGAGTAGTTTTCATTTCTAGTTCTCTGCTACGGCTCAGTCGCGGTTTTGTAACGCCTGTAACATGTGATATTTTCAAACAAAACTCAAAGGGCATATTAACAACTAAAAGCTTGATGTGACGAGAGTCACACCAAGCAGAAACCAAGCAAGCAGAAAACTGTCCACAAAAAAGTTATCAGCTACTTTCTTGATTGTGCTGAATGCAACTAAACTGGGGCTTCTACCACATTTATGGAATTCAGTGTGGTTGCACTAGAATTCAAAGCTGTAGTGGTGGACACTAGATAGATTTTATTAAGGATCAGAGAAATTCATAGAGAACAGATGTATCAGTTATTGTTAGACATTGTGGGTTGAACCTCTATGTTTAGCAGCAGCATATCCTTGAATATAACTGTTTGTATACTTACTAGCTTCCCAGAAAACTGGCTAGCAAATCTTGGAAGCTGACTGCTCTGCTAGATGGACCTTATATCTAAGCCAGTAAGACATGTTTTTATGATCTCACGCTAGGGACACAAAGTCATTGTGGAAGACCTTGGATTTTTTTTTTTATAATGATTTTTTTTATTTTCATAAAGATAGAAATATAATCATCATTTGAGAATATACGACCCCACATTGACTCCACAGTGATATAAACTTTTGCCCAAAACTCTAAGAGCCATGAGTCTAAGACCTTGGATTGTCTCAGGATGAGCAAAGCAGGCAGGCAATACTTGTTCATTTAGATCAGGAATTCCCAGCATGGTGCCTGTGGGCACCATGGTATCCACTAGTGTCTTCTGTGGTGCCTATCAAGCATTTTTTAAAATGGGCAGCACTTTTGCCCAGCACAGCTTCCAGTCGATCATTGGAAGTGTGATTGTCTTGTGCAGTTTTTTAAAAAAATTCCTGAACAGCTGCTGCCACCACAGCACAAACATCTTCTTCACTGTGTGTCTGAAGGTAAGTTGAGTGCACACAAGAAAATAGCTTTAAACAATGTGTTCATTTTCAAAGGCATCCCGTTAAACAGAGCTTCTGTCTGAAACGGTGAAGAATTACTATCAATTGTGCATCTCCTCACTGCCTGATGTCTTGTGCTTGGCTCTGCCTCCTGCAGCTGCCATTCTGCGCTTGTGTCCCACTACTAAGTGTCAGAATCCCAAAGGTGCCCAAGGGCTCAAAATGGTTGGGGACCCCTGATTCAGACCACTGGAGAGCTATATGTCTTTTGTATTAGTCTAATGAGAAGGTGGACGGCATTTGGCTACTCCCCCGTGCACTTTTTCGAGCTCTAAGGCTGAGGGTTTTCCTGGGGTATCTAACAGCAGCAGTCAGGTGTATGCTTGGTTAAACGCCTGTGTGCTTGGAGGTGACTAATGGTTTTTAGTTCGCCATTGACACATGTGCTTCACACTCTCATTTACACACCCATTTGAGACAGTACAAGGCCCTGCACTAGGGTATTGTTTTTTTTTGGGGGGTGGGGGGGAGGATAATACAAAAAGTTATTCAAATCAATGATAATCTATTAACAATGGTAACAGATAGGAAAATAATACAAAAAGATTTAAAAATCCAGAAAAAGTGAGGTAGAACTAATTAAGAAGGTTTCAAAATGTAACCCCCACCCCGCTTTTAAAATAAGCCCTGTGCACGGGCCTGAGACAGTGACACCAAACACGTTTTGGGATCGTGATGCCAGAGTCGTCCCGGGCAGCCTTTTAAACCTGCCTCACATGCCCGTGTCCGCAGATGGCAGAGCGGGAGGCGACAGGGGCCATGGGGCCCTGGGACGCCTCGGGCGAGAAAGGGCTCCAGAGCGCTGGGCCAGCGAGCGGCCGCCCGGGGTCCGCCCCCAAGGGTGGGAGGCGACGGGGCTCGTCTCGGCAACGTCGCCGCCGTACCCACCGCTTCCCCGCCACTCTAGGCCGGCTGTGGAGCCCGTATCCTGGCCGGCGGGCTTCGTCCTCGGCACGTCCATGGCGGCCTGCGGGAAGGGAAGCCCAAAGCGCGGCCCAGCCCCAGCGGCGCATGCGCCGCCTCGTCCGCCGGTTAACGGACTCGCCGCCCGGCCGGGGGGAGGGGGAGGGGAGGGCGGCCCGGAGAGGGGGGGGGCGCGCCCACAACGAAGAGTCCCACCCGCCACAGACTTGGCGAGGGGGGCGGTCGAGTCAGAAGCCTGTCGCGGGGAGGGACGAGTTGGCAAGTTGAATTTATCTGAGGATTGTTTTGAGGATAGCATGCGGCGCGAATGAAACCGTGTGCGCTGCCCTGCTCAGCACCTTAAAGGATGGGCAGACTATGAAAATCATAAAATGCGTGTTGTGATGAGTGCCCATGTGTTGTACCGTTGCAGCCCAGTTCTCGCTAAGTCCTGGAATACAAGTGCTGCTGAGTTAAGTGCATAGGATTACTTGAATAGTTGAATAGGTAGCAGCATTTCACCAGGGCAGAGTCTGCACTTACTTTGTTTATTCCATTAAAGGAATCAATCTGGGGTTGGAATAAAAGCTCCGTGCAGTTTACACCCAGGTGAAAGGAGATGAGCACCTGTTGAGATTGTCTACGCAATTAGTAGCGGCAAAATAAACACTTCATTTGTTTCTGAGCTCTCGAGTTCTTTGAGATGTCTGGAAGTGGAATAAATGTCACAGCACTAGAAATTGTATATGTATGTGTGTGTGTGCGTGTGTGTGTGTATATATATATATATATATATATATATATATATATATATATATATATATATATACACACACACACTGGACTTCTGCAACTCGATCTACACAGGCTTACCCTTATCCTTGACACGGAAACTGCAATTGGTTCAAAACGCAGCAGCCAGGATTCTCACCAATATGCTGTGGAGATCTCATCTCTGGCCTATCCAATAACTCAGCTGGCTCCCAGTTGAATTTTGGATAAGGCTTAAGGTTCTGGTTCTTACCTTCAAGGCCATACGCGGTCTGGGCCCAGTGTACCTGAGAGACCATCTTTCTGCCTATACTGCCAAAAGAGCATTACGCTCAGCCACCACCAACTGGCTGGTGATCCCTGGCCCCAAACAAGCCTGTCGGTCCTCAACAAGGGCCAGAGTCTTTTCTGTCCTGGCCCCCACCTGGTGGAATGAACTCCATGAAGAGATCAGGGCCCTGCCTGAATTCCCACAATTTCACAGGACCTGCAAAAGGGAGCTCATCCACCAGGCATTTGCCTGAGACTGACCAAACCCAAATAACATCCACAGGTCTCCCTCAGATATCCCCTCCATGGCCTGAACCAGTCTGACCTCTCTGGGGGCCTTAGCTAAGTTATCGTTTGTTATATTGTTGTTGTTGAAGACCACTGAAATTGTGTTATTCAGAACCACTGTTAGATTATTGTTGATGTACTGACTATATGTTAGGTTGTTCCATGTTTCCCCCATGATGTTATATGTAAACCACCCTGAGCTGTATGGAAGGGCAGTATAAAAATCTAATAAATAAATATTGAGTTGGGAATAATTGTTGAGAAAGCACTCTCTACTTATAAACATGGCCTAGCTCTGATTAGCTTGTCTTATACCTCACATTGTTACAGATTTTACACATTTTACACATTGTGACATTTTATTTTCCTGGGCTCCAAGATCACTGCAGATGGGGACTGCAGCAAAGAAATTAAAAGACGCTTGCTCCTGGGGAGGAAAGCTATGGCAAATCTAGACAGCATCCTAAAAAGCAGAGACATCACCCTGCCAACAAAAGTGCGTCTAGTCAAGGCTATGGTATTCCCAGTTGCAATGTATGGCTGCGAAAGTTGGACCATAAGGAAGGCCGAGCGTCAAAGAATTGAGGCATTTGAACTCTGGTGCTGGAGAAGACTCTTGCGAGTCCCTTGGACTGCAAGGCGAACAAACCGGTCAGTCCTAGAGGAGATCAGCCTTGACTGCTCCTTAGAAGGCCAGATCCTGAAGCTGAAACTCAATTACTTTGGCCACCTCATGAGAAGGAAGGACTCCCTGGAGAAGAGCCTAATGCTGGGAGCGATCGAGGGCAAAAGAAGAAGGGGACGACAGAGAATGAGGTGGCTGGATGGAGTCACTGAAGCAGTAGGTGCAAACTTAAAATCATAGAATCATAGAGTTAGAAAGGGCCATATAGGCCATCTAGTCCAAACCCCTGCTCTACGCAGGATCAGCCCTAAGCATCCTAAAGCATCCAAGAAAAGTGTGCATCCAACCTTTGCTTGAAGACTGCCAGTGAGGGGGAGTTCACCACCTCCTTAGGCAGCCTATTCCACCGCTGAACTACTCTGACTGAAAATTTTTTCCCTGATATTTAGCCTATATCGTTGTACTTGAAGTTTAAACCCATTACTGCGTGTCCTCTGCAGCCAACAGAAACAGCATCCTGCCCTCCTCCAAGTGACAACCTTTCAAATACTTAAAGAGGGCTATCATGTCCCCTCTCAACCTCCTTTTCTCCAAGCTGAACATTCCCAAGTCCCTCAACCTATCTTCATAGGGCTTGGTCCCTTCGTCGCTCTCCACTGTACCCTTTCAATTTTATCTATGTCCTTCTTGAAGTGAGGCCTCCAGAACTGTACACAGTACTCCAGGTGTGGTCTGACCAGTGCCGTATACAATGGGACTATGACATCTTGTGATTTTGATGTGATGCCCCTGTTGATACAGCCCAAAATGGCATTTGCCTTTTTTACCGCTGCATCACACTGCCTGCTCTTGTTTATTTATTATTATTATTTATTTAGATTTAGATTTATATACCGCCCTCCCCGAAGGCTCAGGGCGGTTTAGTTTACAATCCACAAGTACCCCAAGGTCTCATTCACACACAGTGTTACTGTGTAACTTAAATGGACTCCGGGGAATGGTAGAGGACAGGAAGGCCTGGAGGATCATTGTCCATGGGATCGCGATGGGTCGGACACGACTTAACAACATACCTCACATTAATTTCCTAGTAAATATGTGGTGTTTGGAAGATGCCCATGCACCTAAATCAGCTTTTGGTTATTAACTCTATATATACAAACAAGGACCTGGCCCTTACCTGCTGTGTGCCCACTAAATACCAGGTGTAAACTGCACGGAGCTTTTATTCCAACCCCATATCGATTCAGTCCCTGCCCTCTACACAGAATGAGATTTCCGTTTGGATTTGGGGCGATTTAAAATTTCGTTCTGCAGCAAGAAGGATTGATCCTTCTTGATCCTTCAGAGTGACCCTACCTTTATTGTGCGATATCTTAGAGTGCATTTAACCCTCAATAATTAAAGGCTGTTTTAAATCTGGGCTCTCCTCGTGGCAGAGGACCCGTGATTGGCCACAGGTGGTCATGTGACAAACTTGCCTTAAAGGAGAAGCCCCTAATTTCTCTCAACTTCTGTCGGTCCTGGATTTTTTCTCCCTTCTCTGCCTTTTTCGATCCTCTCCCCCACCTCCTCCAAGAAAAGAAAGAGGCTTGGCTCCCCCCCCCTTCTGAACTACCCTAACCACATGCAGAACACTTTCCTGTTTCAATGGGGGGTGGGAGGAAGATCCGAGTTCAAAGCGATCTGAATTCAACAGGATTGACAATGGAATAAACAAAGTAAGTGCCAACTCTGCCCAGGATTTGCAGATATCACTCGGGTTGGCATCTGTTGCTATAAATTGTGGTTTGTGGGATTTACATTATGATCACTAATGTACTGTATTCATGGGAGTGTGAATCATTTATCATTACATTTGTATTCTGCCCTCCCCTAAGGCTCATATGCATATATACATTGCATACATTAACCAGCCCATAGCTAAATCAACAATGCATATTCTAGCACTGGAAATGTGTGAGGGAAGATGGCTTTGCATCAGGACAAGTGCGTTGTGAATTGCATCCAGAAGTCACCTTCAGTGTGAGCCTGGGCTCAGCTCTTGAATACATATAAGCATGTAAGAAAAGCCCTTCTATATCAGACCAGTGGTTGCCACTGTTGCCACTATCAGTGCTAGAGGCTGTTACTATAACCAGTAGCAGTGAATTTATTAAGTACTACTTCATTTTGTGCATCTATTGCCCATTGACTTCATTAGATACCTCTGAATTCTATTGTGGAAGGAGAAAGTTCTATTCCTTCTTTGCCCTGTAATTTTACAAACCTTTGACTTCCTGTAGAAACAGCAAAGCCCCACACTTTAGCTATTCCCCATACAAGAATTGCTCCATTCTTGAGTGCACTCTTTTCAGCTCTGCAATACCCTTTCTGAGTAGGGTGACCAGAACTGTATGCAGTATTTCAAAATGAGGCCATAGCACAGATCTGAATAGGAGCATCAGTATACTGGTCATTTTATTTTCAATCTTTTCCATTAATGTCAGCATGGAGCTTTCTCTACAATGAATCAACTGTCCACTACATTTTTATCTTAGCTCAGTTCCCCGTAAGCACATATTTAAAGTGTGTGTGTATGTTGTTCCAATATGCATCACTTTACACTTACCTACAATGAACATTATCCATGTTGTTGCCCACTCCCCCAGTTTCCAGCGATCCTCTTGTAGCTCTTCACAATTTGCCTTGGTTTTCACTGTCCTGAATAATTGATGCCATTTGCAGCCTTAATCTGTTCACCCTCAATTTAAAATAATTTATAAATAAAATCTGTCTCAATATTGATCCTTGTGGGACCCCAGTTTACTTCCCTCCATTGTGAGAACTATTAAGTGTATAATAATGCTGGCTCCGGGAATGTGGGAAGTGCCCTTCAGTTATCAGAAAGAATCCACAGCATCCTCCACGTAAGATTAGGAGAGATAGAAAGTTCTAGGCATGCTGGAGCTTCTATATGCAGTATTTCAAAATGAGGCCATAGCACAGATCTGAATAGGAGCATCAGTATACTGGTCATGGTGATCCATGCGACGGTCACCTCTAGACTGGACTTTTGTAACTCGCTCTACGCAGGCCTGCCCTTAGTCTTGACCCGGAAGCTACAGCTGGTTCAAAATGCAGCGGCCAGGATCCTCACTGCAACACCGTGGAGATCCCACATCCGGCCCATTCTCCATCAACTGCAGTGGTTGCCAGTTGAATTCTGGATCAGACTAAAGGTTCTGGTAATTACCTTCAAGGCCATACGCGGTCAGGGCCCAGTGTACCTGAGGGATCGCCTCCCTGCCTACGCCCCCAAAAGAGCCCTGCGCTCCACTGCTACCAACCAGCTCAAGGTCCCTGGCCCTAAAGAAGTCCGCCTGGTCTCAACCAGGGCCAGAGCATTCTCTGTTCTGGCCCCCACCTGGTGGAACGAGCTCCCGGAGAAGATCAGGGCCCTGACGGAGCTTAAACAGTTCCGCAGGGCCTGCAAGGAGGAGCTCTTCCGCCAGGCATTCGGTTGAGACCAGATATATATAACCAACAGGGACCAAAGGGCTCCTGCTCCCCACCCCTCATAACACCACCTATACACTCTGGACTTGTTTGTATGTTGCAACGTTGTATTGTTTATTGGTTACACAGTTATAATGTTATATGTTTACAATTATATTATTACACCGTTACCCAAATGTTTTATAAGACTGTTCCATGTATTGTTCTTGTGTTATTATGTAAACCGCCCTGAGCCCCCGGGGAGGGTGTTATATAAATATAATAAATAAATAAATATGTCTGTAAACTCTACCTTTGTTTACTAACTTCTATGACACCATTGTTCCAATATATTTGAGGATCAACATTCCAAAGATCTCACTGAGTCTGACTAGCCACAAAATAAAACCAATTTCCTCTCCCCACTAGGTTTTTAATTTTCTTGCTGCAGAGTTGTACATGGCCCCTCACTAGTTTCTACCCTTCTACAGCACATAATCCTAACCGAAAGTGTTAAATTGAGGGTTCAAAAGAACTGCTGTTAAAACATTTGTACTAAATGGAAAGAAAGATATGATCACTGGTATTATAAAAAGTGTGTGCTACTAGAGTTTGCTTGATGCTCCTCATACACAGTTGCAGTTTTTATTTTTGCTTCTGCAGGACAGCTTTACATTCTCCTCACCCAATATCACTACCACTAGCAGAGTTTTTAAAAAACAATTAGTAGTAGTATCCTACAGCAGTGGTCCCCAACCTGCGGTCCACGGCCCGCTGCCGGGCCGCGAAGGCCAGGGCGCCGGGCCGCGGTTCCCTCTCCCTGCAGTAAAAAACTTCCCAGGCCGCAAGCTTGCGGCCCGGGAAGCTTCTTACTGTGGGAGGAGGGTAGAGGGAATAAGGGCCACACCTGCAGCACGCATGCACGCATCGCGCATGCGCGGTCAAAATCGCGCGTGCGCGGCCACGCATGCGCGCTGCACGGGCGTGGCCGTCACCCTGCCGGTCCCCAGCCGAAAAAAGGTTGGGGACCACTGTCCTACAGTGTTGAAGTTCTGCTACTTAAGAGAACTTAGCAAAAACCCTGTTATTATTCACTAGGAAAACAGCAGGAACAATTAATATTCAGAGAGGTATTTGTAGCAACAGTGAGGAGAAAGCAAGCATGGAATCATTGCATGTCAAAAACCAGTTGTTTTTCTCTTTGTTACAGGTTACCGGGCAGCCCTAAGGACCTGCTGCAGATCCTCCCATATAGTCTCTGAATTCTACTCCCCTTTGTGTGGATGTAAGAAAGAGGCCTTGGGGCTCATAGTTTCTTTCCACTGGACACCTATCCCAGTAAAGGTGGGCATGTTCCATCTTTGTAAAAAAATGTCATTTCAAGTATGATCTAGATAAATTTTGCTGTGACCATCTTTCATTGAAATGTGAGATGTGCTGTTTTATTATTAGTTTGCTGAGTCCTTGGTTGATATTCTATCTAGAGATTTAGGATACAGTTTGTGTATGCTAGGAAGTGGAGGCCCAGTCTTTTGGTATACAGAAATTCCTTTTGTAACAAGCAGTTGTAGAAACCTTTTAAATGCAAGTCAAAGTCTAAAAATAAAATGATTTTTTCCCGATGCTTCCCTTTAAGCATAATCACAAATCTGAATGGCGTAGTTAAAACTTTATTTGCATCTACAGCTTTCATTAAAAACACTCAAGTTATGTTTAATATTCAGCCAGCAGAAAATTGTAATACTATTGGGAGTGATATTAACAAAGCAGTACAAATGAAAACAACTTTAAAACATCTTGTGACTGAGTTTATATGCCTTCAAGACCTCTGTATTTTCATAGTCATCCTGGATTCTTGACCTTCACAATTAAAAATACAAATGTATATTTCCCTCTGCTAGTCACACAAGATTGGTTTTTCACAAATTTGTAAGTCACAACAGCAGGAAGTAAGAGCTGGAGTCAAAATATAAATTAAAAATGTAGTAGATATGTTTTCTATCAGCACAACTACCACTTAACCGCATCTGTGTGCCATATGCAAGTGTCTGTTGCAGGAGCCCTAGATTTCTTCCCTGTTTTCAATTAAAGTTCATCACTCTCATAGAGTCCAGACTGTGCTGCCATACGCTGAAACTCGCCTTCATCAGGTAAAAAAGCCTGTTTCACATCCAGACCTCTGCCATTCAGTGCCAAGTATTTGCTAAAAGTTGGTCGAACCCTCAGTTGCTTTGGATGGGGAACTGGTTTGTATGTGTGAGCTGAAATAAATTTTGAAAATTATATGACAATACTCATCCCTATCGTAGTTTCACTAAAGAGGAGGAAAACTACTGGACAGTCAAATGAAACTCTTCATTTCATCTTGCTACTGCAGAGTCATTGTATAGTGCAGATGAGAGGCACAAAAGACTTAAGCAGTAGTTGCCTCCTCCACTCTGGAAGACATGCCTATGTTTAGTGCATCGATACTGTCTCCGTTGCACACAGGCAGTCTTGTCTTGCCACAGTGGAGTCCTGAACCTTACCTTGTGTAATGGTTTAGGTTTTTCTCAGTAGCTCAGTAGCCACAGGTGGCTCTTCTAAGCACTGTTCCCAATAGTGGCATAGGCTCCATGTTTCAGGAATGTGAAATAAAACAGAATCTAGGGGCACCTCAAAGACTAACTGAAGTCAACATGACAAATGTGGGCCAGGCCCTTGCCTGGCAGTCAGCTATCTTCTGGATTGTAGTTAATTGTGAATGTGGATTTTCATGAACGGTGAAGTGAGTTCTACTGACCTAAACCTACAAAAAATGTAGACTTAGGCAGTGGTCCCCAACTCCCGGTCCGGGGACCGGTACCAGTCCGTGGATCAGTCGGTACCGGTCTGCAGCTCCTCCTCATCCTCCTTCCTGGCTGCTCTGCCGCCGGCTCTCCAGCTGCGGCCATGGCTGGGGCTCCTCCTCGGCATGGCACTATTCAGCTGCTGCTGGCAGCGCCTCCCAGCGGGTGGCAGGAAGTCAAGGGTGCCGGCGGGAAAGCAAGTGGAGCAGGCACTCAGGCGGCGGTGTCCCTTGGCAAAAGACTACCCCCTCCCCCCGCCCGGGCCTCAGTAAAATTGTCAAACTTTGACCGGTCCCCGGTGGTAAAAAGGTTGGGGACCACTGGACTTAGGTATACTATACACAACTTTGTATGGGACAGTGACATTACTTGTGTGGGGTTCAATATTAAGTGCATGTTATAACGAGACAGCATAACTTTTAACTTTCCTTTTACCTAGGGGTGCCAAAAATGAAACATATACCGTCTTGCCCTTTATAATTTAGCAAGATTGGTGACAACCTAGTTCATACCCGAGGGACATAAATTATTTTTTACTGACAGTTCCCAGGGGTAAAGTGAGGGTGAAGACTTCAAAAATTGCTATTGACAACAGCGTGTTGTAACTTTCAATCTCACAACTGGAGTGATGTCAAAGTGTAGCCATTGCCAATTTTGCCCCCCTCCCCCAATTTGTCTCCTGTTGCCCCATGAAGTGGCAGCTAAAGCACACTCCTCCAGGTTGCTGGCCTTGCATTGCCTAAGCAGGTGAGGCTAGATGAAAGCACTCCAACCATACTTACATTTTTTAAAAAAATGTTACTTACTGGCAACATCCAGTCTGGCATGACAAGTTGCCACTCCTGCCTCATTGACTGCAGATACTGTGTACCAGCCAGCATCTTTCTTAATTACACTGTGGATCAACAAGCAGACTTTCCCAGAAGCATCATGAAACATACTAGGGAAAAGAAAAGAGTACGCATCTTAACCCAATTAACAGTTTGCATTACTGCTCCTTCAATGAAATGGCTCTATACAAATATGCAAATCATTCTTCTGAATTTTCAGGCATATTGTCATCTTGGATGAAACACCTTTTCTCCAGATCTAGACCTTTAAGCAAGGAAATTCCCTGACTCATAGAATCGTAGAATAATAGAGTTGGAAGGGACCTCATGGGTCGTCTGGTCCAACCCCCTGCACTATGCAGGACACTAACAACCATATCACTCATCCTCTGTAACCTGCCACCCCTTATGCTTTCATAGAATCAGCCTCTCCGTCAGATGGCTATCCAGCCTCTGCTTAAACATTTCCAAAGATGGAGAATCCACCACCTCCCGAGGAAGCCTGTTCCACTGAGAAACCGCTCTGTCAGGAACTACTTCCACATGTTTAGATGGAATTTCTTTTGCATTAATTACATCTCATTGGTTCTGGTCCATCCTTCCGGGGCAAGAGAAAACAACTCTGCTCATCCTCTATATGGCAGCCTTTTAAATATTTGAAGATGGCTATCAAATCGCCTCTCAGTCGTCTCCTCTCTAGGCTAAACAGACCAAATTCCCCCAACCTTTCCTCATACGTCTTGGTCTCCAAACCCCTCGCCATCTTTGTTGCTCTCCTCTGGACATGCTCCAGTTTGTCTACATCCCTCTTCAACTGGGGTGTCCAAAACTGGACACAGTACTCCACGTGAGGCCGAACCAGAGCAAAGTGGTACCAACACCTCCCGTGATCTGGACACAATCCTCCGTTTCATACAGCCCAAAATCCCATTTGCCTTTTTAGCCACCGAGTCACACTGTTGACTCATGTTCAATGTATGGTCTACTAAGACTCCTAGATCCTTTTTGCACATGCTACTGCCAATACAAATCTCCTCCATCCTATATTGGTGTGTTTGGCTTTTCCTACCTAAATGCAGAACTTTACACTTGTCCCTAATGAACTTCATTTTATTCAGTTTAGCCCTCTTCTTGAGCCTATCAAGATCATCCTGTATTCTGATTCTGTCTTCAGTTGTGTTTGCTACCCTTCCCAGTTTAGTATCGTCTGCAAATTTAATAGGTACCCCCTCTAATCTCTCACCCAAATCATTTATAAATATGTTGAACAACACAGGCCCCATGACAGATCCCTGGGGAACTCCACTTGTCACTCTTCTCCAAGAAGATGCTGAACCATTAACAAGTACCCGTTGACTCTCTACACTGTAGACCAGCATTTTGCAGAAGAGTGATAAGAGAACCCAACAACAAATTTTGCTATTGATTTCTCTAAACCATTAAAAGATCAATATTTATTCTAGTGGATGGAACCACAGAGAAAACAGCCCACAGCCCATATATAGAACACTGGTAGCACCTGATTCCTGAACAGCCACGAATGCACCCATCAGGTGGCTACCTACCTTATTCGGTCTGTATTGAATTGTACCATTTCATTGTTTCTTTTCCAGTAAATCTGTGGTGGAGGGATAGCAGAGACTTGGCATTCGAGCCTGGCTGAATCTCCCTCATAAACTTTTGTACTTTGTGGTTTAAAGATGAAACTTGGGGCTTTCCGATGTTCTCGTGCTAGAAATTTTAACAAGAGAGGTTAGAATGTTTAACAGATACACAAACACAGACCCAAACAAAGTCAAACATACTGTCTACATCCATGGCATGAATACTCAAGGCTAGTACAAGATAAATTCCAGGCAGTTTTACACAGACATTCTTAGGTGTCATAGATCAGGCTTTCTCAACCAGGGTTTCATGAAATCCTGGGGCTTTTTGATTGCCCCAGAGGGGTTTTCTGAATAGGTGGGAGTTCTAAAATATATTTTTAAGATTTGTCAAACATTTATTGGGCAATATGACCATATATGGTCATGTCAACTCCCCCCCCCCATGGCCAGAGAATGACCTGAAGGTGGTGGGAAGAGAAAGGGCCCCAAGTGGGCATGTACACAGCTATGCTTCCCAAGCATATTCTGCATGATCGCGCCAGTTCTGGGGTTTATAGAAGCCTGAAGAATGTTTCAGGGGTTTTTCAATGGTAAAAAAAAAGTTGAGAAAAGCTGTCCTAGATCAATAGATCCACTATAAACTCCCCTGATACCCAATTCAGATGGGAAATCAGGTGTATCTCATTACTGACATTCAGAAACATTATTAAAATTGATTCCAAACCCAGAACCATGCTTCATAGGAATATATCACTATCATTTATATCACTATAAAGAATTCTGCTGATTCAAAACGCCCAGTACACTACATGTGAAGCACAGATAGTCAAGCTAAATCAGCTGTAAGGAAACTCAACACATGAAATAGCCAAGCACTCTCGTACCAATGACATCGAGTTTTACTGTGAAAGAAGCTTCTCCTGCACGATTGAAAGCTACACACTCCCAAGTTCCTGCATCAGAGACTTGAACTACTTCAAAAATGAATGAGTGGAAGCCTTTTTCAGATACAATCATTTTATGAAAATCATCTGGGTGAACCAGCCGTCCATTTAAATACCATGCCACATCTGGAGTTGGTAGTCCACTGACCTGCAACAGGGAAAAGGCAGTGAATGTGCTGGTGGAAAATGTTACCAAGACACTGCTAACTTATGGCAACCCTGAGTTTTCAAGGCAAGAGATGTTCCGAGGTAGTTTATCATTACCTGCATCTGTGTAACAACCCTGGAGTTCTTTGGTGGTCTCCCATCCAAATACTAACCAGCCCAGCCTTGCTTAGTGTTTGAGATCAGACAGCATTTGGCTAATTTGATCCACCACAGTTTATGCCAAACAGCATGTCGGTGTAAGAGTATCTTGTGACAGTCCCAATAAAAAACAAGTTACTGGCATGCTTTGGAAAGTACCTCCATGTGCAAATTAGTGTATTTGACGATTTAATTACTGGAAATCAAATCAAGTAATATACATGTAGATCCAATGTGGAATGGTCTATTTGCTACATACAGATTACATTTGCTCAACAATTGTGTAATGTATTAAACTACCCTGAGAAATAATTAAATATTATGTAAAACAGTGTGATGTATTGGTAAGTGGTCCAATTTTGTGACTTGTGGTAGTGTGCATAAAAGGTAAAGGTATCCCCTATGCAAGCACTGGGTCATTTCTGACCCTTGGGGTGACGCCCTCTAGCGTTTTCATGGCAGACTCAATACGGGGTGGTTTGCCAGTGCCTTCCCCAGTCATTACCATTTAACCCCCAGCAAACTGGGTACTCATTTTACCGACCTCGGAAGGATGGAAGGCTGAGTCAACCTTGAGCCGGCTTCTGGGACTGAACTCCCAGCCTCATGGGCAGAGCTTTCAGACTGCATGTCTGCTGCCTTACCACTCTGCGCCACAAGAGGCTCTAACTAAGGTCAATATAGAGGAATTTTGGCCTGGTTAATTTTCTACAGCACAAAGCTAAAGGGATGAAGGAAAGGGTGGGACAAGGAATGAGCACTGTTGAAATACACACAGTGGTACAAGTGACATAGAAAAGAAAATGAGGTAACAAGGAATATTATGCAAACAGACAAGACAGATCACATTTGTTCACACTATGGTCATACTATGGCTCTGCGGGACCCGATGCCTCCTGGCGTCTCACTGGCGGCCCTGGTGGCGGACTGGCAGTCCCGCCTATCGGCTGCCATAGGTGAGATCACCCCTAAACGTCTTCTCTGCCCTCGACTCAAACGGGCACCCTGGTATACCAGGGAGCTTCGGGAGAGAAAAAGGGAAGTGAGACGACTGAAGCGAGTGTGGCGGAAGTCTCGCGACGAAGCTACGAGAACATCTCATTGCACGCTTATGAGGATGTATGAGATGGCGGTGAAAGTGGCAAAACGGGAATTTTTTGCCGCAGAAATCGCGTCCGCAAGCTCTCGCCCGGCCCAACTATTTAGAACAGTTAGATCCCTTACCGCCCTTGAGGGGCGCCAAAATAGTAGGAAATTAGAACTAGGCTGTGAGGCTTTAATGAGCCATTTTGCGGACAAAGTCTCGTCGCTCCGCCGCGCTCTTCCCGCCACAGTTAATACAGTAAATGAACTGGAGACCTGTTGGCCGCCTTTGGAGGTGACGTTCGATGGCTTCAGACGGCTCTCTTTACCCGAAGTGGACGAGTTGCTAGGTTCGGTCAGAGCGACCACGTGCCCCCTCGACCCCTGTCCGTCATGGCTCCTCAAAGAAGGGGGCCAGAAGATAGGAGGCCAGCTCAGGGATATTGTCAATCGCTCCCTGGATTCCGGGGAGTTCCCTGAGCAGCTAAGGGAGGCAGTGGTTCGCCCTCTTCTGAAAAGATCTATGCTGGATCCGCGAGACCCAGACAGCTACCGCCCGGTATCGCACTTAGCGTTCCTGGGCAAGGTGGTTGAAAGGGCCGCGGCAGACCAGCTCCTGGCATTCTTGGAAGAAACTTCGGCACTCGATCCATATCAGTCTGGCATCCGACCTGGCCACGGGGTGGAGACGGTGCTGGTCGCCCTGCTGGATGATCTCAGTCGCCAGCTGGATAGAGGTGGGTCGGCAGTGCTGGTTCTTCTGGACCTGTCGGCCGCTTTTGACACCGTGGACCACGAATTGTTGGTCCACCGCCTCGCCGAAACGGGGATACGGGGCACAGCTTTACGCTGGATACGCTCCTTTCTCCAGGACCGGACCCAGAGGGTAGCAGTGGGGGATGAGCTCTCGCGCTCCTACAGACTTCCATGTGGAGTCCCACAGGGCGCAGTCCTCTCCCCCACATTATTCAACGTCTTTATGCGCCCTCTGGCCCAGCTGGTGCGGAGTTTTGGACTGGGTTGCCACCAGTACGCTGATGACACCCAGCTCTATCTCCTCATGGACGGCCGCCCGGACTCTCCCCCGGAACCATTTGCCAGATGTTTGGAAGCGGTGACAGAATGGTTCAAGCAGAGTCGTCTGAAACTCAACCCCTCCAAGACGGAGGTTCTGTGGCTGGGACGTAGGGGGCGGGATCAGGAAGCGCGCTTGCCCACCCTGGGAGGGGCACATCTTACCATCGCGTCCCAGGCCAGGAATTTGGGCGTGATCATTGATGCCTCCCTAACTTTGGAGGCACAGATCAAAAGAGTAGCAGGCCAGGCATTCTTCCAACTTCGCCAGGCCCGACTACTAGCGCCCTACCTGTCCCCCGAACACCTGGCCACGGTGATCCATGCAACGGTCACCTCCAGAATAGATTTCTGTAACTCGCTCTACGCGGGCCTTCCCTTGTCCTTGATCCGGAAACTTCAGCTAGTGCAGAATGCAGCTGCTAGGATCCTAACTGGTACACCTTGGAGGGCCCATATCCAGCCAGTGCTGAAGCAGCTGCACTGGTTGCCAATTGCTGCCCGGATCCGGTTCAAGGTTTTGGTTTTAACCTTCAAGGCTTTACGCGAGTTGGGACCCACATACCTGAGGGACCGCTTATCGCCCTATGCCCCCTGTAGAGCTTTACGTTCTGCGGGAGAAAATCTATTGGTTGTCCCCGGCCCTAGGGAAGCACGCCTGGCCTCGACCAGGGCCAGGGCCTTCTCAGTCCTGGCCCCTGCCTGGTGGAATGAGCTCCCGGGAGAGCTGCGGGCCCTGCGGGACCTTCCATCGTTCCGCAGGGCCTGCAAGACGGAGCTCTTCCGCCAGGTTTACGGTTGAGACCAGGCTTAACATCTATGCCCCCCGGGACCTGAGGATTGGGATTAGAGATGGGTACCACCAGTATCCCCTCTCCACTTGCTAGGGGGGGAATGGGTAACTGATTAGCCGCTCTTGCCAGGTAGTTATTAACTATCGATATGTTAATTGGTTTTTTATGTATTTTATGGGGTTTTATACAGTTGTAACCCGCCACGAGCCGCAAGGGAGTGGCGGGTAATAAATTCAATAATAATAATAATAATAATAATAATTTGTTCAATGTATTGGTATTTTGTTGAGTTGGATATACTCCAGCCTATCTGCTCATTAATGGATTTTATCAACATGAACCTTTCTATAAGGTTACCAGCCATGGCACAGTCCAAAACTACAAAAAGCACTTGGTCTATAGAAGAGAGAAGGCTTCACAATTTTATAGCTACAAAAGAGTTCTTCAACAATGGGAAATGAGGCTGCCCAAGAAGACTTTTAGCCAGTTCCTCTTACTGGAATTCCATAGGTAAGATACAGAATTCATTACCCCAAGATGTGACGGAAAAAGACTTTTGAGTTTTAAAAGAGGACTAGGAAGACATATGGAGGATTTAGGTTTATTGTTGCTGTTAACTATGGTGAATTGAACATATGACCAGAGGCACTATTCTTCCAAACAACAGATGGTGGACATAAATGTTACCACCTTCATGCTCCATTTCTGAATTTCCCAAACATACAAGAGACAGTGCCACATCACTCTAACTTTGTTAGAGTAGAAGAGAACTGTTACATTTACTGTATAAAGAGAACTGTGTTGAACAGCAGCTTGCCATCATTATTACCTTGAAATCAATTCTACAAAATCGTCCCTCTTCAACGGTTAAGTCTTCAGGCACTTGCACAAAACGTGGCTGAAAGAACTTCTCTTGTATTGAGCCATGCTCACTCCTCTCCCCTCTTGAAGATGGTCTGCTCCTATAAAAGCACATTTGACAATAAAAGGCAATGAAGCTTCCCGTAATTCTCTTTTTACTGATAGCCCCACCCAATATATACATATCATTCCCTCAGCAGGCTTTCATATCACTGCTCCACAATCATCCAGGGACCTACATGTGAAGCTATATTATGGCAGAAAACACTGCCACTACTGTGTTGAACAACAAGACTAACTTCATGCAACAGAGCTCCTATTTACATCTACTTCATACTCATCATCTTCAGATTTCTTGTGCTTTAAAGTTTTCCCTTACAGCTGAAGCAAGTACATTATGTGTTTTTGGAAAAGATGCCACTATTCCTCAAATTACCAGCATGCATCTAGAAGTGACTGTATTACTTCAAAGCAGTTAGCTCAACCCCACTAAATAGACAATTGTTATTCTGCCAGCTGCCCGACTGAATACAGCTTCAGATATTTAACCAACTACACTAAATGCATCATTCCACATGAACCACATTTGCAGACGGTCTTGTATCATCAGAATACACAAAAGATACCTTGCACCAGAAAAATGCTGTATAGTAGTTACCTGCTCTGTGCTGTAGGCACCTGCAGTCTTGTGTTTTCTAAATTCTGCTGCTGGAAAGACAAAAACAGGTATGTTATCACTATTCGATCCTGCTAAGCCAGTTACAACCGAGTCTTAGCTGTACATCCAATATCAGGAGTCAGCTTTTCAAAAGAATCCCCATCAAAGCAAGCAATTTCCTAGGGCAACAGTCAATTTTGTTCTATTGCATCATGATCAATAGTAACAAATGCCAACGAGAGTCACGTTTGTGCCATGATGCAATTCTTTCCACTTATCAAAAATATTTTGGCAAAGATGTAGGCCTCTGTTGGAGGAATAGGAAGGATATTATCCCACTGGAATATCTGAAATGGGAGCTAGGGACATGGTGTCCTTCAGCTGAGCAGGAATAGAAGTCATTTTAATACAGTACTGGCAGTAGCACACTGTTATGTCCACTCACAAAAGGGTATCAATGGTAATTAACACATCTTAAGCTGGAAAATATTTTCCTTGTTAGATCACAGCACTAGCTAAACTTTCCAATAGCTTTTTCACTGAAGTGGAGAAACATTTGGAGCAGCTGAAATGTTTTTATACTGCCCAACAAGACCCATTTTATGTTAGCATTTTGAAGAACATAGCATATGTAACAGAATTCAATACCAGGTATAATTCAGGCACTGTGGTATTCCTATCATTTCAACAATGAGGACAGTTAAATATAGGAATTGCAGCACTGACAGTTTGCAGTATTTGCAAAATATAAGCTCTGTATCAAGTCCTTCCCATCCACCAACACTGTAATCCAAAAGCCTTTACAAAGTCTGGTCTTATGATCTACATGAAGGTATTGGACACTATTTTTACAAAAACAGTATCTAAAGATGTTTTTATTTCAACTATCTAGAAAGAGAATATAAAATTGATTTTCTCCATAGACAGCAATGGAGCAAATTTGCTATATGGGACTAAATATGCTCTTTGCCCAAGACTATGCTATTCCTCTGGCGAAGCACAAATACAACAACTCATTACAATGAACAAATACTACTGTGGACACAAGAAAGGACTGTCAGGTTGGATTCACTAAACATCAAGACTTGCAGAAACGAGGTAGATATGCTAGTGCTACAACCTCACACAAGGCAATTTCACATAGGAAAATGAATTTAAAATGACAGCTTCACAATAAAAAAACATACACTGCCTGATGTTCTCCAGTAAGTGAGTATGTATATAATAACAGGTTTCATTTGTATTTGCTTACAGGCAAAACACAAAACGCAGCCACACTCAAGCATGGCTACTGAAAAGTTTTATTTTTCCCCAGTCAAAGCTCATTACTCATTTCGAACTGATCTTGCATCCCTGAGAAATATGCAAATATCAATTCAAGTGGGTAGCCGTGTTGACCTGGAGTAGCACAACAAAAATTGAGTCCAATAGCACCTTTTAGACCAATCCTTGTGGGTCTTAAAGGTGCTATTGGACTCAATTTTTGTTATGCAAATATCAGGTCACTAGAGAAGAGTGAGGAAAAAAAGCATAAATTATATTACAAAATGTGTTCTGCACTCTTTACCACTCAATGGAATTATGAGAGCTGGGAATGGGACTGAAGTAGATGCTCTACTATATTTGAAAAACATCAACCAATACCAACAAGTCACTCAGAACCTCTCATTCCTAGGACACACTCCAGTCAAGGGCACGGCATACAACTATGCATATTATGGAGAACCATTCAAGGTCAGCCATGGGTTGGAGAAGCCCTACTCACATTAATCAGGCAGCATAAGAAACTGGATACAAACCCCACCTCAGCCATAACATCAGTAGGTGGCCCTAAGCAAAGGTCAATGGCTTTCCTTGCTGATTGCTACTGCCAGAAACTTTTTAAGTATCTGTGGAGTACGGGTTCTGGAAGACGTGTCTCATTTTATTCTGTTTTGCCCCCTCTGTACAGAGACTAGAATAAAATTTGTCACATTGCTCTTGAAGGGCTGAAACTTTTCCTCAAAAACAGAGAAGCTCATTTTCTTCTCTCAGATACTGACAGTGATGGTGTTTGCAGTGGCAGCCGAAACAAACAAAAACAAATACAGGTGAAAGCTGTCATCCTAAGGCTTGATTTCTTAAAAACCTGACAAGCACCTTCATGCCTGGCTATTCCAATGAAGTTACTTATGATTTATTTTTATGCTCATTGTGACTGATTATAAAGCTTTTGATCATATACAGTAAAAGCTACCTACCTGCCCATCCTGAGCATTTCCCTCACTCTGTGCTTCAAACACAGATGCAGCATTTTCTGGTCCAAGTAACCGACGAGCCATTCTCTCCTCGTAGCTTAAACGCTTAACAGGGCAAAGTGAAAGTTAGTTTAAAAAATGCAGGTTGAATTTTAATTTCCATTCAGCATAACGGAGCTCATCATAGCAGATACAGAAGAGGGTGGAATAATACCTTCATATTGAGCTAAGAAGCAAGTTGTTTAAGCCGCAGCGCTAGCTATTGCTGGCTGGAATCAACTGTTGGGAGTACTTATTGGACAGAAGCAGCCCTTTACAGCAGCCTGTAATTATGACGAAGCAAAACTTCCATAAACAGGTATGGAGGCTGAGAGAGACAAGCTCAGGGCAGAAAATATTACAAGAATGCATCCCTAAGCCATGACTACAACGCAAACTGCCTTGCATTTCACAATGTCAAATGAC
This sequence comes from Paroedura picta, assembly GCF_049243985.1. NCBI lineage: Eukaryota > Metazoa > Chordata > Lepidosauria > Squamata > Gekkonidae > Paroedura > Paroedura picta. The sequence goes on from NC_135371.1 coordinate 86,901,392, forward strand.
AGATGTACAGGCCACTGAACTGAATGCCTATTCAGCTACCAGTCTTCTCCTACTACCATGCTTCAGGCAGGATAGCTACCGTTCTCCCCCCTACTCCAAACACACACTTTTAAAAATACCACATGAATTTATTCATCCTTCCATTGAAAAATAATGGATCTATTCTTTTTATCCATTCTTCCAACTGGAAAACAAAAAAGGATTTTGATTTAAGTGCTCAATGCTTCAGAGCAGAAGAGATTTTTCTTGGTAACCGTATACTCAGCATGGTCAACAGCAGTCTTTCTCAAATTTTTTAATGTTGAGAAACCCCCCAAACAGTTTCCAGGTGGCATGATTGTGCAGAATATTGTTGGGAAGCAAAGCTGTGTACACAACCACCCAGCCCCCCCCCTTCTTTCCACCTCCTCCAGGCAGGCCCATCAGCCATTTTGAGGGGAAGGGGTCGACATGACCATATATAATCATATCACATTATAAATGTCTAACGGATTTAAAATATAAATAAAGAACTGATTAACTCCTACTCATTCAGGAAACCCTACCAGGGCTATCAAGAAACCCCACAGTTTCATGAAACCGTAAGTGCTCAATGCTTGGTCTACAGACAGATGATGAAGAAGAGCTGGGTTTTTTATACTCTGCTTTTCACTGCTCAAAGGAGTCTCAAAGACCGTTTACGTACTGGAGCTTTCATGCTGGGCTGCAGGCTGGAGTTTAGTCGTGACTGGTTGCCCCACCTCTTCCTGCACCCACATGGGGGAGCATTTGGCCCGGTGTGCCTCATCTGCCCCTGATTTGTGCTCCTGCATGGCAGCTCAGGCAATTAAGTTCCCAGTGCATAAATGGTCAAAGTGGCTTACAATAGCCTTCTCCTCCTCTCCCCATAACAGACGCCCTGTGAGGTAGATGAGACTGAGAGATTTCTCTGTGAGAACAGCTCTATCAGGACTGTGACTAGGCCAAGGTCATGAAACCCTAAGTGGAGACAGTCTGGTCTACAGACAGATGATGGAAGAGTTGATTTTTTTTATAACCCACTTTTCACTGCCCAAAGGAGTCTCAAAATGGCTTACAATCACCTTCCCTTCCTCTCCCCATAACAGACACCCTGTGAAGTAGATGAGACTGAGAGAGCTCTGAGAAAGACTGCTCTGTGAGAACAGCTCCATCAGGACTGTGACTAGGCCAAGGTCACCCAGCTGTGGCTGCATCTGGAACAGTGGGGAATCAAACCCAGTTCCCTAGATTAGAATCCACCACTCTTAACCACTACACCAAGCTGATTCTCTTCCTGCAAATATATAGACTATGTCTCCCCATGCCTAGTTGAGACCCTTTTCATCAAGATACATTTGGAGTACCCACAAGAGGGGTGCTTCCAGATCTGTCCACCTGTTTTACATCCATCTTCAACCTAAGCTTCTTTCTGCCAGGCAGAGAGAAGGCACACCATTTGAACAGCAATACTGATTTTATTCTCTTAGTTGGGGTAAGAGGGAAAAGTAAGAATTAACAGGACCAGAGCTTTACAGAGCCAACCAGTAGGCATCAGCCCAAAATGCCTGTGGAGAGTAAGACATTGCCACATTACCTACAATTGCCACCACACAGTAGAAGCTTTGACAAGTATTTAGTTATTGGTCCAAAACAAGTCCCCCAATCACAGACTGGACTGGTAGAAAAGAAAACTTGTGTTTCACCTGGAAGCCAGTTTTACTCTTAAGATCCAGTACAGACGTTAGTGCTAGCAAAGAGTAAAGAGAGCACTGATTTGATATAAATTAAATACAGCATATCTACCCATGGCAGTTAACCATGTTTTCCTCCCAAGGCAAGGTTCCACAACTGCAACTCCCAGCAATTTGTAAAATTCAATATCCTGCCCTAATTCAGATTAAGTAGATGGGAAGAGGGTGTCAAGCCTTCTGCTGTTATTTTTCCAGGGAGCTGCTATTTGCCCAAATGGGACAAAGATATGAGTACCTGTGTCCACATATATTTGAAATGGTGGTGGGAATTAAATGAAATCTTCAACTATGAAGCAGTGCAGTTCAGGAGGAGTTATGCCATATAGTTAAGTCAGCTGTATAAAGCTTTCTGGCTCCTCCAGGAGAATAGGGTCTGTACTTGTATCTTTCCAAAATATTTAAAAATGCAGTCTGTTTTCAAGGCTTTGTATTTGTCCTGCACAACTTCTTGCTGAAAAGGCAGCCATATGAGAATGGCTCTCAAAAGTGCACAGCTAATTCTGACGACATTAGCAGGTGTCTAGTACACAGCCAAGCTCTCTTATATAAATACATCAAATATTGCAAGACCAGCTGCCAAAGTATTTCACTGTTGGACATGCTCATAGAATCAGTATTCTCTTACTGCAATTCGATTTACTAAGAACAGAACAAAAATAGAAGTATTCTTTCAGCCTATTCTATCATAATTGTACCTCTTTAACCACTTGCAGACTGCTCAGGATTTGTACAAGGAGCCTAATTCTTTCTAACCATAAAGCTCAGTGGGCTTTTCCACACTCTGGAAAAGATATGTAGCACAATCAAGCTGATTATTTGCTACACAAAGCTATCAGATCAGAATTATAAGAGGACATCTTATTTGCATTAGATTATGAAAACTGGAGGGAGGATTCATGTTAAGAGATTGTGGACTTTTTGCAGTGTAACAGTATCTGAAAATTGCATAGGATAAACTAGTGCGGTTCTTCTGTCCTAAAGTAAGACAATTCATTCACCAGCCACGATGCCCTGCTCCTAAAGCAGGTTGGAGAAATCCATTTTCCAAACTCCATGGATGCACCATTATTTTCATAGGACTGTGCCTGTCTTACAATGTTTTTTTCATGATTACATTACAGACAAAGGGCCTGATACTGCAAACAGCACTCTTTTGTTTCCTGCTTCTCTGCAACTCCTAGTTCAATTTCCATTCTGCAATGATGACAAGACATGGAGGTAAGTTGAACTTAAACCTTACTGAGGGAAAGGAGAGGCAACAGAGGACAAATACTCAAGACAGTAACTTGTAATGAGTAATACTACATTTTTAAATACTTTGAACAAGTTCCTGATCACAAAGTTACTTCGAATCTCTGCAATTAGGATTCTTCTCCCCCACACACCAAGTTGACAACATGAATCACAGAATTGCATTCAAGTATGGTACTAGGTCAGAAGGAAGCCACTGGCTTCCCTAAGCAGAATCACTGTTGCTAGAATCTAATTGTCCTGGGGCAGCAGCCCTCCAGCAGAATCATACCAGTTCTGAAATTAGCAGATGGACTCTGCTTGACTGACACTGAGCAGACTGAGAGGACAGACATGCTTATTTGTTTTTAAAACTCATATGAACAAAGTGTAGGGTTTTTTAAAGTAAGGTATTATCATATTAAAGTTGTTATAGTTAATCTTCATGCAATCCCATTCAGTTGCTAACTTTCTAAGCCTTTGGCACACACAATATGTATCTTTCTTACTTGGTTGCCGTTGTGGAGAAGGTTATCTTTGCATCGTAGTTTCCTTTCCAAGTCTTGGATGAGAGCGTCTTTCGTTCCTTGTATCTCTCTGTCAGAAGTCTTCTGCACTTGTTTGGTGCTGCTAGCTTGCTTCTTGTACATAGGCTTTGAATAACTGCTAAGTTAAGGGAAAAGGGAGAGGACACAATTTGGTCATTTGGCACTGATATCAAGTACTGAAGGTAACACCACTGCAAGTCCCTCATTGTCCCATTGATGTGCAAAGATATGACACCATGAATACTAGGCACAGAATTCTGTTTCACTGAACTGCAGTGCAGAGTACCACGTATCACGTGGTATCCAACTGTAAAGTCGAAGGAAGGAAACACAGATCACTGTGTCATCCATGCTACTCTTTCAGAACGTATATAATATGTTTCTTCACTGAAAACTTTGCTTCCAAACAATTTAGATTTTAGATACAGTTTTACAAAGAGCTACTCTGGTGTAAGGTCATCAGTTTTAATGGGAGTAACACTACCCTCCTAAAAAGTTTTATACCCTTTTATACCCTTTCGAAGGGCATAACTCTGCTTAGGATAGTGTATTCCTTTCTAAGACCCTGGACTGTACCTTTAGTGAGGAGTCCTGAAAATGGTCATTCATTGCCCAAGATGGCAAGACCGCAAAAATGGGATTGCATTAAACTTGTTTTAGATAGCGAAGGAATGAATTGTGGACTCTGGACAACTACTTATAATAATATCTTCACTTCTTTATTTCTTTTTAAGAATAATTAATCTAGCTGCATATTTTAAAAGGTAAGTAGTTGTGGTACTATTTACAGATTTTATATAACAAGGAAATTCTCCTTTCGCAGATAATGCCTACTAACACATATATGTAAGGTAAAGGTAAAGGTATCCCCTGTGCAAGCACCGAGTCATGTCTGACCCTTGGGGTGACGCCCTCTAGCGTTTTCATGGCAGACTCAATACGGGGTGGTTTGCAAATGCCTTCCCCAGTCATGACTGTTTACCCCCCAGCAAGCTGGGTACTCATTTTACCGACCTCGGAAGGATGGAAGGCTGAGTCAACCTTGAGCCGGCTGCTGGGATTGAACTCCCAGCCTTATGGGCAAAGCTTTCAGACGGCTGCCTTACCACTCTGCGCCACAAGAGGCTCTTGAACACATATATGTAGATTGTCTAAAAAAAAAAAAACCAAACACTGCATTTTGCTTCAGAACGACTGCTTTTGCTCATATGCAAATTCATGCTACTTTAATCCATTTACGAAGGGCTTAAACTGGAGTAACTCTGCATAGGGTTGCAGTCAGTCAAGCAAATCGCTCTCAGTAGAATTATGAGCTTAATTTTACGCCATACCACTCGCAGCGTTTTACTGTTCTTTTTCTGCCCACCATATACAGTTAATGTCCATTACTTGTTATAACAGAATTCATGGAACGGAAATTTGCTCCTGAAGCTGCTGTACTTGCAAATCATTCATATTCCACTGTATGCCTATGTACTTCTATACAAGAAACTCCCAGTGGAATTTCTTTTAGGTTAAGCGGGCTTTAGAATTGCACCCCAGAGATGAATAAAGATTTCTTACCTCACATTATGTTGAGGTTATTTAGCCATTAAAGGAATGCACTATATATTTTTTACAGCATATTATAGCGGTTACCTCAGGAATGTGATAAGCTTTGGGCAGTTCTCTGGAATAGAATTCCAACTGGTATTAAAGTTCCCAGACTTCTTGTGTTCCTGCCACCTGTGTTTCAGTCCTATTATTAGTACCTGCCATTCCTCCTACCATTGTCCTTTGTGCCCTTACTTCAAGCATTAAGCAGAACACTGATGTCACTGCTTTTTAAAGCAAGAAGGTTGGGTACATGAAAGTCTGGACATTCCAGTGCTTTGTCGTGAAATACCAGAGAAGTGTTGCTATCACCCATTCTGGAGTGTGAATACATATACACCCACCCATCCCCACTGTCATTCAAAAAACTTGGCTTCCTCATTTCATTAAGGATCTGGAAGAACTTTCCTTTTCCAAGATTAGACCTTTGCTATATATTGCATGATTCAAGTCAGAGCATTTATTGCCCAAACTGTAAAACATCAGAAAATAGTAGAATCTAGATTCCTCTGAAGTCACTGAACATTTTCCATTCAGAACTGGACTGCATCCAAATGATGATACCACTTTTCTATTCCACTTGCATAGGTGTCCTCCTCTCTGCCCCAAGTTCAATGCTTTTGGGAAGAGTGTATTGTGTGTGTGTGTGTGTGGGGGGGGTCTTGCTTCCCCAAGACACTGTGGTACATTTGTGCACCTCAAGAGGATTCCTCAGCTTTTCTCCAATCATCCCTAAACTTGGCAGAATGGGAAAACCTGGATCTTCTGGCTCACATAGCAGCCATTGTCCTTGACCTTGTGACACAGCAGCCATTTTCTCCTACCACCATCCAGGAGTTTTTATTTTTTTAAAGAATCACCACTATAATATCATATCTGTATAATGAAACAATGCATGCAGTTGGTTCTCTGACTTCCCAGCTTTTATTTTTTTTTTAAAAAAAGACATCTCTAGCTATTTCCCACAGAGGAATAGAAGGAAAAAGACTATCGACATATTAAAAAAATTAAAGCTGGGAAGTCAAGAGAACTTGCACCCATCATTACAATGGTGTATCAATGTAGTCATATTCTAACACCAATTACTTAAAAACTTTATAAAAGCCCTAAGGCTTCTTCCAGGGGATTGGGCAGGGAAACCTGCCATGTGGAAACCTCACTATGACCATTTATACACTGGAGGTTTCATACAGGGCTGCAGGCTGGAGTTTTATTCGTGGCAGGTTGCCCCACCTCTTCCTGCATCCACACGGGGGAGCATTTGGCCTGGTGCACCTCAGCCGCCCTCGATTTGTGCTCCTGCACGGGAGCTGGGGCAGTGAAGTTCTCAGTGCGTAAACGGTCTACTGTTGCACTTAAGTTGCAGCTGTGCCAGCAACTGGAAAACCCCAAAACCCATCCCTTTGCCTCTGGATATACCAATGCGGAAGCAGGAAATGCCTCATAGAATGTTTCATGGTGCAAGCCTAAACTGAGTTGTACCTTTCTAAACACCCCAATGATGAACTTGGAAGGATGGAATTTGGTAAGTAAATGGGTTTAGTACTTCACTGGACGTTGCTTAGCCAGATAATCCTCCTCTAAGCAGGAGAAGTACTATCACAATCCAGAACCCATTTATAAAACTGTTCCCAGAAACCCCTTAACCAAAATTGCTTTCACCATAAATCAATGTGATTGTTGAACTTTTCACCGACCCATTATGCACGGGGGGAATAACGTACATTCGGAGTGGAATGGCGGTGACTAAAATCACCGATAACGCACGGTGCCGGCTGCAACCGACCGCAGCTTTGGTGCATGTCGCCGAAAAAGCCGCATCAGCGAAACGCGGAAGAAAGCGCAGCTTCCGGGTGACCAGGGCACAACCAGAAGCGGTGCTGGGATCGCTGCGTGCATAATTGGTTACTCTGGGTTTTGCTGCCGTCACACCCCCTCCTGTACATAACCGGTGTGCTTCGCGTCTTCCCCCTCCGCGTTTTCGATGTGACCCAAAATCGCCGTTTCGGTGGCCGTGCATAATGGGCCACCATGTAGCAAACCAAGTGTTGATAAAACAGAGTTATTTGGAGATTGGTTTAGAAATCCACCTCAAGTATTCCCCATGCAAGTGACACCTTGCATCTATGTTTATATGTTTAATAAATCTTGTCTTTCCTTCTATTAGGCTATGAAAAATCCCACTGAGGATGCCTCTTTTCTCTTATGGAAAAACAACAGCAATAAGAAGCATCCTTCATTAGGAAAATAACAGCAGTTACAAGTTTGCCTGGCTTGGCCTCCCTGCCTGCTTCCCACCACAACGCCAGCACCAGCACCGAGTTTGATATGGGCACATAATTTCAGCAACACAAAGTGCTTCAAGAGCCATATACATAGACACAGTTCAAAGCAAGGGAAAGCATACTTACTTGGATTCCGCTTCGAAAGGACCTTGGCTATTACAGTCAAAGTGGGAGGGCAACACGGAGCAAAGGAATGCTGCAGGGGACTGGTTATGCATGGATGACATCCTCTGCCCGGATGAGGAGCTAGCAGGAGACTGTGCAGATGCGGGTGTTACGGGAAATGAAGCGCTATATGAAGGCGAGGAGAGCGAGATTGGCGAGCTCAATGATGAAGAGGAAGAGAACTTCTTCTCACTAGGGTTACATGGCTGGATTAGAATGGAAGACTGCTTGGTTTGCCTGCTTGGAAGTGTAGCAGGTGGTTCTGGTCCTGGAGGCTGCAATTTCCCTTGATGTGCATTTTGAGACTGGATAAAATGTTTTGGACGCTCATAGTTAAACATGCTTGGTTGGTACATAGAGGAAACAGATGGGAGGTTACTGACACTCATGGGGAAGCTTTCACAGTTCTCCTGGGCTTTGGGTGAAAATGGGCTTTGGACTGGTGGCTGGAAAGAACTGCACGATAAATTTTGTGGCCTTTCTTGCCTAGGTTCCTGGATGGCAAGGAACCCCTGCCTCAGGAAAGAGTGGCTGTCTTGATGATGATAATCCCTTTAGGAAAACAATACAAATATAAAATAAATAAATGGCATGCCATTAACAACTAGCAAGAGTCCATCCAGTCCTAGAACTGGAGGGATACCAATGAAAGATGTAGTCCAAAGTCTGCTTCTGACAGCGGCTTTTGCACCTAAACCTTCCCCATGTTTACCTAATGTGTTGTTGATATGTTATTTATGACTGTCTTATGCATTCAGACTGTTCTATGTATTACCCCTGCAATGTTTTCTGTGAACTGCCCTGAGCCGTATGGGAGGGCGGTATAAAAATCTAATAAATAAGAATTTCCTCTTCGCCCATTTTAAGTTTTTGTATTCCATTTTCCTCCTTGCAAATTGTGTTTTACCACTATTGCCTACAATTCAGCCAATCTCAGTCTTATTCATATGAACCTGTCAGGTTTTCAAATGCCTGACAGGTTTTCGAAGTGTTTAAAAACGCATAGATTCCTGTGGATTTTGACAACTACTTAAGAGTGATCATCAGCATGCACTTGTTTGTGCCAGTGTTCACTGAAACAATTATCCATACACATTTACAAGTCCGTTATACTCTCTCCCACTGAAATCACTACGCGCTATCTCTACCACTACGCGCTCTTCCACTGAAATCAGTGTAACATAGCAGTGCTTAGTTTTAAGAAAACAAAACCCATCTTTGTCTGCTGTGGCATCCATTATCATAGAGACCCTCAGAACCATACAATTCTTTAAGTTATTATGATCCAGTAATAACAATATTCATTGTGCCCCACCACATTTCCTCTAAAACTTTTCATTTGGCATGGAAATAAAGGGAATGCGTCAATAACAGGTGGCAAGAAATTCACTGGTAGTCTCACCACCCCTTATATCCTCCCAGCAAGGAAGGCATCTAGAATTTGTGTATCAAGACACCCTTGAAGACTTCAGAATAATTAGATTGGCAAGAGATGCAAAACAAGAATTGGAAGTGTATGAGAAGCTCCCATTGAAGGGCTCAAAGGTGGTGCTGTACATTTCTGTATGAAGACTCTTTCTGATATACTGTTAAACTTCCCAAAGAATCCATACAAAGCCCCTTATAGCTATTGGATACAATGTCAACTCCAAAGAAAGCTAAGGGCATGTATGAATTAAGATCAATGGAGTTCAAATACACCGATTTCAAGGGCACTTGTCAAAGTTCAGTTTTCTCTAGACTACACTCAAACCTGCAGAGACGTGTAGACATGCTTCATTAATATGTTTGGGAATGTATGCATCTCAAATAGCTTATCAGGAAACCAATGGTCATCCTCTGGATGTTTAAAAGTCTTCCCCAAATGTCCTGATCTATTGATATGGTACCAAGTAACAAGTGACCTAAGTTAGTTAAGGATGATTTTGTGCAACAACAACCACAGCTAACCAAAATATTGATGCAACTCAGAGATACCCAAAAGATTAATAACATTATTTACGCTTGGGTAGCTACTGACAGAGCAGTTACGTGCTTCAGGGATGCATTGAGGACTGCTTTGATAGCAGCAGTTTAATTTATATATTTATTATATTTCTATATAAAGCTCAGGGCAGTTGACATCACTATGATGGCAACATTTCTTCCCCCTAGCCCTGTGATCAGAGACTTCTTTCAGATTAGAATCACAGCCACACAGGGCAGCCGGCATCAGTGCATTGCCTGGGGCAGTAGAGATCACTGGCTTGGAAAAAGAGATGCCACACAAGGTAATCCTGGAAATACCTGAACAAGATACTTTCAAAACTAGTCAACTCTCTAGATACATCTGAACTTTTTTCTTTAAGCGTTAACTGAATTTTCATGAAAAAGAGCCACTCTTAAAGAAATGTAACAGTAAATACTTAACGGATCATAAATTTAACTAATAAACATACTACTATGGGGCAAATTACATGTTACACCCTCCTGTATGCAACTACCGGCAAAGAAAGAAAAACAGTCTCAGAAGGTTGCTATTTAGAACACACCGGTGAGGTTGGGCGAGAAGATGCATAACCCCTTCCTTACAATAAAATCAGAGCCCAGTAGCACCTTTAAGACCAACAAATATTTATTCAAGGAGTGAGCTTTCAAATGTAAGCACTCTTCCTCAGACCAAATCTTTGTTGGTCTTAAAGGTGCTAACTGGACTCTGATTTTATTGTGCCACTTCAGACCCCACTTAAATCTACCCTTCCTTACAACCAGCTTTGCCATTGAAAAACCAACCCCACCAGCTGCTTCCTTCAGGATCAGCTGTTTAGTAACTATATATGTACAGTCTGTTGTATTCCTGTCATAGGAGGCTCCGTGAAGCTTCCAAGCAAGCAAGTGCTTAGCGGACTACATTAAATTTTTTATTTGACTTTAGCAAGAGAACTCGCATACTAACTCCTGGTAAATAATAAACGTGCAGGAACTGGAAATGAACAACTCTTCTACGGACACCCCCAGCCAAGACTTTGGGCAACTTCAAGAATACTATGAAGAGCAGGATATCACCTCTTTGAACCAAACGCCCCTCCCCCTCCCCCAGAAAGAACAAGCCAAATGAGCCTATAACTTCCGTCCTAAAGCAATCGAGTTGCTTCCCCTTAACCCGCAGCTAAAGACTCGCCAGCTTGTCTCGAGGCACGCAGTCACGGAACACTCACCTCCGCAGCACGGCCGCGCTGGAATCAGATCCGGATTCGACACCCCTCGCCTGAAAGCAAGCTGGCAAGAGCGGACCGAAACCGGTCTTCCCTACGAGCCACAGGAGGCGGCACCCGAGGGCTTTTTAACCCCTGCTCGAGAGAAAGGCTGGCCATTCGCTCCCCCAGCCTACCATCATTATAGCGCTCTTCTTAGTATTAATAAGCCCAGTGACTTTTATCTGCTGCCAAATAATGACATCTGATGTGCTTGCTTGTCCACCTCCCCGGGCGGAGGTATCAAAATAAGAGCCCCCGCCTTGCCTCCGACTACGGCGAACGGGCAAGAGCGAAAGGGACTTCTCATTCAGTAGTTCCAGCCTATGCTTTTCCTTTAAAAAGAGCAGAACTCGCAGAAGCAAACCTCCCCTAGTTGAATCGGGCTCACTTGCAAGGAAACGGAGCTTTAGCAGCTCAAATCTTTCCAGACCGGGGGTGGGGAGGAGCGGAGCCTGCGGTGTGGGCGCAGCGCGAACGCTGCTACAAAGAGCCAGCCCACCTATAAATATCCACGAGGCTCCCAAAGACCGTTTATGCACTGGAGGTTTCATACAGGGCTGCAGGCTGGAGTTTTAGTCGTGGCAGGTTGCCCCACCTCTTCCTGCACCCACATGGGGGAGCATTTGGCCCAGTGCACCGCATCCACCCCATTCTGTGCTCCTGACAGGGAAGTGGGGCAGTGAAGGTCCCAGTGCATAAACGGTCAAAGAAAGCGCGTATTGGCTGGGGCGAGAGCCGCGAAGCGCACGTGGCGAAGGCGGGAGCGCGAAAAGGGACGCGAAATGCCCGCCAGGCTAAAAGCGGCGGGCCTTGCCTTCGAAGCCGCTGCCGAGACCGTAGTCCTGACCAAGGACCCGCGGGAGAGCCCTATTCGCCGAAGGACCCCCGCCGGAGAACTACGCGAGAGTCCGCTGTGCTTGTCTTTCCTTTTCTTCAAGGTCCTAACTGTGCCTGCGAGCAGGTTGAGCGTGCCGGGCAGTCTTAGAAGCCCCTGGTGTCGCTTTAGAATCGGACCGACGCGACCTCGAGAGGTGGCTGGTGATTTTTGCCCTGCTCTGCACGGAAGGCAGGGAGTTTGCTGAGGACACGAAGGGCTGTAGTGAGGTCGCTCCTTGCCCGGCGAGCAGGCGGGGAGCGCTGTAGGGACGCACAATGAAAACTAGCAGCGCCGCACTGGAGGCACCGCTCCCTTGGAAACCCGCTGAGCTCCCCGCTGAGGGGGACTTTGATTTTGAAGGAGAGCCGCTCCGCAGTCCTTGGGCCCGCGATCAGGTTTCAGATAGTCTCTGCAACCGAGTCCTCCTGGCGCGCCTTTTGTTCGAGCGGCCCTCGGTTTCTGCCTGCTTTTGAGAGAGACTCCGCAGACCACGGTCGGGCAGCCACAAAGAGACAGCCTGAAAACTAGGCTGGCTTAGCTGAGAAGCGTAAACACTAGAGTTTAAACCGCCTTTCACCGGCTTAAATCAAAAGCCCATTCAAATTCGTCTCGGCGCTCCACAGAGCACCTTCCTTCGCATGCACTTCACTTGCATGTGCTGCATCGCGAAAAGGAAATCACACTACAGACGACAAATCCTGTCGCCGAGTTATCCCGCCGCCGCTCCTCCAAAGAGCTCCAGGCGGTGTCGCCGCTAGTACTCTCTCGTCCCGTTTTTATGAGAACAGCTCTCCCAGGGGGAGAGTCGCCGGCCCAGGGTTACCTCTCAAGATTCAAACTGAGCGAAGCCCCCCCTGTCATTGAGCTTGTGAGGCATTTTGGGAGTGGGGGATAGGCATCATCACAAAATAGCTGCCGTGTGGGCCAAACACAAGAAGGTTGGAGATTGCACCCCCTAAGCACCCTCTCTTTTGAACCGTTGACTCTTACAGAGACAACAATGAAGCTCCTGGATTCTTCTCATGGACATACAATTCCAATTCACTGGGAGAAAGCCAGGATCAGCTATTTGCTTTAGCAAAAGATGTTTTGGTTTGGGTACCAAAAAACCCTTATGGGTGCCATGCTGCTGATCACTGCTGAATGTAGACATACTTAGGAACAATGTCTACTGAAAATAGTGGTACTTCTGAATATACACAAATTGAGCTGAGCTACAAGTAGACTACTAGCAGCAGTTATGCACAATCTAGAACTAAATGTTAAATAAAGTGTTTTTCAAAGGGAATAGACAATTTTGAGCACAGTGACAAAGCAAACCGTTGTCTCCTTTGTAATGCTTATTATTATTATATGCTTTTAGACCACCTCTCTTCCAAACTGGGCTCAGATGGTTTGCAACATAATTATAACACAAATTATACTTAAAGTGGAGCGTTATCGGTGATTTTAGTCGCCGCCATTCCACCCAAATGTGCGTTATTGCGCCCATGCATAATGGGTCATTGTCCTGCATTAATGACAGCATGAACTTTCTAGGAGGAAAAAACAACCGCCCCTCCCCCCCCCAAGGTCTTGGTATGAAAGCTATTTCATTTTTCCTTTTTCTGTCCCAAAGTTGTGAGTCCAGTAGTACTAGGGACATAGATGGCTTATTTCTTTTATATTTCTAGAGATCCTTCCTCATTTTTATCTTTCCACAAGGCCTTGGAGAAATTTGAAACCCTGTCATATGGCACAACCATAACCAAACAGATACCTACACATGCCCCATTTCCTGTTTTCCCCATTTTAAAACTGGGGAAAAATAATTTGCAAGGATAAAGCAGGCTTTATCATCTCATGCTTGGTGTAGTGGTTAGGAGCATGGACTTCTAATCTGGCTAGCTGGGTTTGATTCTGCGCTCCCCCACATGCAACCACCTTGGGTTCACCATGGCACTGATAAAGCTGTTCTGATTGAGCAGTGATATCAGGGCTCTCTCAGCCTTACCTACCTCACAGGGTGTCTGTTGTGGGGAGAGGAAAGGGAAGGCAACTGCAAACTGCTTTGAGACTCCTTCGGGTAGAAAAAAGCAGCATATAATAACCAACTCTTCTTCTTCTAATACTTTTATTAATATCCTGGCTAAGGAGGAATCTGCATACTGCATCTGGACATCAACTGACCTAATGCCAATAATGTATTAGCCAGCAAAGGACCTTGTAAAAAAAAAAAAGTAAGTTGTGAGAAATCAGATTCATTTTGCAGCTGGAGCAGCTTAAAAAGCCAAATGTCTTTTGCCACAGTTACAGTTTATGCCACTGTAGTATTGATAAAACATTAAACCAGATGAATCTGCAAGGCACCAGCATCTGCACAAGTGGGGGGTGCTGCCAGCAGCAGCTGCGTAGTGCCATGCCGAGGGGAAGCCCCAGCCATGGTGGCTGCCGGAGAGCACCAAAGGTGAGCCGGTGGCAAAGTGGCAGGGCAGCCCCCGAGGCAGCAGCCGGGGAGGAGGACAAAAAGGAGCTGCGGCCCGGTACCGACTGATCCACGGACCGGGGGTTGGGGACCACTGTTCTATAGCAATCAAAGCTTCTGCAGCCCTATCCAACTTTACTATGGCCATTGTCATTTGGACTGATGACATGCTGAAGTCCTCGGAGTTTGGCACTCCAACGACAAAGTAGTCTATCTTGAACATCAAACAGGCAGCGGAATCCACTGCTGATGCTTCACGGGATACTATACAATTCTGCCCCAGGGTACAAGCAGCCAATGTGACAATACACTTCAACATCTGGCTCAAACATTGAAAAGTCGACCACACCTCCAAGAACACACTTTCCATGTTAAACTTTTCCAGGTGACTCTCATTTGGGTAATCCAACCTTGACAAAGACTTAGTGGAGACAAAGGAGAAGAAAAAGGTCATGTCTGCTACCTCGAGCTCTGCTTGAGACAAGGATACCAAATATAGGCATCAGCAGCTCTTTCATGCTTACCGCCTGTCAGGAAGAGTCAGAGACTCAAGAAACTTCAGAAGCTTCTGCTCTTCTAAATACATACCCAAATTCGCACCTTGGCAGCACCAGCCCTACAGACAGGACAAGGGTCAGCAGGTCAGAAAACATACCACCTGACTACGTTGTGGGGGGCAGGCTCAGCTTCTTTCAGGAAGCATGGAGCCACTCCACAACAGACCAGTGAGTACTGAACATCATTTCAGAGGGTTATCGGATAGAGCTCTCAGCTCTCCAAACCACTCTGTCCAGTCTCCTGTTCCCAAGACACCACACAGAAGATTATTAACTCAAGCCATTCAATATCTGGCCAGCATCAGGACATTGAGGATGTGCCTCCCAACTAAAGTGTTTCAGGAGTCTATTCCATTCTTTTCGTGGTCTCAAAAAAATCTGGGGGGCAGTCCTGAAGCTCAGAGGCTTCAATCAACGTGTACAGAAAAGAAGATTCAGGATGGAGTCTGTCCGCCATATCTTTCAGATTCCACAGTGGGCAGACATGCAGACATCCTTGAATCTTCGTGAGGCTTACCTTCACACACCAATTCACCAAGACTTCAGGAAGTATCTTCGTTTCTTTCATCAAGGGACACACTTCCAATACACAGCATTTCCCTTCGGGTTGTCATCTACTTCCTGGGCCTTCGCCAAGGTCATGGTGGCCCTGGTGGTGAGACTGCGTCAAAGCGGGACTTCTACCCTTAATTAGACAACCCGCTGCTGAGGGCCAGAGATCGAAGGACCCATGGCTTCTTGATCAACGAAAGCAAGAGTCACTTGACACCCACATTGGATCTGGTGCATCTGGGAGCAATATCAATATCGGTAAGAGGGTCTCCGCTTCTATGATAGTCTACTGGGTCAAGCAGTGGATGATTGAGGTGTATAAAGTATAAGACAAGATTCTGTGTGGGAAGATAACAGCACACTCCACTCGTGCTGCAGCATCATCTACTCCCTTTTCCATCAGGGCATTGGTAGCAGAGATCTGCAGGACAGCAATTTGGTCATCTTTCTCCAACTTCGTCAGACACTATTGCGTTGACCAGGTGGTCTCCAGGGAAGCTGATTTTGGATGCCATGTTTTAAGACAATTGAAATAGGACTGAAGGTAACCAATAGTTCCCATCCTGGGCATAGCCTTGGTACAGCTAACCACTCTGGATGACTTCGGCCTCACTGAAGGAAAACGAAACATTGGACTCATCTGAAGGTTCCTTCTCTTCAGTGCGGCAAAGTCATCCATATCCCACCCAAGGGATAGAATGTGTTCCATCACACACACACACACAAACCCAAGAGATGACACTGTTCCATCTAAGCATGGGCCAAAATGCCCAAGCAGAAGATAGCTCCTATACCAGCGTTTCTCAGCTGCTTAGACTTGGTGACGCCAACTGCGGTGGCGGCAGCAGGATTGCTACATGCGCGGGCAGCGTGTGTATGCGTGCATTTGAGCATGCGCATGTGTTCACGTGCACGTGCAGGCACATAACAGTCAGGCACGGCATGGAGGCAGGCATGGTTTCTCTGCTGCCAGCCGCTGCTGCAGGCCATCACTGCTTTCCAGCCACTTCAGAGTGACAGAAAGGTGCGTCAGAGCGACAGGGGGTGGCTGGTAGGTGGGTGGCGAGGGTGGGGTGGGCGAGGAGGGGTCGCGGCACCTGGATGAGGGCGAGGCTCGGCAGGGTGGTGAGGGCAGACGGGACACATCATGCTGGGCCAGCAGCACCATTCCCTGCCACCTCATGCTGCCGCCTGCCACTGCTGCCGGTTGCCGCCGCGGCGGCCACCAATCTAGCAACCCCTGGAAAGGGTCTAGGCGACCTCAATTGGAGTCAGGACTCCATGGTTGAGAACCACTATCCTACACCATCGTGTAGTCTGACACAAGGAATGAATGCAGCAGGGCTTGGAAAGAACTGGAAGGTCAGGCTCTGGTCACCAGCTAGGTGGCTGCAAAATTTGCATTTGAATTGCCCTACCTGAGCAAGTAGAGGCATAACCTAACCACTCTGGATAACTTCGCCCCACTGAAGAGAAGAAACCTTCAAGTGAGTCCAATGTTTTGATCTGTAGCACACCGCCAACTCACTGTACACAGAAAACTTGCACACCACAGAGAAAGCTAAGCTAGAACCTTTTTTGATACTTGTTCTTGTACATGTTGCCATTTTGTGTGTGTGTGTATGGATGCTAATTCAAACACGTGAGCACCCACCAGTAGGATGAAGTAGTACATCCCAGTCACAGGCTTACCACCACAGTGAGAAACAGGACCCACTTTACAACCATGATCCAGTAAACATCTGAAGAAAATTCACTTGTGAGCAAAAGACAGATTTGCTCCCTTACCTATTCATTTGTTTGGTACCCTTTGCATTTTGTAAGAGCACCCTAACCCAGAACTAATGATGGTCCATGCCAATAAGCAATAGCATAGACCAATAGCATTTTCCAATCGTTTTCCCCTTCTCTCCCCATAGCAGACTCCCCATGAGGTAGGTGGGGTAGCGAGCCTCACAGGGAAGCTGGCAACCCTAAGAGGAGAGGACTCTCTGTGCACAGCAGTCTTGACCTTAGTAAGGTTTTTTATACTGTTTTTTTATTTGCTAGGCCAAGGTTATTTGCCAGGCCAATAAGTAATTTCAGTTACTATGTGTCTACAGACATTTACTTGTTCTCTATTTACAGTTTCAGGATGTAAATATTTATTTAGATCTTCCTGCACTTTCCAGACTCACAGGACTGATGCTGGTCTGCCTATCTGCGCCCCAGAATATAAACAGTTGCTGGTAAGGGCTGGCCATAACCCATAGGCCAGGAGGGACACTCCTGCACCACTCCCTACCAACTGCAGGCAAAAATGGCTCCTTTGAAGGCTGGACTCTGAGGCATTGTACAATTTTGAAGTCCCACCTCCAAACCTCCAGTAATATTTCCAACCCAGGGGTAGCCAACCTACAGCTGTGGCCTGGAGAGCTCCTGGAATTACATCTCACCAGCAGAGTATAAAGATCAGCTCCCCAGGCAGAAAGGGCTACTTTGGACAGGGTTGTGGTAGAGAAGAAGCATTTAAGGCTTCCCACACAGGTTGTTGTTGAATTGAAAGACTTGAGGCCTACTGCACAGTGTTGTTGTGCAGATGAAACAGGAGACAAAAGAGCCAGTTTCCTGTGCAGAATAACGCAGTGCAGTGGCCTCAAATCTGCAGAGAGTTGCAAAGAAGAAAGACACATGGCTTGGCTGTGTCTCAGCTCCCGGCAGAGCAGTATTTTAAGTGAGAAGGGGCTTTTCTGTGGCCTCCCTGTCAGGCAACTGTTTTGCAGAAGGGCAAAGTCCCCACCCCTCAGAAGGAATGCCCTCAGGTTCTCCTGCGTTGCTCTTGGAAACGCCTCCCTCCCCTCAGTCAGGGGCTGTTAGAGGTTCCTTCGCAGCAGGCCTGAAGGGGGGGAGGAGGAGCACTCTGCAGCCTCCTGCCAGCTCTGTCAGGGTTCTGAGGTAATTTGCAGTTGGACATGACAGATAGGACAGCCTTGGGGCAAAAAGGGCTGGCACAGCCTGTGTTCTCATCCCCCTTGGCAGCCCTGCTGACCTCCTCTCCCTGCGGTGGTCAGGAGCAGACTGGCAGCCAGACTGGGCTGGGTGAATGGAATTTTGGTCTGTCCTGGTGAGGGCCAATAGGAAGGCGCTTTGCGCGCCTCCCCATTGGTTGCTTGGCCCTGGATGGACACTCAGAGGGCCCAATCAAGAGCCGCTTCGCGGCTCCTGATTGGGTCCTCTGAGTTTTTATCATGGACAGGGCCCGCCCTAACTCCTCCCCAGGTGGCCTTACCCTTTTATTTAATAGGAGCGGTTAAAGATTTTAGATGGAAGAACCAGAGTGGTTCAAGTAATTAATCAAAAATTTGCATCAGCAAAGGGGGAAAAAAGGAAGAAAAAAATGAAATAACAATTTCAACACTGGGAGAGAAAGTAAAATTTTCCAATAGACTGCACTCTGTTTTACAAATAATTCTGCTATTATAATTCATCTTTTAAAGATTTAATTATTCCACAGGGATCTTTCTAATTAATCCTCCCTAGCCCTCTTATGGCTAGCTGGTAATTATATATTCTGAACAGATAATTCTGCTTTAGAAGATTGATTACTAAATCCAGCAATAGAATAATTTACTTCAGTGAAATTCACCCTTTTTTGTCATAGGAAATTTATGATGCTTGGATGCACAGGTATTCTTAGAATGCAATGTTAGCTATTTAACCGAGCTGGCAAGGTATATGCACTAGTTCTAGTGTTGATCTTTAATGGTTTCAGAGCAAATGTGAGTTTTCAATCCCATTGAAATAGGATGGCACAATAACTAAATCTTAAATGATTTGCATACTTTGCATATTGCTCCAGCAAAACTGTGGCCAAATTTCATATAATGGCTATGTTTGTGCCCTGTGATTGCACAGAAGACTGACTAGGTCAGATTTTCTCAATCAGGGTTTCCCATTGACCCTGGAAGGGTTTTGCCAATTGGGTGGGAGTTAATTAATTATAAATACATTTCATAATTAAAAAAATAAAAATCAGGCAATATGACCATATATGGTCACATTGACCTGCCCTCCTAATGGCTAATGATGGGCCTGAAGGGATGGGAAGGTAAGTGAAGGGGCCCCATCCATACAAATTCTTGCTGGCTAAGGCTTGTTGCACATAGTAGCAATTGGAGTCTAGAGAGGTAAGTACTTT
This sequence comes from Paroedura picta, assembly GCF_049243985.1. NCBI lineage: Eukaryota > Metazoa > Chordata > Lepidosauria > Squamata > Gekkonidae > Paroedura > Paroedura picta. The sequence goes on from NC_135371.1 coordinate 86,920,827, forward strand.
TATTTTAATTTAAATCCAAGAGGAGGAAGGGATGGAGTGACATAGGCCTGCTCCAGTTATCCCTTTGGTGAAGAAGAGCAAACTGGTAGCCAGCCCAGAGTGCAGGTATAGTTCTGTTCAAAAATAATCTGAAAATATTTATGTGCTGTCACTTCCTGTGCTGTGGGAGTGGCCTGTTGATGTTATATCTGATGGGAGTGTCTGGGCGATGTCACTTCTGGGGGTGTGATAGGGTGGTGTAGGCTGCTGACATCACTTCTGGGGTTTCTCAACACCTGAAGAATGTTTTAGGGGATATTCAACGGGAAAAAGGCTGAGAATAGAATGGCTAGGTTTACAGCATCCATGCAGAAAAACCAATAGCTAGGCTTTTAGAATCCATACATAGCATATACACAAGGTGGTGTTTTTGAATGTTATTTATAGTTCCATTCCCCCCCCCCCTCCCACAAATGCAGTTGCTGCTCTAAGATGGAAAGCAGATACGTCTTTTCAGTTGCATTGGCTTACCAATAATTTGAGTTCTCTGAAGGGTTTTCATACATGCCATAGAAGTCCTTGGTCTCATCCCCATAATTCTGCCACCAAGAACTTGCCTGCTCCACTTGGTTTGTTCGATCATCAGCAGGCATTTGTGGCATAATGTTGGAAAAGTATTGGCTCTTTGGTTCAGGGATGATGTTCTTTATAGTTGGTGCTTCTGATACTGGAGTGTATTTTAAACCTTCTTCTGTTCCTGGAAAACACAGTTCTTTTAATGACACAAGTAGAAATTAAGCCAATGACAACAAATCTATGTCATTCTTCTGTGGGGGTAGAGAGGAGATTTCTCTTTCTTTTTAAACCCTTTCTTGTAAGATTGCCTAATCTGGCAATCTCTTTACTTCAAGAGGTTCCAATATCCCCACTTGGTGAAGAAGAGAACAGTTCTCTAAAACAGTACAAGAACAACAAGGGATGAAAATGTTCAGATATTTAGGGTAATTAAAAAAAAATCTGGAATAGACGAACTATTATTTATTTGGAAATGTTTTGTAGCACCCATCTAGGAAACTTGCCTAAGATGACTTACAAAAATGGGAAACCTTATGGAATCTAGTATTGAACCCAGAACCAGTAAAGAGAAAATACAAGAATTTTAGGTATTTTTTTGAAATTGAAAGTTACAAGTCTCATGCAGTGAAAAACTAGGGATTGTCTTCATGAGAAAGAAAATCTCATAGAAATCTTCTGGCTCAAGCATTGCCTTCCTTTCATATTAATCATTTCCTCTTTTGTGGCAAGTCACAGTTTGTCAAATCTGAACCACAGTCTGGATTTGTTCCAAAAGATGGTTTGGAATCTGGGTTTTAAGGGAACAGAACAAAGCAGTTGGTTATTTCAGTTAAATGGCAAACTGTGGTTTTCCGTGAAAGCAATTTCTAAACCATACCCTTTTGGGGGGGGGGGCAGGGGGGGTTGAGATAAGGCTGAATATTGGTCATGACATATGAATCATGCCAAAGTCTTGCACTGTGTTTGGAAGAGAACCAATCTTACTTTGAGTCAGATCTTCATTGACAGACCTACAAGCCGGGAACAGCTGAGCTTCCCCCTGTTAAGGTCAATGCCACTGACCTCATAGACTGTAACTGCCAAGCAAGTTGATTTATGCAGATAAGTATTTGGAGGAGGAGGAGCCTGTGCATTTGTCACTCCATACTGGTTGTCAGTCTTTCAGCAGGGGCAAGAGGTACTTACATTTCTTCCTGGCAATTTCTCTCTCAGGGGCTCATAGCAGAAGGTGGGAGGTACCACATTGGCTATTTTCTTACCAGTTTCTTACAGTTTATACTGATCTGCACCAGCTTTCTTTTGCCCTAGCTCTTCAGCCTTGTGGAATAGACTGTCATGGTGAACTGCTTGATTTATTGATTATGTTTATGTCCAGCTCATCATTTGGGATGCTCAGAGGTGCTAATGTGGAGTTCTGTACCAGTCTTTACTTAGGTAGTGAGCTACGTGAGACTCACAGGTCTTTTGCAATGCAATAGCATCACATGCCTTCCAATCATTCTTTGGCACCCTGTTTCCAGACAGTGTCCTCAAACCAGGAAAGTTGCACATACACATCTCACTAGATATATTGACACAGCATAATTTGTGATTTACTTCCATTCTGATCCTATGATCTATTGAACAGCTCACTGATAACACAGAACTGTCTGTATGCCCCCCCAAAAAGCAAAGAGAGGTAGACAAGAGAGACGTGTTTCCAGATCAGAAACCTAACACTTGAAACTTCTCGCTCTCCCTAAGAACTGGTTAGGGGAGAAAAATCTGCAGTTACCTAGGGAAATGAAAAGGCATGCGCTAGATGCTACTGCGCCAAACTCATTTTCAGCAACACATGTAAATACACCAGAATCTTCAGAGAATGCTTCTGTGATCACCAAGGTGCAAACTTCCTCTGAAAGGAGGAAATTGTGAATGAGGCAGAAACCTGTGAGCAGAGTATTACATAGCTTCATCACTCCCACCCATGAAAACAGCAATGGGAATGTATCTACTTTCTCATAGATGCATGACTTAATTTTATGAGTACTAAAATAAAACAACACAAGGGGAAAAATAACATTTCAAATGTATGCAATATGCGTTTGCAGTATGTGCATGTAATCAAAGCCTAGGTAGGTATGCTTGATGCATGATCACTCTTACAAGTGTTATTGCGATTTGATAAAATCTTCTATGTACATGATAAAGGTTCATGTGTGTGTATCTACTGTGGCAGAGCATGGAATGCTAATTCAGTGCAATGCTCTGTCTATCTGCTTCTTGTGAATGTGTCTAACTGGAAAGCATTGATTCCCATCTGCCAATAGTCTATCACTGCTGGAGAGGACAAGGGCAAACATCCATGGATCTCTTCATAATTATGAACTTGGATAATGCAAAAAAAGCCCCCCAACCAACCCCCCTCCCCGATAACTCTAAGGACCCATGGTATAGAGCCACTTCCTTTCTGTTTCAAATTAAAGTGAAGACTGCATTGCAAACTTGTCCAAATATTATCACTGAAACATGCTTCAAGCCAACTAAAGCTTTGTGGATTGTGGTAAACAGCTACAACGGATGACACAGTTAGACATTATTTGGAGAAGAGGCCTTCTGCTTCCTGATTATATCTGGGAGAAGCAGCAGCTGTTATGTTGTTAAGATGGCTGCGGGAACTGTTATCATTAGGGGCTGTAGTTGTAAATAAAATTGTTGAGTTTTTTCACAAGCAGTGGGATCAGTTTTTTGGGGAGCCTGGAACACCTTCCTATGATCCCATTGTAACAGACAGAACATTGCAGGCAGCTCTATGTAGGTAGACTAGCGAACGCAGAACACTATTAGCTCTCCAATACATTACTCTGTACCAACCTCTTCCTAAATATGACTGCAGTCTTATTAAACATACGCTGTGCATTCCTACTGAGGCCTCAGTTGCTTATCATAAGCCTAGTCAACTCAATGGGACTGATGCTTATAAATGGTTACAGGACAGGGCAGCATATCACACCCTTTTGAATACTACTGGTAAATGACTGGAATGTAAACCCAAGGACTAAGTATGCTTTAATTGCATTCTTCTTTGCCACTTTTATCCGGACTGTATGGGTAAGTTGCTAAGTATAATTGTTAATCCAATCAGGGAGATTGCACATCAAAGCTGGCTTCTACATATACAATGGATAGTGAAATATATATGTTGATGAATACAGGGGTGTGAACTAGATGTTATATTAGCAATGTTCTGTGTAACTACAGTTGGATTAGGACCAATGCCTACTTGTTTACAGATACTTACCAGGAACCAAAGACAAGCAGGCCTCTGTAGGAAGAAGACAGAATCTAATTATGGATTGTTAGCTAAATATGATCTCTCTCTCTCTCTCTCTCTCTCTCTTTTTACACACAGGCATACTTAACTGGCCGCAAAGTATGTGGTGTTTTCAGGACCATTTTACCTAGCTGGTTGCACACCTGTATTTGCTATTGAATGCCCATTTGTCAGTGCAGAGCCAGCTGAAGGTATTTCAGAACCTGTGATAGAAAACCCAGTACCTTCTTCCTCAACAGGAAAAATATAGTAACAAACACAGCACTGCAGTTGGAGAGATTTTTTGCTTCAGAGATCACACAGCAGGGGTCACCGTGTTGTAAAAGGAAACAACTGACAAAGCTATCCTCCTGTAATGCTTCATATATATCACTTAAGAATCCCATCCAGATATTGGTAGGCCTTGAACCAAGAGCTCAGCTCTACCTCAGTTCTAGTTCCTTAACAAGGATACTTGTATGACTGCAAGCATATTGTTGCATTAATACTTTTTATTGATACAGCTTAAAATGAAATATGTAAAACAGATTTTTATTAAATCTTTTAGATGTTATTTTTCCTATTTAAGTTTCAACACATAGAAATTATTTTGGCAAAAGAACTTTTAAAAATCCTGCTGAATATGGTGCTTTATTTAGTCCGTTCGTATGCCATTTTTCTTGTTCCAGTTAGGTTTAAACAAACAGTCACATAAGCAAGAGATTTAAAACAATGTTTTACCTCCTAAATGGTTTTGCTTTGCATCTTCTAAGGAGCAGCGAAGATGTCATGGCTCTGACTTTGCTGGGTGACACATTAGAGAAGAGTGGGGTTGCCACAAAAAGGCCTCAGCCAGGCTGCTGGAGATCTTCCCTCCCTCACTTGGAGTGACAATAAGTTCTTGTGAGATGAGCACAGCAGTCTGGCAAGCTTATGGCTGGGATGTGGATTCCTGGCTGTATAGGCTTCTAAAGGCCTAAAACGAGCCCCTTGAGTGAATCCAAAAGGAAACTGCCAGCTCTTAAATCCTAATGATTGGTCCTGCTTGTTCCAATCGATATTTGTACTGCTTCATAGAGGAAGCTCAGTCATTTGCATTGCCTCTGAAGGCAGCCAGCCATGCACATTCTGCTTCCACATGGATTACTCTGCCCCAGCTCCCCAACTGCAGTGGGGTTTCTAGGAGCATCTACAGAATGTTCTCCTCCCATTATTCTTCCACCATTTCCTCCCCCCACCCATGTTTCCAGAAGCTGCTTTGGTCCAGTGTTTTTGGAAATATTAGTCAAAGCATGTTATCTGTCATTGTAGATAAGAAGGTGCAGATTTCCATGCCTCCCTGCCAACATCTGGCGCCATTTCCCATCCCACCACAATTTCTGTCCCCTCCCCCATTGCAACAAGATTTTTTGCATCTTTTAAAAAAATGGTTGTATGTATAGCAATATACATACTACCATTTTTTAAAAAGCAAATTGTATATAATTTGTAGATTTTCTCTGAAATGTATCTCCATCCTTCTATATGACAATTCATGGCTACTCAGCTAGTGAGTTTCAAGCTACCAATGGATCAGCAGAATTCTGTGGCTGGGAAATCAGTTTCAAGCAATGTCCCATGAAAATAAAATAAAGTGATAATCTGATGGGATGATTGAATCACGTTCTTGAATGAGCAGATGGGAAATGTGGACCTAACTGAAATATTTGGGTGTGCTGGCATGAACCTCTTCATTTTGGACTCACACTGTTGGTGGGAGAAGCAAAGGGTGTATTTATAATGCCCAGTGCAACACAAGAAGCTTGTGGGATGATGGAATGATGTTAGCACTTCTGCCCTGAGATTTAACATGGCTTTAAAAATATTCAGCTACTGGAGTGCTAAAAACTAATCCTGTGTTTCTAACGATCTAGTCCTAGTAAACACTGCTGTGAGATACAGAAATAACATGCTCATGTTCTAATGTACCAAATGGACCTAGTCAACACCAATGGCCATCCCACTGAAGTCAATGTCACTGGAGCCTTTTTGAGGATATACGTGGTTGAGAAAGGCTGCCTTATATAAACTTGGTCCCTCTGTGGTGCTTTCAACCCACTTGGCTTCCTTAACTTATTTCTGTGTCCAGGCTTTTGTTCTCTATGCCCCTCCCTATGAAGGACTCTCATGGTTTGATTTCTGTATTGATGCAGTATGAAGTGCCACAAAGGCTTAGCATTTCCTTATAATTTTACCAGTTCTTTATGTAGTATTGACTAATACATTTGTTCTAATTTTAATATCACTTTCCCTTATTAGCGCTGCATGGTCCCAACTATTTTTAACTTCTCTGTACATCAACCATAAGAGAGCAGATGGGGAGGAGAGATATGAGAAGTACTATAAGAAAAGAACAAAAACACACAAACATGAGGTTTGAAACAAGCATTGTCTTGGGTTTTAGATTGTCTTGCTCACAACCATTCTTTAATGGGTTAGGGTATGTAATTCTAAAGTCTTTCTGGTTGCATTCTGGTTGCAAAGCTTTAAAATAGTCTCTTAAATTGGCAATCGTATTACATTGGTTTAAATCTGTCAGGAAGAAAATTAAGGAAATGATACCAAGAGTGCCATCTAGGCAAATGGAAAGGCTTCCACAGATTTTCACAGGTATGAACTCTAGTTCAAATCAGGATGTTCTGAAGGATGCATAATGTGAACCTTCAGATATATCTCAGGACTTTGGCTTGGATAGTATGACACAGTTCTGCCAAGCAAGGAATGTACTTCTGACTAAGCAAAGGTCCTTTTTTTCAAAATATGTACACAACTGCAGTACATAAAAGCAGACCACTAGGTTTTCCAGGGTTCTGGTGTGCATATACCATAACTGTATGAACATATAAAATGCATAAGGTCTCCTGTTCAGGCAATATGGTAGGTAGCACGCATTTCCAGAACCTACGGATGCAACCTCTATGAAGGGCTTCTAACGCATGAAGAAAGTTTGCATGCCGTTTCATTTTGTCTAGGCTGCTTGCTGTTTTCTTTCATTTCTTCTGCATGTGAAAATGGACCAATGCACTAGCAATTAAGCCTTATTTAATGACAATGGTGTTACTGCCTTAAATTGTCTTTCCATTATCAAAAGGCTTATGTTAAAGTACATTAGGGGCTCAACTAAATGAGGGGATGACATTATATTTCTCTGGTTTTCCTTCAATTAACCAGCTGCCACTTAAGCGACAGGAAACACACTGAGTAAAACAGTCAATTATTTTAAGAGGCTCTTACTCATAGAGTGGGCTTATGCTCTTTCTGTATATGAGCACAGTATCACTTAGGTACTGCATTCTGAAGCTCATATGCACAGTATCTTGATTTATACAACGTCTCCTTTTCTTTTTGGTAAGGGGAGAGTGAAGAACTGCATTGTGTGGATGGCTGCACAGACAGGTCTTCAAATGAAGTATCCACATATATTTTATTTGGAACATTTGGTGTGCACTCAGCCCTCCCTTGCTCAAAGATTGTAGCTATGCAGGTGTTTGAAGCAGCTTTAGAAAGAAGCATATCACATGGACTCATCAGGCCCCTGAACCTACCCAAAACAATTTTAAACAGAGCCACACTCTTCCAAATCCGCTAAAGTCAATAGATTGCATTTTCTGTGAAGTCTAAGCAGAGTTACACCCTCTTAAGCCCTTAGAGGGTGTAACTCTGTTTGGGATTGCACAATAAGCCCCCTTTCAAGAGTACTGGGGAATCATGAAAGATAAATTATTTGCCAGGTAGCTTTATGGATTTCTCAAGAAGCCAACTGCAAAATTATCTACAGGGGAGTGTGCTGTACTAACAGGGGTCATAACAACTGGAGGCTTGGTATCACTCACTTCTGCCATTTCCCCAAAGCACTCTGGCACACATGCAGATTATATTTTGTTATATACTCACCTAATTATTAAATGTCTCTCTAATGGGAACAATAATAATAACATTTTCTTTCAAACTGAGATCACAAGTGCAAAACGTTTTTTTTAAACCCTACTTTTTCTTAATATCCGGAAATCTGCAGAATCGATTATTTGATTGTTTTCTCTGTACCAGCGAACTTGTATAGGTGGCGTTGCTCGTATTCGACATTCAAATACCACTAGCTGTCCTTTGGCAGCTCTAATGTTTTGTAGGCCCTATGAAAGGAGGAAAAGAGTTGGAATTTTTATATATGAAAAACAGCTCCACATATGTATGCTAACCTAACTGAACTCACTAAAAGCTACATTGGGAAAATATTTATGTATTTATTGGATTTATAAGACCACTCCTCTTGGCACAGCAGTCTTAGGATGGTGTACAACAATTTAAAACCAACACATATTAAAAAAAACAATAATTGCTTAAACTATCTAAAGCAGGGGCAGTCAACCTGCACAAACACTGGCAGGGGCTCATGGGAATTATAGTCCATGGACATCTGGAGGACCACAGGTTGACTACCCCTGATCTAAAGCAAAAATTGGTGTCCTTTGCTCCTAGGCCCCATTGCATTACTCACCGCATCCAGAGTGTTATGAGGGAGAGTGTTGGGGGGGGGAGGGGAGGAAGTTCTGAGATGTTTCTGGTGGGCTAGCCTCAACTGAATGCCTGGCAGAACAGCTCCATTCTGCAGACCCTGTGGGACTTAATGAGCTCCAACAGGGCCTGCTTCTGGGAGCTCATTCCAGCACATGGAGGCCAGGACTGAAAAGGCCCTGGCCCTGGTTGAGGCCAGGAAACCTTTCTTGGGCCAGGGACCATCAACCTGTTGGAACCAGCAGAGCTCATAAGGGGACATATTCAGAGAAGGGGTCTCTCAGTATGCTGATCCTGGACTGTGAATGGGAGACTATGGGAGCAAGCTTAAGCATGCCTACTCAGAAGACAGGCTCATTTTATTCAGTGGAGTTTGCTCCTAGTTTGGCACTGTACAAGAAGGAAAAGACATGTACAGCAGGTATAGCAGAAAGCAGCCCACTGTGCAGCTTCAACTGAAGAAAAAGCATGTGAGGGGGAGGAACAGTGACAACGATGTGTCCTCACTGCTGAAACCCTAAGCTATATTGACCCCATATTTCTGCTTTTTAAAACTAAATTACAGTTTGAAGAATGCAGTCATGGATTCTCAAAATCATACATGGTTTAATCTCAAGGCAAACCATCTCAATAGGCTAAGCAAAGCTGGAAGAATCAATGGCTAATAATGTGTTGATTTATTTTCTCTCCCAACTCAACCTCTTTTCTTCCCTTCCTGTAAGATGATCCAAATTGTCAAGCGTATAGAAAGGGTACTGGACCAGGCTGATTTTGAAAGATGCCCTTTCTCCATGACATAATGAATAAAAGTTAACATGTGGATTTTAATTATATACATTTGAGGCAGATATGAATTTTCTCTGGATCACTGAGACCACAGGAACTTTGCTTGCATTACATAACATGCTTGACTGACCATTTGGGGGACATTTCTCTCTTTGCCTGGCATAGTACAGCATATCTAAGTTACTCCTGCTGTTCTCATTTAAAACACTATATTTGAAACGAGCCCAAAAGCCCATTGCATGACAAAATGCAATGGGTGCTAGTGGTCCCTGGGAGTGAGAGCGGGCATGGGGGGGGGAAGGTGACATACCCAGGCAGCTGGAGGGGGGGGCGCGGCCTCGGAGGCCGCAACTGCAGAGGTTGCATGAGCAATGGGATCACTGGGGCATTGACAGTGGCCAGGAAGCCTTTGGGCCCGAGGTTGGTTGAGCGTCTTGCTGACTGGCAGGCTGCTGGTGAGCGGCTGGAGTGGTGGCAGCCGGCTGGAGGCTCGCGGGGCGCCGTGGATGTGGCAGCGAGGTCTTTGGCTGGCCAAGTTGCAGTAGCACTGGCTCCAAGGCCAGTCTAGGCATGGGGTAGCAGCCAGGCCGCCCCATGACGATCGGGCCTACAGCTGAGGAAGGGAGCGAGCTGCAGACCTACCCTCCTCGCCATCCAGGGACCGTCTGGCGGCAAGGCTGGGCGAGCGGCTCGTGTGCGCCAACTGGAGGTGGGCCCTCTAGGGGCCGGCCCAATCCGGATGCACCCAGCTTTGCTGGGCGCATCCGGATTGGCCCACTGGAGCGGCGTAAATCTAGGCTGGACCGCAGGTTCCAGTCCTGGACAGCGCTGCCCAGATTGCCCTTTCCTAAATATTAGAGAACCTGTGGTAATGATAATAAAAGGAAATTGTTGAAAATGGTGTTTTGGTTCAAGAATTTGGCAGTGGTTAATTTGCTATGGGAGTTTCAAAAGTCTACCCATATGAATTGTATTACATTGAACATCACTTCTAAACAGGTGTTTCTGCAGGAAAATGTAACTAATGTTAGCTGAGGAAAAGATCCATTTGGTGGAGATAACGGAGAGCATTGCATGTGTGAACTTAACTCATACTCATCTCCGAAAAACTGTCCATTCTTGAAAAATTGCTCTTTTTAAAGCTCATAAGGGGAGGAGGATTTGAATAAAGGAAATAGCAAACAGTACCATTCTACTCCTGATTAGCTCTGCTTTAACCATCTTTTTCTGTTTCAGAATGGCACACAATTGTTGTATGTATTTATGTGGTGCAGGAATTCTGGGCCCTCGGCTCAGGTATACAGCAGAGGGCATTCCAAAAACTGGAAAATATCTGAATCATACAAAATCTCTGGCATTTCTCAAACACATTTTCAGATGGGGATTCTTTGTCTCCTCAGGAGCTGTAAACAAGAGGGAGTGCTTTCCATTTGTGCAGTGGGATCTTTGGATCCATTCTGCTTACCTTTATAAAGATAGGGGCTGCTTCATAGGCACATCCAGTCTGCTTTTTCAATGGATTCTGCATCTGTATATTAAACAAAGATATATTACAATAGTTTGCCTTGGTAGCTGCTTAAATCTTTCCACAAGAGAAAAGCTTCATTTGAGGACATCTGTTCTTCTGAAATCTCTTACTGAAGCACCTGAGGGACAATTATTGGAATTAAAGGAGCTGTATGACACTCATTTTGTGATTGTTTTAGGGCACCATGTGGAATCTTTGGAATGTTTGACATAACCTGATGCAGTAAATTCCCAGAAGCTCAAAATGCTGAGCTCATGGTAGTCTTCATGACAGACTGGTGTCACGGTCTCAGTATGAGCAGAAAAAGTCTGGGCACTGTCCTGAATCATTTGGTATCCATTCTGTTTGACCACTTGTTCCCCTCCCTGGTGGATGCCTTCCTTCACAATGCATAGTCAAAGCATAAAGTCTGGCATTCTACAATGTTGAGTCAGTCCTACTACTTTCTGTCACGTGTGTATCCTGCCATTCCTTTATGGTTCCCCCTTCTTTCCTTTTATCCCAAAATGATTCTGTGACGTAAGTCAAGATGAGAGCAGATGTCTGGCCCAGGATCACCCCATGAGCTTGAACCCAGATAATTTAATCTTAGTTTGACCTTCTAACCATCATGCCATACTACCTTTGCAATAGGAGATGTTGACTAATTGAGGTTATTAAAACAACTGAGTTTTTGTTAAATGTTGATTGCTTTTCTGAGATTTGATATTACATGCTGTAATGGAGTAACACTGGTGTAAACTACTGGAGATACTGCGGATGTGGACAATCACTCAGACAGAAATGCTACTTGTTTTATAAGTGCTAGGAAGTGGGACTCTGGGGAAGGGTCCATACTGTAAGTTTTGGGCAAAACTGTTGCTATTTCTAAGACCAACATGCTTTTAGCCTTATGCATGTACAAAAAGTGCTGTAAATGTATTCTCCCTTGACAAGAAAACGCTTCAGAGGCTGTCCCTGAAACTTCTTATTGCTCAGCAAAGTTCTAAACAATCTAGATAAGTGGTATTGCATCTACTTTTTGCTTTAGCAATATCATATAAAAAGAAACCTGTGTAATATCTCTCTATACTTCTCTCCAGCCACTTGGAAGGCATTTAAATCCCTGAATGTTTTGAATTCTCCATCTCTGTACTAAGTAGCTGCTTTGATCCAACTGTCCTTTCTTAAATGTCTTTGGAAGAATATGACAAATGGCTAAGCTCCAGGGCAGCTACATGACTGGTTTTAATCCTCCCACTGATTGATGCCAAAAATGTCTGAAATGGGAAGAGGAATAAACAAATGAAAACAAGTGTGAGCTTCAATATGTGGTTCAATATTTGCAGAACATTGTTACATGTTTTCAATTAATGCAAAAAGAAAACAAATGGTTGAACCTACTCTTTGAGGGCCACTGGATAATGGCTGAATTAATGTGGAATAACTGTGGCGGGCTTTGCTCCTGCTGCTAGACTCTTCGTTGGCTGGGGAACCAATGGTCAGGGAAAGACTGGAGGTTTTACACTTGGTCCTACATGGAAGATAAACAAGGCAAGTGGCTATAGGGAGAGACAGACGTTTTATTGGGTGATAATACAGGACAAACAGCTTTTGCACTTACTGAGACATTCCTTGGTGACCTGGAGTGAATGCCAGAACTCAGAGGGAAGAGCTTGGTCAGGATTTCCCTATAAACCTATAGGAAACAACATAAATCAGCTTTGTATGTTAGATCCAAAGATCTTCAATGTCCCTTGAGGGGAGATGAAGAGCAAGTTTAACAGATTAGGTGCAAATTGCATGGTAGGCAGACATCATGTAATAGAAAGGAATGTGCTGTGCCAAAATTAGCAGTGTTACCACTTAGTAAAAATAGAAGCAAAATGGTAATATGCCAGCTCCTTTACCAGGTGGGGAGTCCTTTAGCTTTAGTTTTCAGTTTATATTATTCTGAAACCACTGACATTATTTCCTTAAGATGTTAGGGTTTATGTCTTTTGAAATATTCTGGTAGTACTACAGTTTTAACAACTGCCACCTGTATGCTGTTTGTCAACAGCCAATTGAAATTTAAAAGACATCAATTCCTTATTGAATATGCTAACCTGGTGAAAACTCTTCCCTGTTAAGAACCACAGGCAAAAAGATTTTATGGAAGGAAATGAGCTTGGCATCTCCATCAGCAAAGAAGAAAAGTGATGAGGGTCTTAAAAGTGTCAACAACCTTAGAAATTACAATAACCTTTGAAAATAAATGAGGGACTGAGATAGCAATTTACCTTGGAATGTTGTAACATTTCTGAATTAACAAAAAAGGGTTTTAGGTGGTGGGGGTGTGGATTAAATAGCCTGCTAGGGAGTAAGATCCGATATTCAGGTGCTCAAAGCTCGGTCTATGGGATTAAAATCATTTCTGTTTTACTCTAAAAGATGGTGAACTATAAGGTCACTTCTGGAAAATCTGAATGCAAGGATATTGTTCAGCTGTATGCCAATTCTTCTGATATTGTTCAGCCTGAAGCATTCTTCTCATTTTTAATGATAATGTGGGGCGTAGTCCTTAAAGGTTTATGCTGGAATAAAATTGTAAAAATCTTTAAGGTGCTAAAAAGCTCCTCTTTATTTTTGCAACAATAGACTGTCATGCCTATCCCACCAGCAGATTTTCAGTAGCTCAAAATAAATCTTATGCTCATTGGGAACAAAGGTCCAATTGCATATGTTATATGGATTTAAAGAGCTAATGCAGCCTTGGACATTATACATTATATTATTTGTTTATTTAGAATATATGTTTTTTTCTCTAGACCTGCTTGAGTTTAATCACAAAACAATAAAAGCATGCAACCACAGTATAAGAGACACTATAAAAACAAGGCATAAAGTCCCAGTATAAAAACAGCTATGGAACAGGAACACTAAATAACATTAAGCAGCTTAAAATTATCTTAATGAGACAGTCCCTCAGATAAGATGCAGACCATAAAAACAGGTAAAAGAAATGGAACGGTTAGTTAAAAGCCTAAGTCAAAGGAAAACATTTGGCTTGGTACTTAAAGGAGAGTAGGGTAGATGCAGGGGACCTCAAGCTGAAGGCATTCCAGATGTGGAGGGGCCACCACTGAAAAAGCCTAGTCACTGGACACCAGACTCCCTTACCACACAGAGAGAAGTGCTTGAGAAGAGGATCCTAACTAGCTGCTAGCTTAGTACCCTGGCTCAAAGTAGTTTATGGCCTTTAAAGAGAAACAAATCACTTTTAAATGAATGAATACACCTTGACTCTGTGAATACTGCATTCTGATGTAAGGATAAAGGCTGCAAGAAATAAGAACAGACAAGCTTTGGCATTCCTCTTAGTTGTAAGCTCGATTTCCCTTCTTCCTCCCCTTGCAAGCAACTTGGAAACAGAAGATTTCCAGGTTCTACAAAAAACAATTTGTGGTTATGTCTGAACTGCAAACAAAGGATAGTTTCTTGGCCACAATTTCAAATGAAGATTTAAACTATTAGCATGTCTGTAAGGTAACTAAAATCGGAAAGGTATCTTGCTTTTGAATTGTACCAGAATCAGATATTCATGTCTCCTCTTGTGACAGAGCTACAGCTGCACTATTACCTTTTTTTGATTAATCAGGCAAGTGAGGCAATAAGGCAGCTGCTGACATGAGGTTACCTGGAAATCTTCTAGAATTACAACTGATCTCCAGACTACAGAGATCAGTTACCTGGGGCATGGGGCTGCTTTGGAGGGTGAATCCTATTATATGATACCGTTGAAATCTGTCTCTTCCCAAACCCCACCCTCCCCAGGCTTCCCCTGCCAATGTCCAGGAGGTTTTAAACAAGGAGCTGGCAACCCTATGCAGAAGAAAGATTCTCTAGAACAGTGGTCCCCAACCTTTTTATCACTGGGGACCACTCAACGCCTTTTACTGAGGCCCAGTGTGGGGGGGGTAGTTTACTCCTCTAGTCTCAACCACTGCCCTAACGCTCTCTGATCGCTATGGTAATGTTTAAACATCCCGTCAAAATAAGATACAGACACGCCACAACAATGAACATAAGGAACATTTTATTTTCATGGAAATTTTAACTCATGACAATGACAAATCAATGGGAACCCTGAGCTTGTTTCACTGCAACGAGATAGTCCCATCTGGGAGTGATGGGAGACAAGGACACCCAAAGTGTGTTGTAAAGGGCCGGGGGGCATGAAGTAAAGGGCCAGGGTGGGGGAGAAGGCGTCCTTCGCGGCCCGCCTCCAATTAGTCGACGGACCACATGTGGTCTGCTGCCCACAGGTTGGGGATCGCTACTCTAGAATACGGGACATTATTGCCAAAACACCTTTCTGCTTCTGTAAATGATGGCAAGTTATCCTGTGATAGATGAACAAAACAAAATGATTCCTGTCTATTCTTACCCCGAAGCTTTACTTTATCAGAAATAGATTGAAATGGGTAGCTGTGTTGGTCTGAGTAGCACAATCAAATCAGTAGCACCGTTAAGACTAACAAAGATTTAGCAAATGTAAGCAATGCAAATACAATATTAATGTTCCTGAGAGATTGTTTCATTCAAAGCACTGTACTGTCAAAAAAGGGTATCATTTGGAGAAAGGGCCTGCATGGGTCAAGTTGGCAAGCAAAGCACAGAGGCTTCACGTAACTTGATCTTGAGGAAGGAAGAGGATGAGTGACCATTTTGGAGGCTTGAGATGGATTGTCCAGATGTCACTCCAGGTCAGCATCTCTAACCTTGGTGCGGGCCACACCCTCTTTTTTAGAGCCAATGAAATGGAGGAGGAAATTCTTGCTGACATTTGTGCTGCAGCACTGGGGGGAGCCACAACTTATAGAAATTATGATGCTACAAGATCTGGTCCCGTCCTGAAACTTTCCCTGTATAGTAGCAACTATTACTGTATTTGAGGTGCAAAGAGTGTGCAAATCATATTCAAAATATACTGTCAGAATAATACATTTCTTCTTACATTTTTGTCACTCTTATATAGATTGGATACCTGAGTGCTACTTTGAGAAAGTCAAGAAGAAACAAAAAGAGGAGAGTAAGTAAGAGGAGAGAGAGTGGAAAGTAAGCAATGTTATTCTACTGCCCATTTTATCTAAAAGAGGAAAATGAATTCATAACAGAATCTAAACTACCAAGTTAGTGTCCCGGGGAAGACTGCACAACTTGAACTCAGTTTTAGAGCCTGTTTTGAATGCCTAGTCTCATGTCTAGGAAAGGCAAAATTGTAGTAAAGAGGGCCTCTGAGCATGTCCTGAAGTCATTTCAATCTTTTAAGTAATCACAGACCACTCTGCAGATTTGGGGTGAGGAAATAGGGTTTTTGGTACGTAGTTTTCTGGCAGACTTCAGTGCCTGACTGCAGAAATTAATGTTGACAACAGAAGGTTAATCAGCCTGCCATCAACTGACCTAACCACCCCTTCTTCCAGCTCCCTTGTTCATAATTTCACATTATTCAAAAGCAGCCTTATCAGTACAATGGTACATGCTGAGCAGAAACAATGTAATACTTCTTGCCATAGTTTCCTGCATCAAAAGAGTATCATTTGCTTTGGCAGAAACCTCTGTATTGTACCGGTTGCGTCCTTGAAAGAAGAAATAGCATGCACTGTACCTAAGCAAGTCATTTTAGCAACCTTAGTAAGCCACGTAAATGGCA
Organism: Paroedura picta; assembly: GCF_049243985.1. Classification (NCBI taxonomy): domain Eukaryota; kingdom Metazoa; phylum Chordata; class Lepidosauria; order Squamata; family Gekkonidae; genus Paroedura; species Paroedura picta. The sequence goes on from NC_135371.1 coordinate 86,937,216, forward strand.
ACCTTTACTTGGTGTAACTAGATCTTCCTGAAGATGACTGAATTAGACTCTGTCAGATGAAGAGAGGTGGATCTTTGCAACCTAGCACCAGAAGTATTATAAGGTACATACCAATCATGCTCTCAGTTGACACAAACAATAATGACGACTATCTGAATAGCTAAAATGTTTGCACAATTATGCTATCTTCAGTGCAGGGACAAATGCCATGTAGAGAAGGATAGGAAAATATTAGTAAGGCTCCATGGAGCACTTTGCCAGAGATCTGAAAAGTAGATGGTGCATTAAAACCATTTTAGTAACAAACAGTTTTATTTAGGTAGATCTGAAATAAATGCTGTTGGGATTAGGGAGGCCAGTGGGAGGGGAAAAGAATCTCTGAAACCTCCGGGTAAAGAGGTAAGACTGGCTTATTTCTAATGCATAGATATGCTGTTAAATAAACATGGTCCATCTGTTGCACCATCTGTTAAAATTTAGATGCAATGAATTTGGCAAACACCTAGATGTGTGGTTATGCTCTAATAAGCAAATGCTGAACATCTATAATGTGTCATACTTAAAAATTTTACTTAGATTATTAAATTCTATGTTGAGGTTTTCAAAGGTAAATTTCTTGGGTTTGAATAAGCAGAAATGAATGGTGCTTTGGCATAGGCAGTATGATAGGGAGAGGTAATTCTGCTGCTCATTTCATTTTAGATCTCTGAAGACTGTCAGGTAAGTGCAACTTGCTTGCTTACAATGGATTAATATGGAGAATCTGTTAAATAAAAGTGACTTTTATTTAAAAAATAACATTAAATGTTTGTCAGCAACATAGTGACAATTTTAAGTATGTTTCAAGAAAGCTTTCACACACACAAAATTCCATTCATGGAAATGAGATTGTATCTTAAATACGATACCGAAAACAGCAAATTAACACATATGCATGATGTTGTCCAAAATAACAATGACATTTTGTGTATAAAATTTTGAACTTTGTGACCTCCAAACAAAAACATTCTGCCTTATCCCATCCCAACAGGACCTATGGGAGCATTGTTACTGGGCATGTGTTTATTTTTTCACTTTTGATTTTTAAAAATTCTCCTAAAGATTTTGTTAGAAGCAATTTATGTGGTGGATGATCAAATCTGTAAGATATTGCAATGCTAATACAGGAGCTTCATTACAGAATGAAAATTTAAAAAGCAAAACAGAGTAACATTAGTGAATCATTTGAGCCGCCCTGTAGGCAGCAACAGATAAAGAATAGAATTAAAATATTCTAACAGATAGGCTAGGCTAACTTGATGTTGTCAGACATTGGAAACTAAGCAAAGTTAGCTCAAGCTTGTATTTGGATAGGAAACCATCATGGAAGGCAGGCAATGGCAAACCACCTCTGAAAGTCTCTTGCCTTGATATGCGGTTACTTGTGACTTGACAGCAAAAGAGAGAGAAAGATTAAATGTTAGTTCTGAATGATCCCCATGTATATTGCACAGATGTAAAATGTGTGAGATCTGTGGCTGTGATACTTAAATATTTTAACGTTTGGTGGTTTTTAAAATCATCTTAGCTCAAAACACACAACAAAGCTACTAGGTTCTTATAGATCTTCTAAATGCTTTCTGCATGAAGAACAACTGCCATTTCTGAGATGGTGAAAACACTTATTCCATATTACAGAACAATACAACTTTGCCTTTATTTATGCTTCCAGAGACAAGCTTTGTTAGTCAGCTGCTCCTAAAAGACTAACACATGTATAGTGAAATGAACTTCCAAGCCAGAGTCTACTTCATAAGATGCATATTGCTTTGGGAAATTATGTGTCCACAGAATTTTGTTTCTTTGCACAATTACTGGACATCTGTTGCCCAGCTGGTATGTAAACAGTACCCGTTTAGAGACAATAAATTGTTAATCTATTTCTGGTTCTAGCTGCTTTAATGAAGAAGAATTTCCCAACACACATATTGTTGGGGAGCCCTCTAGTGGTAGGGATTTTCTGTTTGAAAGATCTATTTTATTTATTTACCACAGAGAAAACAACTAACAGCTTGGGTGCTTTATTTATTTACACAGACTGGGTGTTGATTGTGGTCTCCTTAGAAATATCTGGATCCTGGTGTTTGTCAGACTTTACTAATTCCTGGTTTTAGTTATAGTGTTTCCATTAGTCCTGCCCTCTATAGTAACGTATTTTCTCAGAAGAACTTAGGGCTTTTATGCACTGGTGTTTTTATTTGGTTTTACCATGCATTCACAGTGGGTGGAGTTTTTTAAATCTGCATTTCACCTTGCTTTCACTACACACATACATCAGGCTTTCTTTTTTCCTTCTGTGATGGATTTTCCTCCCTTCAGCACTCAGTTTGCTTTCTCTTCCCTCCCCCTCCATAAGTGGTGTTGTGGCAGTGTTCTTTCACGTTGCTCCCAAGGCAAAGGTAATGAGAAAACATAACAATTTCTCCCACCCCCTTTTCACCTCTTAGAGGCCACTCCACCACCACCGACACTGTAACATGTGGTTGGTCTCTTCTTATTGGTCAGTTTTGCATGGCATTTATTGTTGGGTACCCATATTTACTTTAGCAAAACTAACCTTGGCTTGCTATGACTCCTCTAATGTTACTCTGCTAATTAAAACTTTGGCATCTTGCCTCTGAATTCAGCACTCACCTCTAAGTTATTCTGTGTAAGCCAGCACCCACCTGAAACAGAAAGGGGCTGCAGAAGAGATTTCCAGTGCTATCAAGACAGAAAATGAACTGGAAGAATCATAAGTTTTTGATACAATTTGTGCAGTGGGTGGTCAGGCCAACTGAGAAAGTTTTGCAGAAGGGTGGCTAGAAGTGCCTTTGGATCCCTCATGCCCCAAGAATATACAGTGTTGCCCCCACACTTCATAGCCCAACACCTTTAACAGGAGGAGTCCTGACCCAGCAGGCAGGTTAGGGTGCAGCATGCTTACATGGGAGTAAGATCACAAAGGAGGACAGTAGCAGGTGGATAGGGGCATTGCTTGCTCCCTTCTGGGACTGCAGCCATGTCAGGAGTGTTTGTGGGCATATGATTTGGGGTGGTTCCACAGGTGTTGGGAATCCAGGAGGTGGGCAAATTGCTCAAGAATTGTATAGGATTTCAGAAGTCAGAAGGTGGATTTGGGGAACAAACTCTTCTGAATTCAATGGGGCTGACTTCCAAGGAAAGATGTGCATCACCATCACAAAACTGACCAATAAGGAGAGACCAACCAAATGGCTAAAAAAAAAAGTGCTGTGACTATATCTGCCTTTTCTCATTGGTATGCAGAATGCATACTCTGCAATTCCCAAGAGAAAATTGAATTTTTAAAAAAGGTGCTGAGTGTAGGCACAGGATTCAAATTAAAAGGATACCAACTTGAATTCAATGATAATTGGAAGTAAGCTGTGAATGCTGTAAAAGCCTTAATGGGCTAAAGTAGTGATCCCCAACCTGCGGGCCGTGGACCACATGTGGTCCATCGACTAATTGGAAGTGGGCCGCGAAGGACGCCATCTCCCCCCCCCCGGCCCTTTACTTCACCCCCCCCCCGGCCCTTTACAACACACTTCGGGTTCATTGTCTCCCATCACTCCCAGATGGGACTATCTCATTGCAGAGAAACAAGCTCAGGGTTCCCATTGATTTGTCATTGTCATGAGTTAAAATTTCCATGAAAATAAAATGTTCCTTATGTTCATTGTTGTGGCGTGTCTGTATCTTATTTTGACGGGATGTTTAAACATTACCATAGCGATCAGAGAGCGTTAGGGCAGTGGTTGAGAGTAGAGGAGTAAACTACCCCCCCACCGGGCCTCAGTAAAATTGTCAAGCGTTGAGTGGTCCCCGGTGATAAAAAGGTTGGGGACCACTGGGCTAAAGGCCCTTAAGCATTTCCTTTTCTCATATTTATTAGGTTGAAGTTTTTTCTGGATTGGAGAACTTTTTGTGGAAAGCAAACATTTTTAGGCCTCTTTTTCAATATAAAGAACAACACAGTAGGCAAATACCTTAATAGCTTAGTAACAGACAGCTAACTTCGCTACTGTTGTCTATATTTCTTTAAAAAGGGGCATGGAAAATAATGCTTTTGCTTTCTTTCAGACTAAGGAACAAAAGAAGATTGTAAGGGGGAATGGACTTTGCCAAATGAGCGGCATTTGTTAGGATCTGGAGACACTACATAAAAATAGGTATCTTTGCAGAGGAATACAGTTTCTTGAACATTGTATGGGTTGCACTGATTAGTAGAAGGAGGACTGAAGTGTAAGACAATGATTTGTTTAGTTAATTTGTTTATATACTGTTTTTCAACTAAAGAAGTTCACAAGGTGGTTAATAATGTAGTTGTCCAGCCAGTTCCTCCTCCTGCATTCAGTACTGATATGCTGTTGCACCTTGGTTGAGTATTTATTCTACTTGGTTACAAAAATATTTATATGTCTCACTTCTTTCTTGCAGAATTCAAGTTGGCTTACATCATAATGATTATTTAAAACATATAAAATATAAAAACAATAATGGTAAAAAGACATAAAAAGTCAGAATTCAGATTTTAAAATTTGACTTAAGGCTAGCAGGACCCCTCCCTAAAACATGCTAACAGCCCACAGGAGCCAAGTCTTTGGGATGGGAACAAGAGACCTTCCAGCCAAGAAAGATAAGCCTGATGTTCATGTGCCATGAAAGCAAGGTGAAATGCAGGAAGAAGAAAAAAACACCTACCAGGAATGCATTGTAAAAGCAAAGAAAAACAGCAGTGCATAAAAGTTCTTCTGGCCAGGCAGGAGCAATGAAGCTGTCACAATATCTAAAGATCTCAAGGGCAAAGCTATTTCAACTTGAACAGCCAGAAGCTATGAAGGAGAAAGATGGGCTGACTCTTCTCCCATGCTAGAGAGAGAGAGAGAGAGAGAGAGAGGAGTCTTAAGACTCCTCCTTAAGTTATTTACCAGATGATGAAAAGTTTTAGTGGCCCATTTCCATACATTAAGCCTCTATTAAAGACACAGGCCATTTTTTTCTCCCAAGATACTACAGGCTCATACTCAGCTCCTGAAGGAGGGAAGTCTTTTCTCTCAGGCGGCAGCTATCAAAAAACTCCTTTGCCATGTTATTGCCAGCAGAACCCCCACTAGGATTGATTCCTGAAGGGAAATTATTTGTTTAACTGATAGGGATGGAGGTGGTCATTCAGATACTTTGTGCCTAAGCCATTTAAGGTTTAGGCTTAAAGCAAAAACCAGCCTCTGAAGTGGGCCTAGAAACAGCGTGGGAACTAGTGTAGTTGGTCTATCACTGACCTAATATGATCACCCTGGCGTGTCCCCATAAGGACCCTAACTACCACATTTTTGAACAGTTGAAGATTCTGAACAATCTTCAAGAGCAGCCACACACAGAATGTATTACAGTAATCAAGTCTAGATGCTGCTAAGGAAGACACGTATTTGTGACTTTTAAATGTTCACTTTCTCCAGGAAAGCTTGATGCTGGTGAACCTGCCTTGATGAGTAAAGATGTTCTGGGACATTTCTGATCTTTCAGTGCCTAAGACAGTGTTGAATCTAGAAGTACACTAAGGTGACCAGATTTTAAAAATGGTAAAGTGGCACACGAGGGGGGGGCATGGGTGGGCAGGTTTTGCTGGCGGGGCATCCTCTGCCACCCCCCAGGTCCCGCATTATCATTTAAAAAATCTTGGCCATTCTGGAGCCATGGGCTGCCTGGAGCATCCTGGGGGGCAGGGCTCCTCCCCTGGGCTGCTTGGCATGAGCGATCCAGCAGGCAGGGCTGCCGTCCGTCCTCACCCAGACCCGTGTTACCAGCGTGGTCCTGCTCTGGCTGGGCTTACTTGGACTGACGCAGCCAGCATGCAGGGAAGGCCAGGCACACATGCTCCAGTCCAGCGCCGCTCCTCTCGCCTCAAGAAGAAGGGCTGGATCGAGGCGTAGCTAAGTGGAGGCCTCAGGAAGGGGCGGCTGCAAGCGGTGGGCCCCGGCGCCCCATCACAGAGATGCTGCCACCACGCACTGGATCTGCGGCATCCTCCGCGCAAGGAGCTGCCACTGCAGGAAGCCACAATGCGCCACCACTGCTCACCTGACCCTCAGAACTGCTCTCCAGGGCCCCGCAGCCACCATCACCAGCCTGTCTCCACAGCTGGCAGGAATGGCGGTGCTGCACAAGCCCCACCCTGGAGCCCAGGTGCCTGATGTCACACGGGGAGCTTCGTGGTGACACTGCTGCTGTGCGGGGGCCTCCTGAGCCCGGCCCGTCTGCTGGGCTGCCGTGCGTCCCCCCCCATTAATAATAATTTTAAAATTTGGGACATTTGGGGAACAGTGTGGGACGCGGGGTGGATGCTGCAAAGGTGGGACTGTCTCGTCAAAGGCGGTACGCCTGGTCACCATAAAGTACACCCAAGTTGTGCTCCTCATCTTTCAGAAGGGCTACAATCCCATTTAACATTAAAAAAAACATTCCTGGATTCCCTTTAGTTTTCCAGTTCTAGTACTTCTGTCTTGCTGGGATTAAGCTTCAATTTATTAACCCTCATCCATTAATTTGCTGTTTCTAGACATTGGTTTAATGCTTTCATTTCCTCCCTGGATTATGATGGGGACTTGGGGAGAGAGAGAGAGACATTCATTCCACACAGGTTGGATAATATACTTTCAGTGCATTTTAGAAGCAGATTTTCCCGTTCTGCACCAGAAAACCCAGCTGCAAAAACAAACTGAAAGTATATTATCCAATGTGCGTGGAATGAGACAGAGATGGCACCCTGTCATTTCAATAGTGATGGAATTTGTGCTCCAGATCTCCAGTGGAACTCTTCCAGTTGTTTCATTTACATGTTAAAAAGTACTGAGTCTTGTCATGACCCATAACCCAATGACTGTGTGTTGACCTTTCTGATACCTGTATGCCATGAAGAAATTGAACTACAACAATACTGAGTTTCCCAGACTCAGCCTAGCTAAGCTGGTATCTTTAGAAGGGGTTTGACTGTAGTCTCTTTTCATACTGCAGGTGTGTGACTTCCAGTAGTGAATAATTAATAATTAATATTGTCCTGTTTGGCAATCATTCTCAGTACAATTTCATACAGAATCAGTTTAAGGGACAGATGGGAGGCTTCAAATAGCATTACGCCAGCAAAATGCCGTAGCATTAAAAATTATCATGCCTCTGGCTATTCCTCACCTTCTGGCTCTCTTGCTTTCGTCTGCCACCTTCTTACGCTTCTTAAACTCTGCAAGCACCGCTTGAAATGGCGGAAGAGAGCAACCTGCTTTACACATGACTCTCTTCCACCTATCAATCAAGCCAGGCAGCCAGTCCCCTTTCACAATGATTTAAAGGGCCTGCGATGCCTGCTGATTTTTTTTTTAAGTAAAACTTCTCCATTGAAACACCTGTGCATTTAATCATAGCTGCATAATGTTTTTATAATGCACCCCTTACGGAATCATGAGTCTGGAATATTTTAAAAAATTATCTCATTCCTGATTTGGGGGGGGGAGACTTTAGAAAGGTATGGTTTGTATGACAACTTTGAAGAAAATTTATTTTCGGCTTTGCTTGCATGACTGAACACCTATTCATTGCTGCAGGCAGTTTGCTCTAACCCTCCCCCCCCCAAAAAAAATCCTGTCCCCGGGAGAAGGGAGAGGGAGGCGGGTGTGACGGCAGGACTACATTGCCTCCATACATTTCCTTAGCGTGTGGCCTGCTGGTTGCTCTCCTGTAGCTCGTGCTACCTAGGTTGGGGAATCCACTTTATGCAATTTCCCCAACTACTGCATTAAAATGGCGGATGTTGCTTGAGGTTTGCTGGATGGACATGGGAGGTTGGTGACATCATGCAAAATGCTAAAATTATGGTGTCTTCATAAGGTAGGCATTTCACTATATTTATCAGGTGTGGAATTGCCCCAAGTATCTTGCATTTAGAGTCCTGCATACTCCTCATTGGAAGAAAATTGGTATTTTTGTCTCTTTTCCTTTTGAGAGAGATTTTACAAAGGCTGAAACAGTAGACAAAACTATTTAGAGAGCTTCAATAAATCATTACATTGCTTGACACTTTTTGCAATTCAATCAGTTGTTCACCTGCTGCACTTAATAATTTTTCAAAATCATATCAGAGCAGCTGCAGAATGCATTTTCCTCATCAGTTACAGTGTCTCTCGGGTACCTGGATTAGAGGGCCAGGTTGGATGGCATCACCACCATGAAGACTGGGTCCCAGCACTTCACTATTTAGAAATTAAACTCTAGAGCAAGGCATAGCAATAGAAGACAGTTCCCAAAAGTTACCTGGTAAGTCAAGACCATATTGCCCTCTCCTATTTCTGTTTTCACATCTTTGACAGCTGTCCCTTGCATGATGCTAGCTGCTCTATATCTTTGCTGCCATCCTTGCAATTGGTCTGTGTTCATCTGGGCTGCTAATGGGGACTAAACCCATGGAGACGGGCCAAAGAATTCATGGGATTTGTTATCATAGATATTTGAGTTGGGTTTGAGTGGCTGGGGTAGGAACAGGGGGAATCTTTGTTTGGTGGTGGCTCTTGGCAGCCCTGTTGCTAATGAGAGTTGGTGGTTTCCCCAAGGATGTAAGGAGAAGCCCTGGAACATAGTTGCTTCTAGATAGTATTGCCTCAAATTAGGAACACAAGTGAGGAGAGAATGCCAAGACACTTGTATCCATAGGCTATAAAAAGTTCAACATTCCGTCAGCACAGCTCTCCATTACGCTTGTTCTGCAGGCAGGCAGAACAAAGCCAACTGCAGGAAGCTATAAAATGGAGGATATAAAAATTAACCCAGGATTTGGTTTTGAATAATTTTGGGATGCACATTTGTTTTCCTTTGTACATCTGTATGGCTAACGCTTAAGGCAGTCTTTCTCAGCTTTTTTATTATTGAGAAACCCCTGAAACATTCTCTGGCTTCCCAGAAGTGGTGCAATTGTGCAGAATATGGTTGAGAAGCATAGCTGTGTACATGCCCACCAGGGCCCCCTCCTCTTCCCACTCCCTCCAAGCCCACCATTCACCTTTTTTTTTTTTTGCGGGGGGTCAACATGACCGTATAGTCATATCACTCAAATGTTTAACAAATTAAAATATAGATGTTCCTGAATATTATAAATACTAGTATCAAAGCCCGTTTTAAAAATGGTCTTTGAAAGGGGCAGCTGGCACGAGGGTGTGAGAGGGTGGCCAGGGCTCTCTTTGGCCCGCAAAGCCAGCTAAAGGGAGTGAGAAGCTCCCCCTCAGTGGTGGTAGCTCTGCTGCAAGAGGTTCCCTTTGGGCCAGGAAGCGCTGTCGCTGCGGCAAGAGTGCTTTCTGGGCTAAAGGAAGTAGGAAGCTCCCCCCCTGTGGTGGCAACAGGGCTTTGTGGCTCACAGGGAGCCTCCAAACTCCCCCCCCCAGCTTCCTCCCAGCAGGAGTGTATGTGTGGGCTGCAAAGCCCTGTTGCTGCCTGTCTCCTCGTGGGCAACAATGGAGGCTGCAGCCACAAGGCTTCTAGCAGGCAAGGAGGAAGAGTGGGAGCTGGAGAGGGAGGGCCAATCAGGGTGGACCCGGATGGACAGGGCCCTGGACAGTCTCCTCCCAGGAGGCTGTTTCCCAAATATATAAGGGAGCAAAATAGTGTTAAGGTTTCCAATTATTACTGCTATTGCTACAGTCACAGCAGTGTCCCTATTAACAATTCTCTATCTAGGTTTATGCTCAATTATGTATTTCTGTGTTTAATACAGCATACTTTTTGGAACTTGCAGGGGAAGACAAGTGTATCACCAGATGCAGAGGCTAAATTTAACTGGAGGGAAGGACACTACCCCCCTAGTCCACACATCTGAACTGCATAGCTTGGATGGACTCTTCTGTAAGGACCGATGTGTCACTCAAGGAGATGGTAAAAGAGCTATGATGATTGTCGATGATTCACATTTTTCTATTTTAGGACAACATGGTCCTTTTCTGCTTTATGTACAGCTCTGCAGCATTTGATAAAAACACTAGGTGATGAACTTTCCTACTGTACTAAGTCTTCTAGCTTCTGTAGCACAGATAGCATTCAGCATATATTGGCAACACTCTCATATGGCAAAATTACCCATTTAAAGTAAGAGAAAACATAAAATTTCTAGTTATTATTATTATTGTTGTTATTGTTACAATTACTTCTATGTTATGGATTGTTTCATGCATTGTTTATATGTTTTATGTAAACCGCCCTGAGCCTCCAGAGAGGGTGGTACATTAAATAAACAAACAGACAGACAGATATCTAAGCCCTCAGAGATGAATGGGAATATTCCAGAGTACAGGCAAACTTTTCCTTCTGGGACCCAGCAATGGAATTTTCTTTGGTGAGGATCCATCTATTAATCTGAATTTTAAAAAAAATATTGCTATTCTGCCCAAATTTACATGCCCAGCTGTTAGTCCCTGTTATCCTAATTTGGACCCACTATTTTATATACAGCTAAGCAGACCAATGGCACATATTAACACATTAAACTGTAATATTTTTATTGCAGTTACTTCATCCATGATTTCTGTCTGAATCATACCTTGTAGCAAATAAAGACTTCCAAGAGACAGGATTAAAGCCATGTAGGGCTTGCCGAAGAAGCATTAGTTCACATTGTATCTAGAAGCAGTTTGGAAACCAGAATCACTTCTTCAATAGAATTTTATAAATGTGGCTTCCAGGAGCTCCCATTTGCTAAGTGAGCACATTGCACTTGTGGCTTCCGTGAAAACCTCAAGGGTGACTCTACATGCAGCACATTGCAGTAACTCTATCCGGCTCGCGCAGAACTGAAAAGGGCTGGATGTGAAGGAAATGCACGTAATCATTCTACCAAGTGCAAAAAGGAGACATTTTGGACATTGAGGATTTTTGACCAAAACAGACCTTCCCAAAGCCACTAATCTGCTAATCTGAAAAATAGATTTTAAAAATAGCGATTAATCTGAAAAATAGATTTCAAAAAGACAATGGAAAAAAAGGGAAGGGGAGTAGAAAGTGAGCCTGGGTTAGGGGTTGTTGGGTGTTTTTGCAATGCATCCAAGTGTCAGTAGCATGCCACAAGTTCGAACCCAAGCCCCAGACCAGGGTCAATAATAACTCCCAGGGAGGAGACAAAGCTGCAGCCACAGAAGGTAACCTCTCCAACCCCCTTGTTTAGAAGAAAGGCAAGGTACTAAAAAGGTACTAAAAAAGAAAGCGAGAAAGCAAGTTATCCTTGGTGGCAAAAATACGGCTGGTCTCCAATCCCCCACTGCCAGTGTAGTGGCTGGCAGGCAGGCAGCTTGCAGGAATTCTGGAAAAATACATTCGAGCCACAAGAGGTGTGATAAATGGAGTGCTACCATAAATGGAGTGCACATGGTTTGCAAGCTGCAGCAAATGCCCAGCTAGGAGGATTGGTGGCAAATGCAAGATTCCCCTTGGCAGACACCCCCCCCCCCATGGATGAAGCCCTGCCGATGCAGGGAAGGGCTCTCAGTGTGCCCAAGCATGCCTGGCGCGCCTTCTTTCAGAGTCCCCGAGGCTTCCCCGGGCAAGGGGGGGGGCGTGGAACCATGTTCTCCCATTCACCTGAGGAAGCCTCGGAGAGTCGGAAGAAGGGCGCACTGGGCATTCTCAGGCTCAGCGGGAACCCTTGATGGACCCTCCTTGACCGCCCGTTGCCTGAATCTCTGCTGAAGCATGGAAGGGCTCCTTCTGGGCCTCAAAACACCTGGTGTGCCCTCTCTCTGATTCTCTGAGGCTGCTTGGGGCTGGGGAAGGCAGCTCCGTCGCCCCTCCCTCCCAAAGCTTCCTCCTCTCCCCCAAAGTGGCACGCATTTTCCGGCTTGGGGAAGACTTTGCTGGGCCAGGGAAGTCTTCTCCATGGTCCCCCCTCCCCCACAACACAGTGGATGCTGCAGTGGCTCTGGGAGGCGATGGGAAGGCTGGCCAGACCAAGGGAGAAGGGAAAGCCCCCCATCCTCCTGCCAGCTTCCCATTTGGCTGGGCAGCCCAAGGAGGAAGGGAAAGCCTCCTGTCTTCCCACTGGCTTCCCATTGGGCCAGGCAGCCCAAGGGGAAAAGGAAAGCCCTCTGCCCTCCCTCCGGCTTCCCGTTGGGCCGGCAGCCCAAGGGGGAAGGGAAAGCCCCCCACCCTCCCACTGGCTTCCCATTGGGCCAGGCAGCCCAAGGGGGAAGGGAAAGCCCCCCATCCTCCCACTGGCTTCCTGTTGGGCTAGGCAGCCCAAGGAGGAAGGGAAAGCCCCCCCTCTCGCTGGCTTCCCTTTGGGCTGGGAAGCCAATGGAAATGGGTGCCCCACCCCCAGGGCACTTACATGTTTTCTGGGGACCGTCCAGGGGAAAACTTCCGGCAATTCTGGCAGAGAGCCCCTGGCCGGTTGGGTGGACTGGCGTGGGCTCTGCCTCAGACATGCCATGCCCACTCTCTGCCCACGTAGCCCTTAGTGAATTATTTTAATAGCGAAGTGCTGTCAACAGATGTATAGTGTAGTTTGGAAAATATTACACATCTCTACTCAGTGTATATTTGTGGTAGTCTACAGTTCCTACCATAAATGATTTTATATCTGCCTACAAAGTGTTGCATTCTGCTTTTGCCTCTGGGTAGTAGCAACCCTGGACTTCCTTAGTGGTCTCCCATCCCATTGCTGAGCAAGGCCAACTCTATTTTGTTTCCTGAAGAAAACAACAACTTCATAATGTGGGCTGGATGTGATCATATTTCTGCTGAGTTCCTTCCCCTCCCCCGACTGTCCTTCCCAGGCTCCACCCCAGATCTCCAGGAATTTCTTAACCCAGGCTTGGCAACTCTTCCCCCAAAGTCTCCATCTTTGGGAAGCTGGAAAAGCTTTCTCCTGCTTGCTCCCAGCCATGGGATTTTCCAATATTTGCTTCCCTCTCTTTCCCCATCTGTCTTTCTCCCCAGTGAAGACCCAAAGTGGCTTTTACAAAGAACTTATATATTTTTTCCAGATTAATATATGGCCGCTGCATAACAACCAAACAAGAAGTGTAGCGAATATAGTGTGTTTTGAATTTGCAGGAGACCCAGCACCAGGAGAGAGGTGTGTGTTTGCATGTGTGTCCAAGCCTTCTGTAAGTAAGTCTATGACCTTGCAATCTCTGCTCTCTGACAAAGACCCAGAGGTAACCAGTATAGTCACCAGAGTCTTAACTAAGATGCTTTTATAATATGCTGCCTATTTTGTATTTTATCTTTTATAGTTTATCTAATCATTTTAAGATCTGTTCGGTTATGTAACCCCATGGCCTATTTTATTATTTTGTTGAAATGTTAAGCCCTATTTCTATATGTTTTATACATATTTTATGCCAATAAAAGGTTACTGACTGACTGACTGGCATGTGTGTCGGGGGAGATCTAGGTATGTTGCCTGTGATCCTAAAGTTTATAAACTACCGATCTAGCACATCAGATTTATTTATCAGCTACCATTTTGCTTATTCGTTAAGACAACATGAATTTTAAAATGTATTTCAGAATACTAAATCCACAAAAGAACACTTCCAAAATCCAAATAACCTTAAAGACAATGTTATTATTTACAAAAGAGGTGTTACAAATTATGGGGTAAAAATGTGATCTCCCTGTTACATGAAGCTGAAGAATTATTTACAAATGGGTTGATGGGCTGATATGTTTGGTAAGTCTTATCCCATTGTAAATTCTTCATCCATGGAGTGCCTCAAAATATAGAAGCAAACTTGTAAAGCATAATGAGAAGTTTTGATAGCAAGTGGATGTGGATTTTCTGGTTTAATTGAATAGCAATGGTCTGTATTCTTGCCAAACAACCCATCTGTTGTGTTGGGATGCCCAGGCTATGGACCCCCTCTGTCTGTGGGATGTGTTGCACAATCCACCTTCGGAAACCTGATCTGATTAATTTCTAATTTTAACTGCATGTGTCGCATTCAATATAGAAGCAGCTGATGGTGTATAAATCTACAGGCCTGTCAAGCAGCTCAAGTGCATTGCTAAAGCAAATGTATTTTTTTCAGCACAAATGCAAGCTGGAAAGCAGTGCTTTGCTTTTTAAAACTTGCTGCTATTGCATTTCAACGAGCAGAAATGAGCACAACAACCTCCATATACACAAATGGTGTGTAACATCGAAAAGTCCTGGGATTTAATGGCAGGGTATAAATTACAAAAAGACATGATTGATATACTCTCTTTCTCTCATTCTCTTTTTAAAAAGCTTTCACCCCATGGTTAAATGACATGCTATTACCTACCTGTTCGTGTTTTTATAAGCAGTTAAAAAAATCATTCTGGTCATACACCCTTTCTTTCGGGAAGGATTCTACAGTACAAATCTGACTGGCTGCGAGAGATTCATCAATCACAAATCACACCGCAAAAGTTTTCAAAGAGACTAATCTGAGACTAAGCTGCTGGTGGACCCCTTGAGCTACTGGGTGTAATCGCTTAGGGATAAACTGAGGAAGTGACCTCAGGGTGTGCTCAGATTTCTGTCTTTTTTGGTCGGCTGACTCAAGATTACTAGGTAGAACAGCAGACCTCAGACTGTCGGTGCCAGAAGGTGTTAGTTGAGAAAACTCATATACTCAACTCTTGGTGACAAGATGGCCAGTCAACAAAATATATGACATCAATACATGCAGTAAGACCAGCTAAGATACTATATATTGCTGTCTAATAGAAATTGCCTAAATGAGAAAAGTATTCCTGTATTTAATTGCATTTTCCAGTAGATGCACAAACTTCTGCATTTCAGGATAAAAGGTTACATCTCTTTTGGGTAAAATACAGCCAGTAAGTAATTGATGTGAATTTTTATTTTCAAAATAACTTGTATGTGAAATTGGTAATGGAAAATGTCACACAGTACCACCATGTTTAATGATACCACTGAAGTTTAATGATAAATATGAAGCATTTAATGCCTATAAACATACAGGAAGTGCCCCGAGGGATCAGACTGTATGTCCCTTAATACAGTTTCCAATTTCACACAACAGCCAATCATATGTCCACTAGAACGCACAAAGACCTAAACATTCCCTTTTACTTGTGTCAGCAAATAGCGGCCGCGATTGAGCGCGGCCGCCGTTGACGCGGCGGTGGCGCCCGGGAGCGGCGCGGGCCTCGGCCGCGTCATCGGGGTGCGCCGCGGCGCGCCTGGGGAGAAGGGCGGGGCCACCGGCCTTTTAAGGCCGCGCTCACGTGGCTCGCCCTCTTTCCCCCATCGCCGCGGACCCGGACGGTTCTCCGTGCTGGTGCTCCGGGGATTGAAGGCCAGGCGGCTCACGGCGCTCGGGCGCTTGCTCGCCGGCCTTCGAGGCGGGATCCGCTTGGATTCCCCCCCCCTGCGCCGCAGCCGGGGATCCGCGGCTGAGAGGGGGTCCGGACGTCGGCCGCGTCGCGGCTCCAGCGGAGGCCGGGGCTCAGTCGCGGCGGGGGCAGGATGCCCCGCGGGCAGAAGTCGGCCGCGGCGGGCCGCGTGGAGGCGGCTGCGTCTGGCGGCGCCGGGGGAGGGGGAGGCGGCGGTGAAGGGCCCCCCGCCCCCGTCCCGGCTAGCGGCGACGGGCCTGGCCCGTCGGCCCCGGAGGTCCGTGGGTCGGGGGGCGGGGCCCCCGAATCCTCGGCGGTGCGGCCGCGCAGGAGCTGCCGCAGCCCGGCGCGGCCCCCTCCCGCGCCCCAGGAGGGCTCGGCGAGGGGCGGTGGCTCGGCCCGCGCGGCTCCGGACTCGCCCGGCGCTGGTGTCTCCGGTGCTTCGGGGTCCGGGTCCGGCGGGCGGCGCGACCGCGAGGCCCGCGGGGGTGGGAGGCCTGGGGGGCGGCGCGAATCGCCCGCTCGGGCCCCCCGCTCCTCGCGGCGCGCCTCCTCCCCGTCGCCCGAGGCCTCCGGGGGCGGGGCTCGCAAGCGGGCCTGCGCCCTCCGGGCCAGCCGGGCCTGGGCGTCGGCCATCCCGGCGGCTCGGGCCCGGGGGGCGGGGGGGGGGCCTCAAGAAAAAGGGCGTCCTCGCGAAGGAGGGGCTCCCCCGGGCGGTCTGTCCGGCGAGAGAGGCGCGGGTCCGGGCGTGCCCCATCGGGGGGGCGACCGACCCCGGACCAGCAGTTCCCCCTCCTCGCGGGGCAGGGATGCCAGGGGGGGGCGGGGCTCCGGTCCGTCGGAGTCCTCATCCAGCGGCGCGGGCCGCCATCAGCTGGGAGGGCCCAGGGACAGGGCCAGGGACTCTTACAGGTCCCCATCCCCGCTGCGCCGTCCCGACCGCTCTCGGCGGCGGACGGCGGACGGTTCCAGCGGGTCCTCCCCGCGGCGTTATCAGCGACATTCCGGGGGGCGCAAGGGGAGTCGGGGGTGCCGGCGGCGTGAAACCAGTCGCCGCGGAGGGCGGCGCCGCCGGTCACCTCGCTCCAGCTCGTCTGCCCCTTCCCGCCAGGGTCGTTCGGTAGAGCACCGCTCGTCCGAATACAGGGCCGGGTTTGCCGAGGCCAAGGCGCTGTACGGCTCTAGTGGCGCCCGGCGGCGCAGCTCTGGCCCGGCCGAGTCTTCAGTTTCGGGCAGCACGCTGGGCGTCTCCGATTCTCGGACGCCGTCGCCGCGAGCTGGGGCAAGTGGGAAGCGGAAGCGCACCACGCTACGGAAGGCCCACAAGCGTAGGCGTGCATCGCGACGGAGCTCGCCCACGGGTGAGTCATCATCGTGGGAGGAAGGCGACGATACCATCCACGACGGGTGGTATTGGATAGAGGGGGCCTACGTCCCCGGGATGCCGCTCTGGTTGAAGAACAGGCGGCGTGACATGGTTCGGATGCTTGACGAGGCGGGCATCAGCCGGCGCAGGCGCGAACCGCCTGGCCGGTTTAGGGACGGTGAGGCCCCCCCGGGGGTGCACCTTCCCGTGAAATTGCGGGAGCGGGCCCTCGATGGGTATTTCGTTGACTTTTTCGAGTTGGCGAAGTGGCGCCGAAAGGGGGCCGACACGGGGAAAAAGGGCGACAAGGACAAGGCGCAGTCACAGCCAGTTGAGCGATCCATGCTCAATTGGCTTAAGGGTTTCGCCGAATTCCAGGCCCTGATTTGCGGGGGGTACCCGGAGAGGGGTTGGCATCTGGCCCGCTACTTATACACCGTGTTGGAGGCCTGGGAGGTGGGCGGCGAGGAGGCCGCCATGGATTACGACCGGGAGTTCCGGGAGCTGGCCTCCCACAATGCTTCCACGCGTTGGGATCTTCGGCTGCATGATGCGTGGTTCATGCAGGTGGGTCCCAGCGCACGCCAGAAGCGGGAACGTGGGAAGGGCGGATCCTCCGGCCCCGTTCGCAAGTTGTCCGGGCTGGTTTGCTGGGACTACAACAGGGGCGGCTGCAAGCGGCGAAGGTGCCGGTTCGAACACCGCTGCGAGACCTGCGGGGGCGGGCATGCCATGTCGGCATGTGCGCAGCCTTCCTCTTCCCAGCCCTTTCGAGGGACCCGATCCTCCGGTAAGAAGGACGGGGGATCGGGTCCCGCAGCTCCTTCCGCCGCCCCAAAATCCGGCTGAAGCCGCGGGGCAGCTCCGCGGCCTGGCTCCCACGCCGGTTCGGCTGCCGGTGCTGCTGTCCTGGCTGGGTAGTTACCCGGACAGGCCTGCAGCGGCTTATTTGGCGGCCGGATTCTCGAAGGGGTTCCGGATCCCGTTCACCGGTGAGCGGTCGGCTTTTATGAGCGGCAACCTGCGATCTGCCCGCGAGCTGCCGGACGTGGTGGCGGCGAAACTGGCCAAGGAACGGGCTGCCGGACGGGTGGCTGGACCATTCAGCGGTCCGCCGCTGCCCAACCTGCGGGTCTCCCCGCTCGGAGTCGTGCCCAAGAAGGCGCCCGGGGAATTCCGGCTCATCCAGCACCTGTCGTACCCGAGGGGCGGGTCGGTCAATGATTTCATCCCGCAGGAGCTGTGTGCCGTGAGGTACACCCCATTCGACGAGGCAGTGGCTATGGTTCGCCGCTGCGGCCAAGGGGCATTGCTCGCTAAGTGCGACGTGCAGTCGGCCTTCCGACTCCTGCCTGTCCATCCTGAGGATTTCTGCCTTCTAGGTTTCCGGTTCCTCGACGGATGGTACGTAGACAAGGCCATGCCAATGGGTTGCTCCATTGCATGCGCGGCCTTCGAAGCGTTTAGCTCCTTCCTCGAGTGGGCCGCCAGGGTCCGGGGGGGGGTCCCCGAGCTGGCCCACTACTTAGACGACTTCTTGATGGCGGGCCCGGCGGGCACGGACGCCTGTTCGTCCAGTTTGAGGTCATTCCAACGGGTGATGTCCGAACTGGGGGTGCCATTGGCGGCGGATAAGACGGAGGGTCCCGCAACCAGGCTCACTTTCCTGGGGGTGGAGCTCGACACCGTGGCGGGCACGTCTCGGTTGCCGGCGGATAAGGTGGCCTCCCTCAGGGGACTCATCCGGGAGTTGTTGAAAAAGCGGAAGTGCGCACTCCGCGAGGTCCAGGTGCTGCTCGGGCACCTGAACTTTGCCTGTAGGGTGGTCGCGCCAGGCAGGCCTTTCTGTTTTCGCCTGTCATTTGCCACTCGTGGATTGTCTCGTCCTTTTCATCATCTTCGGGTTTCCACGGAGATGAAGGCGGACCTACGGGTGTGGGAGCGGTTCCTGGGAGGTTTTAACGGCGTGGCCATCTGGCAGTCGCCTTACGCTCCCAGGGATCGGCTTCAGGTTCACTCGGACGCCGCCGGGGGCTGCGGGTTCGGGGTTTACTTTGAAGGGGAGTGGTGCGCCGCGCGGTGGCCAGACGCCTGGGCGGCGGAGGTTCACCGCGACCTGACCTTTCTGGAGTTCTTCCCCATAGTGGTAGCGGTCCGGATCTGGGGCCCGCGTTTCGCTGATCACCGCGTGGAATTCATGTGCGACAATCAGGCCGTTGTGCAGATTGTGAACAGGCAGTCGTCCAGATCCGCCCGGGTTATGCGCCTGGTCCGGGTTTTTGTATTGGACTGTTTGTCGTACAACGTCTCTTTTCGCGCCAGACACGTCCCGGGGGTAAACAACGAGTTGGCCGACGCTCTCTCTCGGTTTCAGGTCGAGAGGTTCCGGCGTCTCGCTCCCGGAGCAGCAAGGGAATCGGTCGGTTGTCCGGAGGACCTGTGGCAGCTTGGCGTCGGCTGATCATGGACGGGGTCCTGTCGTCACTGGCCGACTCCACTCGGAGGGCGTATCGGCGTGCAGCCTGTCAGTTTGTGGACTTCTCTCGTTCGGCTGGGCATTCTTCCCCCTGGCCGATGAAGGAGGGCCTGCTGCTCCGGTTCCTGGCACGTCTCCGGGAGCAGGGACTCTCCTGCAGGACGCTGCGGGTCACTCTGGCCGGACTTTCCTTCTGTTCTAAGGCCCTCGGCGCTTGGGACCCGGGGCGGTCGTTTTTGGCCAGGCAGGCCCTGAAGGGCTGGGGGCGGCAGTCCGTGCCTCGGCCTGATCCTCGGCGCCCTATCACCAGAGCTGTCCTGCGACAGCTGCTGGGGCACTTGCCGGCCGTGGCTCGCTCGGACTTCGAACTGGTTTTGTTCCGGGCGGCATTCACTGCGGCTTTCCACGGAGCCTTTAGGGGTGGGGAGTTGGTGGCACGGTCCCGCTCAGCCCGTTTCTCAGCCGGTCTGGAGTTTTCGGACGTGGAGTTGGTGGACTCGGGGGTCCAGTGCCTCATTCGTCGGTCCAAGTGTGACCAAGGGGGAAAAGGGACTCACGTGTACCTCCCGGCCTTACGTGGGGAGGCCGATTGCCCACGACGGGCTATGGTCGCGTACATGGCGATGCGGCCCTCCCTTGCAGGACCACTATTCGTCCATCAGAACGGGAGCTGTCTGTCCCGGTACCAGTTCGTGGCAGTTCTCCGGGCCTGTTTGCAGGGAGCCGGCCTTCAACCTTCCTTGTATGGGTTGCATTCTTTTCGCATTGGCGCCGCCACGGAGGCGTACTTGGCTGGCGAGCCGGCTGGGGCCATCCAGCAGAAGGGGCGGTGGCGTTCCCGGGCATATCAGCTGTATATTCGCCCTCAACATGCTGTCTGATTTGGTTTTTTCCCAGGTGTTCCATCAGGAGCGGCAGCGGTCACGGTGGTGGGGCACAGTATTCCATACTGGGCCGGCAGGCACGCAGTCGCGACAGAATGGGGTGAGCACCTCGGCCTGGAGGACGTGTGCAAGATTACCTGGTCCGGTCGGAGGGGATTGCGGTGGTCGTCCCTGCTGCGGGTCGTGGCTGACGAAGTTCATCGCTGGGGCGTTCCGGATGTGTTGGTGATGCATCTAGGAGAAAATGATCTGCCCACCATGACCGGTCGTCAGCTGAGTGCGGCCATAACAGAGGACTTGGTAATCTTGCGACAGCGGATGCCACATACCACGTTGGTATGGTCCGAGATGCTCGATCGCCTGGTTTGGCGGTCCGCTCGGCGGTCTGACCGCGTGAACTTGGCCAAGCAGAAGGCTAATAAGGCTGCGTGCAAGACCGTGCGTTCGTTGGGGGGTGTGACTGTTCCTCACCCCAAGTTAACTTTTCGTTCCCCGCTTTTGTTTCGGTCGGATGGGGTGCACCTTGCAGACCGCGGGTGTGACCTCTGGCTGGCCGACGTTCGGGACGTTTTGAAGACTATTTTTTCCGAGGGTTGGCGGGAACAGGGACCGTTGGTTCCTGTCCAGTGGCGGGACATGCAAGGTAGGGAGCCCGTTGGCAGGGAGCCCGTTTGCGTACGGGACTCCCTGGAGTAGGGGGTCTCATTAAGGAGACCGGCCACAACCGGGCGCGGCCTACCCGGCTGGGAGGCCAGGGGCCCGGGGCCAAGCGAGAGGGAGGATCCCATGGAGGCGGACGCCCGTGGGGTCCTCGATGGTCGCTTCCCAGGGATCCCGCGGCGGAAGGCATCCCATCCTCCCGGCTGGGAGTGAGGTGAGGAGCCGGAACGCCGCGGGTAGGGGTGGTCAGCCGGCCGGCTGACAAGGTTGGGGCTCCACTACCATGCATGCGGGCCAACCCTCCGGTGGGAGGGTATTGGTTAATAAACGGCTGCGGCCAATTTGTTGCCAAGTTTGGGTCCGCGTCGTTACTGGGATAGTCGCCACCTGCTAGTCAAATAGCGGCCGCGATTGAGCGCGGCCGCCGTTGACGCGGCGGTGGCGCCCGGGAGCGGCGCGGGCCTCGGCCGCGTCATCGGGGTGCGCCGCGGCGCGCCTGGGGAGAAGGGCGGGGCCACCGGCCTTTTAAGGCCGCGCTCACGTGGCTCGCCCTCTTTCCCCCATCGCCGCGGACCCGGACGGTTCCCCTCCCATCCCTCCCAGTTTTTCGTTCTCGTTTTCGTCGCAGTCGTCGGGACATGCAAGGTAGGGAGCCCGTTGGCAGGGAGCCCGTTTGCGTACGGGACTCCCTGGAGTAGGGGGTCTCATTAAGGAGACCGGCCACAACCGGGCGCGGCCTACCCGGCTGGGAGGCCAGGGGCCCGGGGCCAAGCGAGAGGGAGGATCCCATGGAGGCGGACGCCCGTGGGGTCCTCGATGGTCGCTTCCCAGGGATCCCGCGGCGGAAGGCATCCCATCCTCCCGGCTGGGAGTGAGGTGAGGAGCCGGAACGCCGCGGGTAGGGGTGGTCAGCCGGCCGGCTGACAAGGTTGGGGCTCCACTACCATGCATGCGGGCCAACCCTCCGGTGGGAGGGTATTGGTTAATAAACGGCTGCGGCCAATTTGTTGCCAAGTTTGGGTCCGCGTCGTTACTGGGATAGTCGCCACCTGCTAGTCAACTTGTACTCCAGGCTATACTGCCTTTGAACTTGGAAGTTAAATTTGGTCATTAATGCTAATTACCACCAGAGGTCCCACTAGGATTCACATGGGAAGGGAAATGTCTTTTCCCCACCAGTCTCCACTTACTCCAGCCCTTTGGCTTTGCTTCCTCTAAAGTTGTCAACCTCTAGGGCAGGGGTAGTCAACCTGTGGTCCTCCAGATGTTCATGGACTACAATTCCCATGAGCCCCTGCCAGCCCCGCTATGCACAGGGAGTCCTCCTCTTGGAGTCCTCCACTCCAAAACATGAGCTAGCACCCATTGCATTACTTCTCATTCCCTCAAGTCTTTGTCCAGGTAGCCAGTTTTTTGTCTGCTCTACATGGGAATGACAACCATCTAGATGAAATCCCGTTGTAGGAGCTCCTTCCTCCAGGGATATTCAGTCAGAACAGAGGATCCCAATGTGTGCCAAGGGATTTTCGCTTTTAAGTTTTTCCACCCCATTTAGAATCCTTTCCTGAAATCTCCAGGAAGATTCAGTGTAGCCCCTTGCACCTACAAGTCTCCGTAGATGTCCTTTCTTGACCTCAGATTCCAGCTAAGGTGTGAGTTGACTATTGTCTTTGGGCAGGATAGTCACTAGCATGTTCACTTCTTTGATGGTTGGCACTTGGCTGATTCCTTAAAGACCTCTACCTTCTTGCCTGTCTTCTGCCAGGAGACAGAATAACATTCAAAACAAAATGTACGGGTTTTTTTTAGTCAAGCCCAAACTCCAAAATAGAATGAATATCTCCACATTAGGCAATTGATTTAGAATCATAGAATCATAGAGTTGGAAGGGGCCATACAGGCCATCTAGTCCAACTCCCTGCTCAATGCAGGGTCAGCCCTAAGCATCCTAAAGCATCCAAGAAAAGTGTGTATCCAACCTTTGCTTGAAGATTGCCAGTGAGGGGGAGCTCACCACCTCCTTAGGCAGCCTATTCCACTGCTGAACTACTCTGACTGTGAAAATTTTTTTCCTGATATCTAGCCTATATCGTTGTACTTGAAGTTTAAACCCATTACTGTGTGTCCTTTCCTCTGCAGCCAACAGAAACAACATCCTGCCCTTCTCCAAGTGACAACCTTTCAAATAAAGAGGGCTATCATGTCCCCTCTCAACCTCCTTTTCTCCAGGCTGAACATTCCCAAGTCCCTCAACCTATCTTCATAGGGCTTGGTCCCTTGGCCCCAGATCATCTTCGTCGCTCTCCTCTGTACCCTTTCAATTTTATCTACGTCCTTCTTGAAGTGAGGCCTCCAGAACTGCACACAGTACTCCAGGTGTGGTCTGACCAGTGCCGTATACAATGGGACTATGACATCTTGTGATTTTGATGTGATGCCCCTGTTGATACAGCCCAAAATGGCATTTGCCTTTTTTACTGCTGCATCACACTGCCTGCTCATGTTTAGTTTACAATCCACAAGTACCCCAAGGTCTCGTTCACACACAGTGTTACCTAGAAGCGCATCCCCCAGCCAGTAGGCATGCTTTTAATTTTTCTGACCCAGATGCAGAACTTTACCCTTATCATTATTAAATTGCATCTTGTTCTCATTTGCCCATTTTTCCATTGTGTTCAGATCTTGTTGAACTCTGTCTCTATCTTCCGGTGTATTTGCCAGTCCTCCCAATTTGGTGTCATCTGCAAACTTGATGAGTAGTCCCTCCATCCCCTCATCTAGATCATTAATAAATATGTTAAAAAGTACCAGGCCGAGCACCGAGCCCTGAGGTACCCCGCTACTCACCTCTCTCCAGTCTGATGAAACACCATTGACAACAACTCTTTGAGTGCGGTTCTCTAACCAATGCCCTATCCACTTAACTATCTGAAAATCCAGATTGCAGTCCTTCAACTTATCCATCAGAACATCATGGGGAACCTTGTCAAAAGCTTTACTAAAATCCAAGTAAATGACATCAACCGAATTTCCCCGATCCAGCAAACCTGTTACTTGGTCAAAAAAGGAAACCAGGTTGGTCTGGCAGGACCTGTTGGAGACAAATCCATGCTGACTTCCTTGGATCACCAAATTGTCCTCCAGATGTTTGCAGATCGCTCCATTTAATTTGTTGGGTTGTCACTGTTTTTACTTAAGTATATCAAGATTTTATCTGATGCAAACTGCTTTGTGGATCTGTGTTACATGGGAAAGCACGATAAATGACATATATCAATAAACCTTGGTATTTTCTATGCTGGTTGGTTTTGCAGAGGGACTATGCTACAGTAATGGTAGTCTTTGTGCATATCCTCAGTCACATTTAACCAGAAAGTGCAGCTAGACAGGAATAAGAGTTCTCCATAATCTCCCCATAATTAAGGCAGGAGATACATGAACATAAAAAAGGGGTTCAAAATGCTATAAACATACTTAGAGTTGACTATTTAATGTACATGGGTCTGTAGTACTTACTGGCAAGGATTGCCATATAATCTAGACACTCGCATATATATTCTCTAGACTTTTGCTTCAGCTTCTGCTTCTTCTCCTCCTGGGAAACGTACTGCCTGACAGCTGGCTGCCTGAGATGGAAGGTGGTTTTCCCTTTCTCCATCTCAGGCATTTGGCTATGGGTTGCTTTTATTCCCAATAGCAGCTGCTGTGAGGAGCAGGTGACTCAGCAGGAAAAGGAAATGACCTGCAGCCAACTCAAGCCCCCCCCCCTTCTTATTCACCCAGAATTACAGAAACTGCTGCATTGCTGGGAATTAATACATCCCAAAATCAAATGTCTGAGAAGAAAGGAATACCTGTTTCTGTCCCAGGCAATTCTACTGCCTTTGTTTTACTGTTTACAAGAGTACAACCACTAAAATGTGATGGGTCATTTATCACAGGCAACTATGGGCTAATATCTGTGCATCACTTACCGCATCATCCTGTACCTACCAACATTTTGTGTGCTTTTAACTGATAATTAGAACATCTTCGAAATTCTGGTTCATTTCACTATGCTGCAACAACAGAGAAGTGCTCATTTAGATGTTTCAATTTCCTTCAAAACAAATACCCCCTCACCCCTGCCGACAATAACAAGATGACCCTTTCTACACCTAGGCTAGCTATGTTATTTCTCCTGGTCCAAATGGGCTGGACATGTAGAATCTTGTTTTCCTTTTTGTTTAATAGCTGGAGGGAGTGCATCTCTAACTATACTATAATTAAACAATATTTAACAAAATTTATTATTTTGGAATGTGATCTGTTGCATTACAGCTGAGCCCTGGCTGATTAATAGCTGGGACTTACAAACTAATGACTTGATGACTCATTAGAAATAAAGCTCTCCTTAATCAAAGCTGGCCATCTGTGTTTTATCAAGGGCTCTATGAGGACCTGATCATTACTTTTACTGTCTGGGGGGTTGTGTTTTAGTTTTAACATTACACTTTCCTGTCTTTTTCTGTACATTTGAAAGGGTCTTGCTATGTTTAAACTATGTAGTATTTAGCATACCTCAGATTAATTCAGAACCCAAAAATCAGTAAAATATGTTTAAAAGCAACTTAGAAGAACAAGCTATGATCCTCATTAGGCAGAGCTTGTGTGAACTGCTCAAGATGCAGAAACGTAAGTGGCTATCCATAGTCAGGCTGCCAGACAGACTCAGACAGCAAGCAAAAAAAGATTCCATGAAATTCTTTATATAATCTTGAAACCTGTATTTATTTTGGGAGGGTTAAGCACATCCCAACTCTCCCCCTCTCCATATGCATATAACCTATGCGAACAGCATCAGTCCAGGACTTCCTAAATTACTGTTGCAAGCTATACTTACATGTTTTCCAACCCCGTATCAGTAACTTACACCGCCATTTGCCATTTGTCGCTGCCGACTATAAGCCGTGGATGTCAAGTGTGCTGCAGCTGCTTGGTCTTAGGTGTTGTTGCCTGCCTTTAGCTTCTCAAATGATGTGTTATGCCTGAAGAGCTTAGAGGAATGTATCCTTTAACCCTAAGACCCATACTCCTTCCTGGACAGTAAGGGTAAGCAGTGGGATTCGCTCTGCTCCTGTGACAGGAGAGTTTAGGGCAAGGAATTCCAACTATTATTCACCTTTTGGCATCATAATTACATAGTGAACTTTTGACACTGACTTGAATGCAAGAATGGTAAGAAAAGTACAACTATTCCAGATATCTTTCACAGAGTTAAAAAAAGAAAGAAAGAAAAACCCAGTTGGCATAGTGTCTGGGATGAGGTTCTCTCCTTCCCCTTCTCTTTTTGATTGCCTTGACTTTAATTATATTCCTGTACCAACAAAATCTCATGGGAATATAGCCCACCTGGAGAAAGATAACTAGCTAGTTTAAAAAACCACATATGTGTCTGAGGAAATGAGCTTTAACCTGTAAAGGTTTACACAGAAATATAACGTTAATCTCTAAAATGTTCCATTCCTTCTTTTTGGAAGACCTCTGTGAATTTTGACATTTTGGAAGAGCCTGTCATGTTGACACAAAAAACTCCTTAGTTGGCTTTTAGCTAAGGCAACACAGAATGGATCTGTCACAAGTTGACTGTTCTCGAAGACATGGAGCTAATCTCATGATGGAAACAATGGATGCTTTCACACATGCTAAATAATGCAGTTTCAGTCTAATTCAGCAGCCATTTGGAAGTGGGCTTTGCCATTTTACACCGTAAAATCCAGTTGCAAAATGGATTGAAAGTGTGTGGGTCTTGTTTGCACCTTCCTAGCCAAGAAATTTAATTATTAGATAGGTCAGCAACAAAGAGCAGTCCTACTGGTTCTTTCAGAAAGAAATATGGCTTCCCAATAATGGTTCCAGTGCAGTTAAACAAATGTTGTATTGTCTCCTATTCTGCTCTGTCAAAATAGCTTCTGTTTTCTATTCTGCTGCTAGCTCTCTCTTGAACTCTTTATTCTCATTGCTTTGCTGGTAGTCCCGTACAGATATTGACTGAGCGTGTGAGGAGGGTGGAAGAGCAAGAGTACACAGTCCCACCCCTTGTCTCTATATGAACCGCAGGTTATCTGCACAGTACAAATGCATGAAGGAAATGTCTGCATGTATGCTTCCCCACTGTGATCACCAACATTCAGAAAGCAGTGTTTCTGATCACAGGAAGAGAGTATGCATGCACTTCCTCTATTTGCAGGACCCTTAGGTATCAGCCAACAGTTGTTGTACATACCAGGCAAGTGACAATGGTTCTCTTCACTGCCTGTCCTAAAGGTGCAGTCTGAAATTCCACAACCATGCTGTTCAGACTCTTTACCTGTAGATTCTTCTGAAACATGACTCTTCAACCATTTCTTTAGACTGCATATTTTATCTAGATGCTTCAATTTGACTAAGATTGACCCTGAAATATATTGTAACCTCTAATGTAACTTGACATTATAGCTCAACTACCAGACCTTTAATTCAAGATCAACAAAGCTCTCTGTCAGGAGTCTAACCAGGCAACTGGAGAGTGCCATGCCATAGCTTCAAAGCCAGAGATTGGGCCTCGGCATCATTTCTGTTGACAGATACAAACAAATGGATATAATGGAAAGGGAGGTTAAATACTTCACTTATCAGCCCAAGGTTGATGTGATTTGGAATTTTGCTTGAATGTGATGTAAGTTTTAGAAACTAGAAAATTGTATGATTACCTTGACCTCAGGGTTAATTACATAATGAAAGTTACAGAGCTAAATGTTTAGAGGCTTAGTGTAATTTCCTTGCACAGGTCTCATTGTTATATGTCAAATATATTTCCTGTTGTAATTTAAACTATTGCCAGTCCAAGATTCATACAGCAGCGGTCCCCAACCTTTTTAAGGTTGAGGACCGCCACTGGGGGTGGGGAAGAGCCGGCGGCCCGGGCGCCGCGCATGCGCGTTAGTACCCCCTGGTGGTGAAAACACGTATGTGCGGAGCTGTCGCGCATGCACGTTTTCACCACCTGGGGGCGCTAACCCGGATGCGCTGCAGCTCTGCACATGCGCATTTGTGTCCGCCGGCATGCCGGCGGACACGCCTGCCGGTGGCCACACCTGCCTCTTCCTCCCCCTCTCACAGCAAGAAGCTAGCTGGGCCGCAAGCGAAGTGGCCTCTTTGGCGGCCGCTTCTCTCGCTGCCTGGTGAGCTTCTCACTGCAGGGGGTGAGAGGCAGGCGTGGCCGCTGGCGGCCCGCTACCGAGGCCTTTGCGGCCCGATACCGGGCTGCAGACTGGGGGTTCATGACAGTACCTGTTGCTATTTTGAGAAGGGTTGGAATATGTTTCAATTATTGCCAGTCCAGTGTCAGTACTGCACAATTGCACTGAAATATTCTACATCTGTTTTGAGCCACTTTACCACCTATATATTCTCTCTCTCTCTCTCACACACACACACACACACACACACACACGTACAGAGAGAGAGAGAGAGAGAGAGAGAGAGAGAGAGAGAGAGAGAGAGAGAGAGAGAGAGAGAGAAAGAGAGAGAGAGAGATTGTTTTCTCGGGATTTCTACTTACACTGGTACAAAAAAAGTATGGATTTATTTGTATGGTTAAGTTAAATTTATAGCTTGATTTCCTTGGTAAAACATCTTGACTTTCCCAGTTTGAAATATCATATTTAACTGTTCTCAAAACAAATGTTTTTAATCTGCTAGACACTGTTGCATATAAAACAGGGGTATGTGACTTACAGTCTTTACACCATATCTCACTTGCCAAGGCTTATCTCTTAGTCCATGCAACAGGATCTACATAGTCTTTGCTCTTGGGCACCAAGATAAACAATGGGAAATGCTATAGCCAAATGTATGCATATGAGACAACATTCTCCCAAAATTATGTGGTACAACTTGGGGAGCTTCTGCTGCAACAATTAGATGCTCAGCTTTGGGGTTGGTAGATAGTACTGTGGAATATGACACTTCAGTGTGGCTCAACAGCTGCCACATACACAAATTGGATGTTTAACTCAATGCAAGAATAAGAACCATCAGCAGATGCATTAAACCCACTCTGACCTATTGGCTACCTACATTGTAACATGTTGCTTCCCCACATCTCTGAAAGCAAGATGTGTTTCTGTGTGAATATAGAAAGAATATTGGAAACAGAGATCTACTGATCCACAAAGACATGGCTGAGAGGGGCTTATCCAGACAAAAGTCTGAGCACCTGGCAATATGATCTGCACAAAATCTGCAATCACAAAATTTCAGCTGCCCATCTGAGAGTGAGATCCTCTACTTTTTCTTTCTTCAGCCCCCCCCCCATACTGTCACTGCCTCCTCAGACAGAATTGTTGTTGCTACCATTATTACTATTTGCATTAGTGTTCATTCAAACCAACATCATAAACAGGAAATACAACTAAAATATTAATGAGTTTCAGAGGCCTGGTGAGCTATTGAGCTCCAATGAGCTATCACAAGTGCTTTAGAGTAATTTTGAGGTCTGACATGCTATCACAAACAAATGCTTATAATCCCCCTTATCCATCCCAGGTTGACTTTGGTTAGGCCCATCTTTTTCTCCCCTCCCTCAAAGGCATATTTGAATTCCCCTTCTTCAACACTAGAGTTTCACTTGCTTTTCCATTCTCGCCTAGCCAAGGCCCTACTGCTGCTTGCTTCTGCCTCTGCTGTCCCTGTCTGTCCCCCAGCTTGGTTGGGAGAAAAAATGGGCAGAGGAGGCAGATGTACAAGATTTCTAGTCCAGTCACAGAAGCAGAGTGAAAGCTTTTCCATTTGCTTTAATTGGGGTATGAAGATACATAAGAGGATTCCACTGCACACAGTAATGCTTGAAAGCAGGCTCCTTAAACAAACAGAGTTCACAGCAGAGTCTCCCTTCAACTGAGGGCTCTCAGTATGTACTTCTGTTACG
Organism: Paroedura picta; assembly: GCF_049243985.1. Lineage (NCBI taxonomy): Eukaryota > Metazoa > Chordata > Lepidosauria > Squamata > Gekkonidae > Paroedura > Paroedura picta. Next base: position 86,966,948 of record NC_135371.1, read on the forward strand.
AATCTGTCTGCAGCAAATTTGACAGGGCTCCAGATTAGTTTTGAGACACAAAAAGATGAAGTTTTAAAAGATAAAAGTATGTTAATCTTTATACATGACTGCATGGGCTCAGATCAGCTTCTGGCTCAAGTGAGATCAAACTAATTTAACTTCTTAACAGGCAGAATTTCTGTTTTTAGGTCTTGCAGAGCCTTCCTTGAATGTGTGGGATTCCATTTGACAGCTGCTTGCTAAGCTTAACTGCATGAAAGCACCTTTGGGCACCTTAGATCACTTTTTAAAATTAGCACCAGCAGTAACTAATAAAAAAATGAGCACTCTTTTAAAAAACAAAGACCATCCTGTTTTCATAAGTTTTAAACTCTCTGTTACATGAATTTGGATGGTAAATTGAACTCTGCAGCACTTAGTAAGCACAAGTAGGATTGAACTCCCAACAAACACAAAGTTGTCTTAGAGTGAGTTAGTCTCTCAAAGTGAACGTCATCTACTCTGACTGGTAGCATCCCTCCAGAGAGTGAGCTCTGTTACATCACCCACTACTCTCTGATCCTTTTGACTGGATGCCAGGGGTGACCTTGGGATATTCGGTATGCCAGGAAGCAGTTCTTCCACTGAGTCATGGACTCTCCCCACATAGTTCTGCTGGTACACTTAAGAAAAATATCTGTTTTATTTAGTTTCATCTGGGGCAATCAGGTGGAATGGATGGGGTCTCTTTAACCATGGTGCCTAAAACTCCCCTTCAGTTGAACAACTCTATCCCACCTCTTTCCACTGATGAGGCCATCAGAAATATTAATTTAATTTAATTTATTTATGATTTGCATATCCCACCTTTCTGCCCTTATAAGGCAGCTAAACAATTTAATGTGTACATGATAAAATACATTACAAAAGCATCAAAATTAACCCCTCTCTGTAAACAACTTTTACAAGAATCTAAAGACAAATAAAACAGTTAAAACACATACAAAAATGAAACATTGGTTAGGACAAAGGAAATGCCAAACAAAATAAGAGAGTCTTCACTGACTGGTGGAAGGATAACAACAGAAGTATGGCCATAAGGAAAAATCTGCCTTTTCCTGGGATATCTTGCTAGTCTTGTGCTGTTAACAACCAGGTAGCCTAAGCACAGCAGCCTAGACTTGCCTTGGAACAGATGTATCTAAGTGTTTAGAAAATGATACTCAATGGAAGAGTCGAACAGCAATTGTAACTAAGGTGCTAAAATATTTCAGGAGCAAGCCAGTTTGACTGGCCTGAGTGGCATTATAAAGCCACAGCTGTAAGGTCCACTCAGTTGAGAAGGGACCAGAGTACCAAGGGTGGGCCTCAAGTTAACTGGTGTTAGGATGGGAGGAGGAAAAGGGTTAACTGACACCCGACCCTTCATTGTCATGGCTTGCCAGAATTGAGGGAAATGGTCCCTGAAATAGCAGAGCTATTTGGGATTCGTTCTGCTTTCTTTTGGGTGTCAGTGGCTGCCAAGGCAGAGGCTCACCAGGAACTTTCTCTGTTAAATTAAATGGCCAGTCTACTCTGCATCTGGCTGCTTTGTTCATAGAGTTGGAAGGAGCCATTTTTACAGCATTTTACAGGCCATTGGTAAGTTCTACTGCTTTAGTGCTAAATGTGATAGAAGGTACCATTTTTGTCCCTGGAGGTATTTTTTTGAAAAAAATATATGTCTATACATAGAAGGCAAGTTGAGAAACCCACAGAATGTGTGTATTAATGGGATCAGAAATGCATCCAAGACAGCATCCCAGTAAGATGTCCTGTAAGTTTTTCCAGGTCCTTCAGCTTTAAGGTGCCACTTGGATTGGCAGGACCCCGGTTGCAGCTGGCATCAAGAAAGCTGAGGAGCCAGCATGGTTTCTAATTTGGTGAGCCGGATTTGATTTCCAGCTCCCCCACATACAGCCAGCTGGGTGACCTTGGGCTCATCACAGTCCTGATAGAACTATTCTCACAGAGCAGTCCTGTCAGAGCTCTCTCAGCCCCACCTACCTCTCAGGGTATCTGTTGTGAGGAGAGGAAGGGAAAGTGATTGAAAGCAGCTTTGAGACTCCTTCAGTTAATGAAAAGCAGGTATAAAAAACAGATTTTCTTCTGAGATACAAGATAATCAGTAGACTACTCCAAATACCATCATACATGAATCCCAAAAACCATACACAAAAAATAACTTTGTAGTTTCTGGAATTTAAAGATTAAGCTGATCCAGCCATAGCATATTAAAAAAGAAAAAGATTTCATCAAATCACAGCAGATTTGTGATGACCCTGTAGAGTTTTCAAGGCAAGAGATATTTAAAGGTGGTTTCCCATTGCTTGCCTCAGTGCAGCAACCCTGGACTTCCTTGGGGATCTCCAATCTGAATACAAAACAGGACGGACCCTGCTTAGCTTCATGAGATCTGAGAAGATTGGTCCAAGTCAATTGAAAGGACAGTCTATCCTTATGTTCCAACAGCAGGTGGCAGCAAATTTCCATCTATTGCTATTAACTGCTCCACAAATTTCAACCAAATCTTTTCCCCTTTCTTTGCACCTTCTTTTATTACATGTGGCCATGGAATGTCAGAATGATTGGATGGGTCCATCTCAGAATTCTCTCTTTAGACCCCTTGCAACTCCCTGAGTTGATAATGCACCCACCGCATGCACAGAAATGATTACCCGTTCCTAGAATCTTTAGGAAATTATAGGGACAGTATATTTAAATGAATAAACAAATATTTAATAAGGCAGGGATAAGGCATATTTAATAAGGTATATGAACTAAAATCTGAGCATATACTGTTTTACCTCAGAGTTATCTGAGTTACCTCAGAAATTTTACCCCTGATTTCGCCTGACCTTTTCCCTCTGTTAAATAAAATATTTTGTTATTTTTACATTTCAAAAGGCCTCAAGTGACATTTAAATTGTTTAAGTTAGAGAGGGCTTCTGACTGTTGCCTCAGGTTCCTGGGCTGAGCCAACAACCAAAATATTGTAGTGTAACAGGATGGGACAGCCAGAGTTCTTCAGCAAAGAAGAAAACACATTGCTAGGGCAGCTGAGTCAGAAAAGGGGAATAGAAAGACAGGGAAAATCTCTGAGGGAGGGAAGTGGATGAGGCCATTATAGCAGGGCATAAAAAGCCCTTTGAAAGCTGTGATAACACTGATGTGCATTGGTTGCACATCATCAGTGGTTTTGACAGCACATAAACTAATTTTGTGTTCTTCAAAACCATCTCATGGGAAATAACTGAGCTGAGGAGTTATACAAGATAAAAAGTATCTCCAAGTATAACTTTCAGTGACTTGCTCCAACTTTGAAAATGCTAATCAGAAACTGCAGATGCTATCCAAAGACTGACAGATTTTCCTGTCTCCAGGGAAAGATGTTATTTGTTCTGATATCCTTATAAGCAAGTACTGCTTTTATTCCCAGTGACAGAAATGATGGGGAAGACGAAAACATTCATGCTTTTAAATTATCCCTGTAGCATGCCACTTTTAAGTGTATAGCTCCTGTCAGAGGGCTCTCTAAAATATTTTCGCTTTCATCAACTGTACTAATGTTGTTTGGATTAAATGACTCCAGGAGTGCTCTGACCTTTTTGCACACTGCTGGGTAGTAGCTACAAAGTTAGTACTTTTCCTCTTGCTTTCTGATTATTATTTTTTGTGAGCCCTGCGACTTGTAGGGCAGTTGTCTTTTTTTTTTTTAACTAACTTTAGTTCTGTCACTTAATAGCAATTTAGCAGAAATCTGGGTGGCTGAAAGGCACAGGAGCAGGGTTAGAAAAAAAGTTGGCAGCATTGGTGTTGAAGCCTAAACTCTTGCTAGCAGTAAATAAAAGTTACTGACAGAATGATCCTACATATGTTCATTCAAGATTAAGTCATAAAATCACAAACTTGTATGAGCTCAATGAAACCAAGCCCTTAAGGAGACACCAAACAACATCCCTGATAGCCATCTGCTAAAACATTCCTTTCTGACTTTGAAGAAAAGGATTCCACAACCTTCCGAAGCAACAGACATATCCTATGTAGTGGAGGACCAGCCAGTGAATGGCTAGGAGGGAATGGTGCTGGCTGGTTCCTGGAAACCACCTTTACTTCTGGTCTGTGCTCATTTACCTTTTGGGGCAGAAGTATGAATAATTGTAGGACTCCCCCTACCCAAGTCTTGAGAAATGGTATAAATGTAAAGTTCTGCATTTAGATAGGAAAAACCAAATACACCAATATAAGATTGGGGGGGGGACTTGTCTTGGCACTAGCATGTGCGAAAAGGATCTAGAAGTCTTAGTAGACCATACATTAAACATGAGTCAGCAGTATGACTCAGTGGCTAGAAAGGCAAATGGGATTTGGGGCTCTATCAAATGGAGTATCATGTTCAGATCACGGGAGGTGATGGTTCCACTTTACTCTGCTCTGGTTCGGCCTCACTTGGAACAAGTCCAAAGGAGGACAAAAAGATGGTGAGGGGTTTGGAGACCAAGACGTATGAAGAAAGGTTGGGGGAACTTGGTCTGTTTATCCTAGAGAGGAGACGACTGAGATGGGATCTGATAACCATCTTCAAGTATTTAAAAGGGTACCATATAGAGGATGGAGCAGAGTTGTTCTCTCTTGCCCCAGAGGGACAGACCAGAACCAATTGGATGAAATTAATTCAAAAGAAATTCCATCTAAACATCCGGAAGAAGTTCCTGACAGTGAGAGTGGTTTCTCAGTGGAACAGGCTTCCTCGGGAGGGGGTGGCTTCTCCATCTTTGGAAATTTTTAAACAGAGGCTAGATATCCATCTGACAGAGAGGCTGATTCTGTGAAGGCTCAAGGGGGTGGCAGGTTACAATAGATCAGCGATTGGGATGTGAGTGTCCTGCATACTGCAGGGGGTTGGACTAGATGACCCATGAGGTCCCTCCCAACTCTATTATTCTATGACTAGATTTAAAGCCCATTTTATATGTGAATAAAATGGGTGCTAGATGTTCCCCCCCCCGCCCCTGAGTCCCAAAGGCTTCAGCATTCCTGTGGCCGGCGTGTGGCGGGTCAGCGAGGTGGGCCACGGCCGTGGGGCCGCAGAAGCCTTTCTCCTCCTGCCCCCTCTGTAGCGCCGAAGGCTTCTGTTGAGGCGGCCCTCTGTTGTTCTAAGGCGGCCAACCTGTAGTGTGGGCTGGCGGCTCGAGAGCGTACGTGAGCTGTGGGGAGGCCGGGTCGGCGGTGGCCTTGAGGCGCCCAGGCATGTGCGGGGCTGAGGGAGGCCGGGTCGGGTGGTGGCGGGCAACGGGATGCTGGCGGCCGGTGGGGGTTGGATGGAGTGGGAGGGGAACCACACATGCTCCGGATCCGGCGCATGCGTGGTGTCTTGTAGTCCTGTGGGCGGGGGAAGGGTGGAGGGAGGCAGGGATGCATGTGCAGAACTCCGTGCATGCGTGGGTCAGTTAGTTGGCGGTGGGGCAGCCGCGCGGGTCGCGCAGTCTACTGCTGTTGTTGCCGCAGGCCGGAGCACTTCGGGGGAGAATGGGCCGGTGTTCGAGGAGGTGAGTAAGGTAATCTGTGACTGTATGGTTGGGTGTCGGGGCAAAGGGTGGTGTGGGGGGTAGGGTTTTGGGGTGGGAAGCATGGCGGAGTAGGGGTGCTTGTAGTGCGGAGTGTTGGGGCGGTTCGCGACGGAGGAGGGCTGAATGTCGGGGAGTGTGGCTCATTGCACAGTGGTAGGGAAGGGGGAGATGTTGGGGGGTAGTCAGGGGAGGGGGGGAACCGGCGGGCAGCCGTGACCGGCGGGCGGTGGCTGACCTGATTCTGGCGGCGGCGGGAGGGTCCTTAAGGTTGGCGGCGGGTATCTGGGAGGCAGAAGGCGTCGTGGGAGCCGTGTAATTCCTTGCCGGCTCCCCGTCGAAGTGTGGAGGGTGTGCAGCTGGAAAAGAGCAGGGCTGTTGCGTCGAAGACGAGGCGTCCCTGCTCCTTTCCCCACATCGATGCGTAGTCTATGGCTGCCAAGGAGGCAATGGGGAGGTGCACGAGGATTGACACTCAGAGGGGCTTCACGGATCCTGATTCGCCTCTCCGAGTTTTTATCCTGGACAGGGCCGGCCCTAACTCCTCCCAATTTGCCCTTAGCCTTTTATTAAGAACTGCGGAGCGGTTTACAGATTCTATGATTCTAAGTCCAAATGCTTCTTGTTCTTTGTTGGAAGCAATAGAGAGATCCTATTGAGTTCATATCCCCTGGGCCAGATGAAATGCACCCGAGAGTGCTCAAAGAAATTTCCAGAGAACTTGCACAACCCTTGTCCATCATCTTCGGGACCTCTTTAAGGACTGGAGATGTCCCGGAGGACTGGAAGAGAGTAAACATTATTCAGATCTTCAAAAAAGGGAGGAAGAATGACCCGGGAAACTACAGACCAGTGAGTCTGATCTCTGTTGTGGGGAAGATAATGGAGCAGATATTAAAGGGAGCGATCTGCAAACATCTGGAGGACAATTTGGTGATCCAAGGAAGTCAGCATGGATTTGCCTCCAAGAAGTCCTGTCAGACCAATCATAGAATCATAGAACCATAGAATCATAGAGTTGGAAGGGGCCATACAAGCCATCTAGTCCAACCCCCTACTTAACGCAGGATCAGCCCAAAGCATCCTAAAGCATCCAAGAAAAGTGTTTATCCAACCTTTGCTTGAAGACTGCCAGCTTGAAGACTGCTCACCACCTCCTCAGGCAGCCTATTCCACTGCTGAACTACTCTGACTGTGAAAATCTTTTCCCTGATATCTAGCCTATATCGTTGTACTTGTAGTTTAAACCCATTATTGCATGTCCTTTCCTCTGCAGCCAACGGGAACAGCATCCTGCTCTCCTGCAAATGACAGCCTTTCAAATACTTAAAGAGGGCTATCATGTCCCCTCTCAGCCTCCTTTTCTCCAGGCTGAATATTCCCAAGTCCCTCAGCCTATCTTCATAGGGCTTGGTCCCTTGGCCCCAGATCATCCTCGTCGCTCTCCTCTGTACCCTTTCAATTTTATCTACGTCCTTCTTGAAGTGAGGCCTCCAAAACTGTACACAGTACTCCAGGTGTGGTCTGACCAGTGCCATATACAATGGGACTATGACATGTGATTTTGATGTGATGCCCCTGTTGATAGAGCCCAAAATGGCATTCGCCTTTTTTACCGCTTCATCACACTGCCTGCTCATGTTTAGTTAGGCCAAGGGACCAAGCCTGGATTGTTTGGTATGTTCAGGATGGTAGCTGGAGGCATGCAGGTATGATTGCCGGTCAGTAGGCTTTTGGTATAAGGTGGTCTCTAGGCATCCATTGTTTATTTTTACAGTGTCCAGAAAATGTATATCTTGTGTAGATTGGTTCATCGTCAGGTTGATAGTGGGTTGAAAGTCATTGTATGCCTGGTAGAAAGTATCCAGGGCTTCTTTACCTTGTGTCCAAACGACAAAAATGTCATCAATGAATCACAGTATATGAGAGGTGTGAGTGGGTGAGCATTCAGGAAGCATTTATCTAGGTCTGCCATGAAGATGTCCGCATATTGAGGCGCCATGCGGGTGGCCATGGCTGTACCATTGATCTGAAAGAACAAGTCATCCCCAAATCTGGTTATAGGTGAGAACAAATTGGCTAGGTTCACGGCTCTCCCCAGAGTTGGCCCAAGGATTTTAGGTGCCCTAGGTAAATGGCTTCATGCTGCTTCTGCATTGCTGCTACTTTCTCTCCTGCACAGTGGAGAAGCTGCCCATGCAGCACACTCACTGGAGTACTGTGATGTCACATCTCCCAAAAGGGGAAGATTAGGAGCAAAAAGTAGCCCGAAAAAGGCTCTGCCCAAAACAGGTAGGGAGTGAAAGAGTAAACTCATAATGGGCCACCCACTGCACTGACACTGGGTGGGGTGGCCACAGGGCTGGTTTTGGCACCCCTCCCCCTCTAGGTGTCCTAGGTGCACCCTTAGCCATCTCTGCTTCTCCATCTTCCACTTTATCTTCATAATCTTCATAATAACTCCATGGCAGTATATTATGCTGAAAGATCGTATCTGGCTAAAAATCACATGATAAAAATCAAGGCTGAATTCATTTCCCAGTCCTAGTCTGGTATTCATATTGCTGTACTATATTGGCTTTCCTTTATATTTTATTTCAGTGTTTATTTTCCCTCAGCCCAGATGACTTCTGGTATTAGCATCAGATTGGGTGTGTGGGGGAAAGAAAGCCAATTGTATTTTGGTACAGAATTTAGCCTTCGTCACCTGAATGCTCCATTTTTCCTCCAAAAATTCACCCCCAACCATACCTTTCTTGGGAAAGGAGTGAAAAGTTCACTCAAAATATTGTCCTTGGAAAGTTAGGATTTTAAATATTTCTAGGAGTTTTCTTTTATCTCCCTAAAATAGCAGTAATGATACTTTGGATCAAGATTAAAACCCAGAAAACTTTGTTGCATTAGAGAGGCAGGAAAGCTATATCCATAAACATATTTTCCCTGGATACCCATGAAAACAGCTATTGGATGGATTTTCCATGATATAACAAGCATTTCGTTTGATAATATAGGATAGAGCGCAAATTTCTGAAATGACAAAGCGAATATGACTTTACTTGCATAGTCCTGGTAACTGCCACAGTTCATGGAGAAATTCTTGGCAATGTGCTGATTACCTGTCGGGTTCAATATCCGTACTCCATTCAGGACCATCTACCTACATCGTCTCAAGAAAAAGGACTATGGACCCTGATTTTTGTAGCATTCATCACTTTGCTAAATAAGGTGCCTGCCAGTGTCTGTAATGAGGAAGGCAATTGTTTTGACATAATGCTAAGATTTGTCTCAACATAGTTAATTACTTTCTTTGTTAATGTTAACTGAAAGGGTTTTAAGGAGCATCTTTGTTGCACTGGCTCATATCTTGTTCACCCTTCTCAAAAAGACTGGAAATTTTTCATCCTAAGTCTGCTGCAGGCATTTTCCATCTCTAGAGCCAACCAAAGAAATGCTTAAGAGGGAAAAGAATGGGTATACAGGCAGTGGGTATCCTCAGCATACAAAACAAAAGTTTGTTAAGAATAAAGTGAACTGGATAAAGTTAACTAAAGATGGAAAACTGTAGATAATCTCATAATGGAGAATTATTTAGAATTTACTGTATCATCTTTCCCAAATGGAACATACCATCACTTCTGCATTTGTGAAAGCAGCTTGTTATTGTTAAGAGCTGGGTGGGTTTCGAGATATGACAGCTTCTGCTTAATATCTTTTCATGTTCACAGTTAGAAGGTACAGAATGAGCAAGCCTGGAATTCACATGAGAGATCCTGGAACTCTGATCTCCTCAAATAGAGAGAGGCATGCCTCTCATCAGAGTAGGATTTGCAGAAACTCATTTTTTGACCTAATGAGGATGAGACCTGGTAGAATTCCAGGTTAGTTCTTGGACAGCAAAAAATCAAGAATTTGAAAAGCTAAACAAAAAACGATGCAGAGGTAGGCGGAGAAGATGGAGCTAAGGGAGCTTCTACACAAATGAATATGTGGGAGATCGTGGTAAACCAGCATGTCAATAACTTGTATGGCATCCATTTTGATTGCTGGTAGTCGTATTCCTCAGGCTTGGCAGAGGGCACTAATAGCAATTGTAAAGTGCCTCCCCCCACCCCCGGAAGTGCTTCAGCAACATACTTCCTGTTTACACTCCACTATAACTGATCTCAGTGTTGTCTGGAAGTAAGTTAGAAGATAGATTCTGGGTATAAGCTTTTATGTGCATGCAGACCTCTTCAGGTGCATTGAAACAGTTTCCCTCAAGCCTGACATATAGGTAGGGAGGAGCGGGTAGTTGCCAGGAAGGACTAATCAGAGTCAAGATGCATAAGGAACTCAGCTACAAGTGTAGCAGAGGTTCGATTAAAGCAGTTGGTAAGATCTGTGAATGGCAGCAAATTAGCTTACAAATAGTTATCACCCAGTTACTACTGAATCTTGACTCTAACTAGACCTTCCTCACAGCTAACTCTCCGCCTTTCTCCTCTTATATGTAAGGCTTGAGGAAAACTGTTTCAATGCCTATGAAGAAGTGTGCATGTGCATGGAAGTTTATACCCAGAATTAAACTTTGTTGGTCTTAAAGGTGTCACTGGACTCAAACTTGGTTCAGAACAAAATGGCAACCCACTTTAATCTATTCCAGAAGATTAAAATGAGAGAATGGAATATTTTATTTTGCAAAATAGATGTCAGAGATCTTAATGTGGATACACACAGGAAGCAGATCAGTCACCAATAGTTATTTTCATGTATCCATTTCAAGTTTTCATTAATATCAACTGGTTTTAATAGATGTATTTTATTATTTAAATGTTTTATTCTACTGTATTAAAATGCTGTGAGCCTTTGGGAAAGGACAGCATATAACATTTGCGATCCAGAATTTAATTCACAACAGGAACGGGATAAAATTTCACCTTGATAATGCACTATTTCTCACCCTTAAAGTAAATACAGAAACAGTAATACAGGCCTAGTTTACATTACTGAGATAATACATATAAATTATATTGAGCACTTGTGGAATTGTGATATAGATACTAAGAACACAATCAAGTGAAAGTTACCCATGGCTAACTCCCATCAACAGTATCTTTCTTTATTTGCTTATATTCTGTTGGTCAGAGTGTCTTGTTCACACGTGTAGGTTTGTCACTGGATAACTACATCAAGTGGTGGCTTGAGAATAAACAATCACAAGCCAGATAGCACTAGCTGAATTTTCATATCACAAAAAAGGCCTTCTTTGCAGGCTAATTATCATGTGTTGAGAATTCAGCTGACATCTGTGTGTGTGTGAGCCATTAAAGTAATCATTAAACAGTGTCAGGAAGGGGGAAAGGATATATCCATATTATTAGAATTGCTCTCAAATTATTGTTTGTTTATTTTTTCCGGTTCTTCTCTGATATGTTTTCACTCAGTGATTCCTATACATGAACACAGAGCTGATGTCTTTCCTGTGTGGAACTGAGCACTCTTAAGTTACTCCCTGTCCCGCTCAGAGTGAATGATTTTAGTGTCTAGTTTTGAGGCATCTTTTAATGCATCGTGGTCATCATCATTATTGCTCCTGCTAACTGATCCCACTGCATCATAATATTGTTGATGGTAGGGGTGCTCTTACCTTGCCTGGGTAATTTGTGCTCATGGCTCTGCTTCCCTATACATTGTACTTTATATCTGCCATGGTAGAATTCAATTTTCTTGCTATCTGGCAAGCTCTCTGGTTTAATAAGATCACATTGATTAGTTTAGTCAGTCCAAAAAACATTTGCACTCCCTACCATTTTCATTTTCATCTACAAATCTGATAAGCATGGGCTTTATTTTTACATCAAATTCTTACTTGGGAATATAGTATTGATCTTCTGGAAGCCCAGTCCCCTGGTCATGTTAAGCAAGCTACTGCTATGCCATGACCCTATGTTTCTTTCAGCAGAAAAAACAAAGTATAGTGTTGAGAAGGTGGGCTGGAGCTAGAAGTGTAAAGGAAAGTCCATCCAGCTGATAACCCATGGCAGATGGTCGTTGAGCAAAAGTACTGCACACCTAGAGATGTGACCACCAGAGAGCATGCTAGGTTTACCCCTGCACAGACCTCAGACTGGAAGGGGGAAGGGTTAGCTCCTCCCAATTAGGGGCTTCTCCTTTAAGGCAAGTTTGTCACATGACCAGGTGTGGCCTAATATGATAATATATTTATCATATTGCCAGTGGATAGGTCTGTTTCTCTCTGTTTGGTTTAATTATTAGACGGTCCTTCTTATACTCTTGTATAATTCAGAACATTCACCTTTCCTGGTCCTGATACAGCACATCCTTATTTCACAGATGAATCTGAAGAAGTCTCATTACATTGATTGTTCAAATCTTCTACATCAGTGTTCCTTTCCAGAATAAGAGTGAAGTAAATGACATTCCAATATTACCTTCAGCTCTAATATTTTATTTATTTTTATTCCACTCTTTCTCCAGAAGCTCAAAGTAACTAAGGTGGTCTCCTCCTTCCCCAAATAATTCTGTGAGAGAGGCTGACTGCCACAATAAGCTATATGGCAGAGTAGATATTTGAGCATCTCTCTCTAAAGACTCTAATCACAATATTGTTGGAATGTGCAAGGCTGCAGTGTGCATAACTGAGCAGAATACAAAGAGCATCATGATGGGGCAGCAGAGGAGACATATGTTTAGCATAGTTAGAATAGGGATTTCCAGGAAATTTTTAAATACTCTTCTTCAGTGTCCTGGGTGTAGTATGTATGTATGAGGCTTTCTACCCACTCCCAGTCTGAATAAATCCCTGCTGTCTACACTGAATTCGATTTCCACTTTATTTATTTATTTATTTATTTATTTATTTATTTATTTATTTATTTATCATACTTTTATACCGCCCTCCCCGGAGGCTCAGGGCGGTTTACATTATAACAGAGAACCATACATAAAACAGTCTGTAGAACATGTACACCAATAACCAACAATTGCAACCAAACACAACACAGTATAACAATAAACAATCATAACACAAACAGGTCCAGGGCTTGTTGATGGGATTCTGAGGGCGGTGGGGGTGGCTTATTGATTGATTTTGATTTGATTTTGACTTTGATTTGGGGCACTTTAAATTTTCCCTCTGCAACATGCATGATTGATCCGGAGTGACCCTACCTTTCCCCTGTGATATCCAGAAGTAGATATAACCCTCAATATTTGAAAAATCAGCATCAGTAAATGTGCAGATCTCTGCTTTTTGCAAATTAACTTCCTGCCTCGTGCCTCTAACACTGACATAGCAAAGCAGTCTTCCCTGACTGGCCAGGGCATCAGTTCAAAGACTTCTTGGTTCCTAGTTCAAGGCTTGTCTTAAAGTGACTGTACCCCAGAAGCCCTAACTTCTCTCAGCAGAGATTTGCCTCTTAAGATTTATTCCCCCTCCACTGCTATCTCCAATCCTCCCCCGCCCCCATTCAAGAAATAAAAGAGACTCCTGCTGTGCTTGGCTCCCCTCCCTGCTCTGAGCTTTCCCAATCAAGTGCAGAACACTTGCTGTTTCAATTTGCGGGGGGGGGGGGGGTCCGGTAGCAGAAGACCCGAGTTCAAATCGATCTGAATTCAGCAGGATCCACAATGGAAAAAAAAACAAAATAAGTGCAGAATCAGCCCTGATTGACTCAACAAGACACTTCCTGTTCTTTTGAATACACTTCCTCCCTGCTTGCCTCCAGAATAGTTAAACAGAAAAATGACTGCAGCTAGCTAGATAGTTAGGTCTCATTTCTCCTCCTTTCTATACATATTTGGTTCTCTTCTGAATAAAATTCCTAAAATAAGCTTAACACACATACCCAAATATAAAAAATAATTAACCGTCGGTATTCTGAGCACACTGAGCAATATTTCATATCATGAGTGTAGCGATAATAGACACCAGTCTTTCCACAAAACGGTAAAAACAAATCCAACTTTTCAGGAGAAGAGTCTAATATCTCTTAACCAGGGGATATTCTCCCACGGAATGACAGACACCTGTATTGGACAGAGCAAGTGCTAACTCTGCTTGTCCCTTCTCCATACACTGGAGAGCCAGGTTGCCTATTAACCTTTTGCTCATGCCTGCATTTAATGCGTTTGTAAACTTATGACATAAAAGGTAAGCTTTATTTTAAAGTGGAAAACTGCTCTGGGAATTGAGAGAAAAGTCTTCCTGGAGCTGCGGGGTGGGTAGGCTATTGGCACCATGCGCAGCTGTCTTCCACTACAAAGGAACAGAGCTCTCTCACTGGTTGAAGCGTTTGACCTCTGGAGGGGAAGAGCCCTGATTGCTAGATTGGCCCCCCCTCCCATTCTGTGCCCAACATGTCTGGCTACTTTCCTCTGTATGTGATGGTCAGAGAAGACATGGATATTAATACTGTAGGGTCAGCCTAAGAACATACAAGACAGGTGTCTCTACAAACACTTTTGTGTTCTGAAGCATGTAGTCTACTTTGACAGATAATGAGAATTAGAGAAACAGGGATAACCACATTGTGAATGTTCATGCAATAAACTTTGTTCTAATGCTGAGATTAAGGAGCTGGACTCTTCTGCCACTCAGTCTTCTTTTAAAAAGCCATTTTCCCCCAGAAAGGGTTATTTTTGGCTATACCCTATTGGGAGACCAAAAGCATCTCTTACATTTTCATCCCACCCTGAAAAGCATTAAGAATGGGAGCAGTGGGGATGAGTTGGTAGCCAGAGTGTTATCTCCTCCAGCTCTCACCCTTGCTTGTCCATGCTGTGCTTTAAAATTGCTCACCTGCTTTGAAGGGGATTGGTAGCGACACAGTCCCGACACATGAACCTTTGACCATCACATTTAGCTTGGCAGGGAGCTGCATAAAAGTGGAAATGAAAACCTGGATTATGTGATCTGTTGCTATCCATCTAGTCAACTAAACCACACAGAAATCTCCCTTTTAAATTTCTCACTCCACTGAAATACTTCCCAAACAGTGATTCAGTTTTTGATGGATGTAAAAAGACAGCAAATGCCTTGAAAAAAACTTCTTGAAATTGCGTAAACCTACTTTTCCAAGTACTGTGTGTATACTAGGTATGCAATAATAAAATAATAGTTCCATTTCATAAGGGGGGGGATAATACTGTAAATAACAAAGAATATTGCAAATGATAAATATTGCAAAGAATAAATAAAGTATATTTAGTATAAAGAATAAAGTATAAAGAATAAATACAGTATATCCTCTGGAATGACAGAATGTATAAATAATGAAACTGTGTTGTTGGCATTCTTTGTCTTTATAACTTTATAAAGAGTCAGCAAAGAAGATGGCGGCGGAGTGAGAGCAACTAATTAACGCTCCTCCGATAAGTCTCTACAAAGCCTCTAAAAACCTTTTTGCAGCTGTTTTGAAAGCAGCAAAATATCTTTTTGACCTTGGCTGTTGCCACACAGTGAATTTTGCTAATTGCAGTTATCTGCAGCTGCTGGTTATATCACCGAACTGCTATGGCCTTATTGCTCTGCGGTCTGCGACACAGAGGATTTTCTCTGCTTGTTGAAACATCAGGACGCTGTTTTATTTGAGCCTACTTTGGTCATTTGTGGAGGAGTCATCACTTCTTCTTTCTGTTCCTGCTGCCGGTGTTGCTTCTTCTTTCTGTTCCTGCTGCCGGTGTTTGCTACCTTTGGGCTGCAAGTTGATGCTTAAAACTGCAGACTACAGACCAAACAGGTCTCATCCACTGAGGGAGCAGGTACTAGGATTACTGTGATTAGCTTGTTGCCAACTCTCCGTGATCTTGGCCCTCTCTTTACCCCTGCTGCTGCTGTTGCTGCTATCAACTTGTGCTAAGAGAGTTGGAGCTGTGATCCAGAGGCGTGTTACTTGGCTGCTTGGTTGTTTTGCTACTTTGCTGTTCTATACTGTGGATTCATCAGGAGCAGATACCGATCTCGCCAAGCTAATTATTGCAGGCCAAACTCCCAGCACCAGATAAATGGGGGAGGACGAAGGCGAGGACGCTTCCACTTTAAGATCTGAACTGGGAGTGAAGAGTTGGCTCCCTTGGACACCACCTAGTGGCGACCAGAAGAACTGCAAGGACTTGGTCCAGCTGAGAATCGCCTCTAGCACCACCTGGTGGACAAGCGAAGAACACCTGTCAACTGTATTTTTTGTACTTTTTGTAATTTTGCCTGTGGTTGCCTGGACTGGCCAGTCTTGATATTAGGGGGGGGGGGGTTAGTGAATAGGGATTTTTACCCAGAGAGAAATAGAAGTTAGGGCAAGACCAGTGGTGCTGAAGGAGTGAAATGGAAGGGCTAAAGAGAACCCCTTATAGGCGGGATCTCGCCCCTAGAGTGTAGCTCCTGCCTCGCCAGCTGCTAGTTAGATTAGGGTGGACGGGAGGGGAGGGCTGGGTGGGAGTAGTACTAGGGAAGGGCGGGCTAGGGTGGGTTAGTGCAGCTAAGCGGGGGGGGAGAGGTATGCAAGAGGTTAGTGGTTTGTTCTCTCTGGGGTGCGGGAACATGGAGAGAGAGGTCCAAATAAAGGGGGGGCTTGCACTGGGGTCGGGATTCCAACGATCACTGGCCAGGGGCGCTATGGCTGGGGGAGGAGGTTGGACAAGACAAGGGGTAGGAGCACTGGTGTCCCGTATAGTAGCGATCCCCAACCTGTGGGCCGCGGACCACATGTGGTCCGACTAATTGGAGGTGGGCCCTGAAGGACACCTTCTCCCCCCACCCCGGCCCTTTACTTCATCCCCCCAGCCCTTTACAACACACTTCATTGTTGTGGCGTGTCTGTATCTTATTTTGAAGGGATGTTTAAACATTACCATAGTGATCAGAGAGCGTTAGGGCAGTGGTTGAGAATAGAGGAGTAAACTACCCCCCCCCACCGGGCCTCAGTAAAAGGCGTTGAGTGGTCCCCGGTGAGTGCTCCCCAGCGTTGAGCGGTCCCCAGTGATAAAAAGGTTGGGGACCACTGCCATATAGGACCCAGCCATGGAGACACGGCTGGCGCCCTGGGTGTGCTCAATCCCCTTCTAACCGCCGTCCCATCTCCAGGAATGTGAGGGTGGGGGCTAGGGTAAAGGGTCCAACATTGGTCTTGTGCAACGCAAGGTCGATTAAGAACAAGGCCTCGACTCTGCAACACTTCATTGCGGAGTTGAAGGCAGACCTTGCTTGCGTGACCGAGACCTGGGTGAGGGAAGGCGAGTCAGCGGCCCTGAAAGAACTAGCTCCACCAGGATACTCGGTCCTTCACCAATCTCGGACCCACAAGAGGGGAGGGGGGGTGGCAATTGTGGTCCGGGAGGTCCTCACCTGCAGGGCTCTCCTGGCGCCGGAAATCAGTGGAGTGGAGTGTGGCGGCTCCTGATTGGCACCTCTGAGTGTCCATACCAGCCCAAGCAGCCAATGGGGAGCCGCGCAAAGCGCGGCTCCCCATTGGCTGCTTCGCCCGGCCAGGGAATCACCACATAGACTGGATTGCCAGCCGATGCGGTGAGTCCTCTGGGGGGCTGTGCCGCCTTCTCCTCCCACTAAGGAAAGGAGCAGGGACGCGGCATCAAAGACGCTGCGTCCCTGCTCCTTTCCCGCCCTGGGTCCCTTCCTCATGAGCCTTCTGCCGGCCCCAGAAGCCTCCGTCCCCTGCCCCCTTTTCTCTCTGGCTTCTGCCAGGGCCGGGCTCTTCCTCGCAGCCGCTTCCCCCAAATCCAGCCCCGGCCTCGCTGAAGCCTTCCCTGGCCCACAGGGGGCAGGAGGAGAAAGGCTTCTGTGGCCCCACTGCAGCCCCCCTACGCTGAAGCCTTTGGGAGTCGGGGGGGAGCCCCAGCCCATCTAGCGCCCATTTTATTTAAAATTAAAATGGGCTTTAGATCTAGTAATAATAATAATAACTGAATTTCATGGTCACTCCATAAAATGGCTCTGAACAGAGTAGTTGGCCTTTAAAAAGAATAATTTGGATATTTCATGAGAATCATTTGGATATTTCATGAGTGGGATGAAAAAGCAAGTAGATGTAGCTCTTCTGTTTAGTGAGCAAAGGTTCTAGCATATCTCTACGACTTGTTTTTTCATTGTCTGTATATATTAACCAACTGGTACTAAGAATGATTTCCTAATATGAATAGTTAAGCAAACATCACTTGAATGTCATATAGCCTGTATATCTTCATTGCATTCGATGGCTGTGTCAAAGTCCACACCATCACTAAGTATGCTACCCACAAGTGTGCTGAGGCTAAGGAAAAGTTCAAATGGAGGTGCTGTCAATGTACTTTGGGTTTATTATTATTAATTAATAATAATTAGAATAGTATTATACATATAATTATTATTTTAATCCTGCACCAGCATCATGTCCATGGTAGGGGGGTGGCAACCCTGATCTAAGAGACCTTTCCCTTCAGGGACTCCCTGCACCATCGATTCTGGGGGTTGAATGTGTTGGCCTAGGGTGGGAGTCAGTCGAGAATGTGGTGATCTGGGAGGTGTACCACTTACCCACTGCACCCTCAAATTCACTTCTGGAGGCAGTGGCTGCCTGGGTGTTGCAGTACCCCAGACTTTTAATTCTGGGGGACTTCAATATCCATGTGGATGCACCATCCCCAGGATTTGGGCCAGATCTGGTGTTGGCCATGGCAACACTGGGGTTCTCAAAATTTGTTGCTGGTCCCACCCATCAGGCTGGACATACCCTCGATTTAATCTTTGCTGCAGCTGTTGAGGTAGATTTGGTGGCAAATAACATCATTCCATAGTCAAACGACCATGCCCTGAAGGTTCAACTAAGGACACCTCCTCCTCACTGTTTGGGTGATGAACAGATTCCTGAATGCTCTTCGGGATCCAACGCCCTCCAGCATCTCACTGGCGGCCACAGTGATAGTCCCACCTGTTGGATTCCATTGATGAGATTGCTCCTCATTGCCCTCTCTGTCCTCACCTCAAACGGGTGCCCTGGTATTCCCAGGAGCTTTGGGAGAAGAAAAGGAAGTGAGACGGCTAGAGCGAGTGTCTAAGAAGACTCGTGATGAGGCAGCAAGGACATCTCATCGCATGCTTAAACGATTTCTTTTCTGTGGAAATTGCATCCCCGAGCTCTCACCCGGCACAATGATTTAGGATAATTAGATCTCTTACCGCCCTGGAAAAGGGGCACCAAAATGTTAGGGAATTGGATTTGATATGTGAGGCTTTATTGAGCTAGTTTGCAGACAAAGTCCTGTCACTCTGCTGGGACCCACCTGCCATGATTGATACAGTTTGTGAACTGGAGGCTCCATGTCCATTGGGGGGGGGATGATGTTTGATGGTTTCAGACTGCTCTCATTCACTGAAGTGGACAAATTGCTGGGCTAGGTGAAGGCGACCATTTGCTCCTTAGATCCTTGTCCGTCATGGCTGCACAAATCAGGTGACAGGCGGTTAGGAGCCCCTTTGAGGGAGATTGTGAACCTCTTCCTTACAATGGGTGAGTTCCTCAAAGGGCTTAAGGAGGCAATGTTTCGTCCTCTCCTCAAAAAACCATCTCTGGACTCATGGGACCCCGCCAACTAAAGCCAGCTCTTGCGTCTTATGTTTCTGGGAAGGGTAGTAGAGCGGGCCACAGAGGACCAGGTCATGGCAATTTTGGAGGAAGCTTCGGCCCTGGATCTATGCTAGTCTGCCTTCTGTCCTGGCCATAGGGTGGAGACTGCGCTGGTTGCTTTTATACATGATATTCTCACCAGCTGGACTGGGCATTTAGGCCATCCTCATTTTGTTAGATCTGTTGGCCACATTTGATGTGGTCGACCATGAGCTGCTGTTCTACTGCTTTGCCATCACTGGGATTAGGGGGACTGCCTTGAAATAGCTAGTCTCCTTTCTTTGGAATTGGTCATCGAGGGTAGCTGTAGGGGAAGAATTGTAGGACCCTATGGCACTCACATGTGGGGTTCCTCAGGGGTTGATACTCTCTCCCACACTTTTTAACATCTCTATGTGTCCTGTAGCCCAGCTGGTCCAGGGTTTGGGGCTGGGATGTCACCCATATGCGGATGAAACCCAGCTCTACCTTCTGCTGGATGGCCAGCCAGACTCCCCCTGGATATATTTGCCAGTTGGTTGGAAGCAGTGGCTGGATGGCTCAGGCAGAGTCATCTGAAACTCAACCCCTCCAAAACGAAGGTCCTGTGGCTGGGTAGGAAGGGGCAGGATCAGGCAGCGTGCCTCCCATGGCTGGATGGGGTGCAATTAACACCTGCGCCAGCAGCCAGGAATCTGAGCATGATCTTTGATGCCTTGCTTTCCATGGAGGCTCAGATCTCGAATGTAGCCCAGATGGTATTTTTCATCTGTGCCAAGCACAGCTACTAGTACCCTATCTGTCCTTCGGACACTTGGCCACAGTGATCCATGCAATGGTCACCTCCAAGTTACCTTCTGTAACCCACTCTACATGGGCCTACCCTTGTCTTTGACCCAGAAGTTGCAGCTGGTACAAAATGCAGCTGTGGGGGGGCTCACTAAAATATCATGGAGGGCCTATATCTAGCCTGTGCTGAGACAACTACACTGTGCTGAGACAACTACAACGACCTTTAAGGCTATACATAGCTTGGGTCCTGCCTATCTGAGGAACCACTTATCTGCTTATGCTTCCCATAGGGTGCTTCGCTCTGTGGGTATGAATCTAATGGTTGTCCTGTTTCCCTGGGGTATTCGCCTGGCCTCAACCGGGGCCAAGGCTTTCTTGGCCCTGGCCTCAACCTGGTAGAATCAGCACCCAGAAGAGCTAAGGGCCCTGATGGAGCTATCAAGGTTCCACAGGACCTGCAAGATGGAGCTCTTCTGCCAGGCATTTGGTTGAGGCTGTGTGTGTGTTTGTGTGTTCATGTGTGCATGTGTGTGTGAGTTATGACCAGAGGATCCTGTTCTATATCAAGTGCCAAGCATTAATTGCAAGGCAAGGAAGATTGATGACCTATATATATAATCTTGGGACACATTTGTGCCTGGATGTGGGAGCAGTGAAGATATTGGGGGGGTATGTAGACAAACTGGAGCGTGTCCAGAGGAGAGCAACAAAGATGGTGATGGGTTTGGAGACCAAGACGTATGAGAAAAGATTGGGGGAGCTTGGTCTGTTTAGCCTGGAGAGGAGATGACTGAGAGGGGATCTGATAACCATCTTCAAGTATTTAAAAGGGTGCCATATAGAGCAGTGGTCCCCAACCTTTTTATCGCCGGGGACCACTCAACGCCTTTTACTGAGGTCCGGTGGGGGGGGGATAGTTTACTCCTCTACTCTCAACCACTGCCCTAACGCTCTCTTATCGCTATAGTAATGTTTAAACATCCCTTCAAAATAAGATACAGACATGCCACAACAATGAAGTGTGTTGTAAAGGGCCGGGGCGGGGGGAGAAGGCGTCCTTCGGGGCCCACCTCCAATTAGTCGAAGGACCACATGTGGTCCACGGCCCACAGGTTGGGAATTGCTAATATAAAGGATGGAGCAGAGTTGTTCTCTCTTGCCCCATAGGGATGGACCAATGGGATGAAATTAATGCAAAAGAAATTCCATCTAAACATCCGGAAGAAGTTCCTGACAGAGCGGTGTTGTGTATGTGAAATAGCAAAGGGCTGAGCTTGGGGTCTGGAGCAGGATCTAAGAAGCCCCAAAGGACAGCCAATGAACTGCCAGGTTTCCAACCACAGGGACCAATGAGTTTAAATCAATCAGGCTCCACTAATCCAATCAAGGCTCAGCGAAGGGCGTGCCCATGTGTATATATTTGGGAGCTTGTCCAGGCAAGTTCCCAGTCAGCGTGGTTACTTCCAATCTGGAATCACTATCACTATAAGAAATAAAAGAGCTGTAATGCTGGGAGGCTGGGAGTTCAATCAGCATGAGGCTGGGAGTTCAATCCCAGCACCCGGCTCAAGGTTGACTCAGCCTTCCATCCTTCCGAGGTCAGCAAAATGAGTACCCAGCTTGCTTGCTGGGGGGTAAACGGTAATGACTGGGAAAGGCACTGGCAAACCACCCCGTATTGAGTCTGCCATGAAAACGCTGGAGGGCGTCACCCCAAGGGTGAGACATGACTCAGTGCTTGCACAGGGGATACCTTTACCTTTAATGCACGACTGCGCTTCACTTATTCCCTATCGAACCCACTATACAATAAGCGGTTTCTCAGTGGAACAGGCTTCCTCGGTTCTCCATCTTTAGAAATTTTTAAACAGAGGCTGGATAGCCATCTGATGGAGAGGCTCATTCTGTGAAGATTCAAGGGGTGGCAGATTACAGTGGATGAGTGATAAGGTTGTGAGTGTCCTGCATAGTGCAGGGGGTTGGACTAGATGACCTATGAGGTGCCTTCCAACTCTATGATTCTATGATTCTTTTCCCTCATTGTTTTGCATTTTAAACCTGCTTTTACAAGCAGTGTAAGTCTTGTAATAATCTGGGATTATCATTAGTCTCAGTTCACTGGGGGTGGGGCGGGGGAGGAAAGTGACAGAAAAAACGTACTTTTTGGGTAGCTTTCTGGGAAACCTCTTTGCAAGCTCTGAAGGGGGAGAGGGAGGGGAAACAGAAAGGTTTGTAATAAAAGAGGAGGTGGCAGAAGCTGGTGACTCCCATTTTTTCACAGTGGCTGATAACACAGCAGAGAATCTGCTAGAGCTCAGCAATAAGAAAAGGATGCTTCGCATCAGAATTATAAAAGAAACCATGCCTGCATTTCTTTGTGTTCCTTTTCATTTATGGAACTGAACCACAATGGAGGTACGTACTTGATGCTTCTGTGCAGCTGCAATAAGGAACTATGTAAATAAAAAAGACCCAAACTATTTGGACTCCCCTCCACAGGTCACAAGTAACATTCCATCCCACACTACAGTAAAAAACAAAAAGAGATGTATGACAGACCCAGAAATCTGAAATCAAGTTTAAAGACTTCACTGCTGAGATTCTGTGCAGTAAGTTGTAACAGGCCTTAATTTGGAGGAAGGCTTCAGACTTGAGTCAAAAAGTCAAAAATGAAAGGGCTACAACATATTATAATATTACTACGGGCAAAGCCCATTGTATCGAAGAATACAACGGGCGCTAGAGCTTGGCATTGGGAAGAGGAAGGGGAGGAGTTGTCCAGTCTGTAAGGGCATGGGGTTGTCATGTGTGTTGTGTGGGAGGTTGTGGTGGCATGGTGGCAAATGAGGGCATGGGTATGGAGATATGGGTGTCAAGAACCTGTGGTTTGGAATGTTTGCTGAGTGTGGGAGAGGACTGACCTTTGGGAATTGTGGCATAGTGGTTACAGATGAGCTTTCCAGAGCCATGTCTTTAGATATGTGAAGGGAAAATCAGACTGGAAACTCTTCTTAGGGGAACGCAACCAATTCCTCCCAGTTCTGCGTCATTTCCCTTCTTGTATGAATTAGGTCACAGACACCGAAATTACCCTCTGCCCTAATACGCATGGGGTAGTCACAGTACACAGGTGTCCACTCAGTTCCTTCTTCTCCATTTTTTCACTGTTGATAAAACGTTATGTGCCTACATGCTTCTTTCATGGTTGCTCCTTAGAAGAACGGATGTTTGTACCCTGTTGTTTAATACCCAAAGGAATCTCAAGGTGGTTTTCAAACACCTTTTCCATTTGTCTCCCCACAATAGTCAACCTGTGAGGGATGTGGGGCTGTGAGAGGTCTGAGAGAACTGGGAATGGGCCGCAGTGACCCAGCAGGCCTCATGTTTCTCAAAGTCTTTTCCAATTGTCTTCCCTTCCTCTCCCCATAGCAGACTCCCTATGAGGGAGGTGGGGTAGAGAGCCTCACATGGAAGCTGGCAACCCTAAGAGGAAGACTCTTTGTGCACAGCAGTCTTTACCTTAGTAAGGTTTTTTATACTGTTTTTTTACTTGCCAAGCCAAGGTTGAAAAAAGTCATTTTAGTTCCCATGACTCTCCAGCCATTTATTTGTTCACTATTTCCAGTTTCAGGCTTTAAATATTTATTTAGACTTTCCTGCACTCTCCAGACTCACAGGACTGATGCTGGTCTGTCTGTCTTTGAATAGAATATGAACGGTTGCTGGTAAGGGTTGGCCATAGCCCATAGCCCAGGAGGGACACACCTGCACCACTCCCTCCCAACTGCAAGCAAAAATGGCTCCTTTGAAGGCTGGACTCTGAGGCATTGTATGATTTTGAAGTCCCACCTCCAAACCTCCAGGAATATTTCCAACCCTTTGGTAGCCAACCTCCAGGTGCGGCCTGGAGAGCTCCTGGGATCCTCACTTGCAGAGTATAAAGATGAGCTCCCCAGGCAGAAAAGGCTACGTTGGACAGGGCTGTGGTAGAGAAGAAACATTTAAGGCCTCCCACACAAGTTGTTGTTGAATGGAAAGACTTGAGGCCTACTGCACAGGGTTGTTGTGCAGATGACACAGGAGACAAAAGAACCAGTTTTCTCTGCAGAATAACACTGTGCAGTAGGCCTCAAATCTGCAGAGAGTTGCAAAGAAGAAATACACATGGCTTGGCTGTGTCTAACCCCCAGCCAGAGCAGTATTTTAAGTGAGAAGGGGCTTTTCTGTGGCCTCCCTGTCAGCCAACTGTTTGGCAGAAGGGGAAAATCCCCCCCAAAAGGAATGCCCTCAGGCTCCCCTGCGTTGCTCTTGGAAACACCTCCCTCCCCTCAGTCAGGGCCTGTCAGAGGCTCCTTCGCAGCAGGCCTGAAGGGAGGGGGAGGGAGTGCACTCACTTGCCTCCTGCCAACTCTGAGGTAATTTACAGTTGGGCATGACAGTTAGGACAGCCTTGGGGCGAAAAGGGCAGCCTGTCCAAGCCTCTGTTCTCATCCCCCTTGGCAGCCCTACTGACCTCCTCTCCCTGCGGTAGTCAGGAGCAGACTAGCAGCCATGTCTCCTGATTGCCCTGGAATTCTGGTCTGTCCTGGTGAGGGCCCAATTGGAAGGCACTTTGTGCCTTCCGATTGGCCCCTCCGCTTGTCATTCTGGGACCAAGGGGCTAATCTGGGAGTTTTGATCACGGACACAGCCCACCCCAACCCTCCTTACTGTTTTATTAAGAGGGACAGATAAGAGGGATAGATAATGAACAACATGATTTTGCCCAACTTAGTGGAACAGGGATAAGGTCCAAGCCAGCATTGTTAGATAGACATAGTAGGGATAAGGCAGCTCCATACATGTATATGAAATAGTTGATGACCTAACTCAAAACAAGTACAGCTATGTTGTGGACTTTACATTTATGTTAAGCTCAGAAGACATGTGCATATGGTTGTCAACAAGCCTGGAGAAGTAAAGGCTTCAAGTGTAGAAATGAATACCTGAAGCACTTCATTGTATGCAGGTAAATAACACCACCTGGAAATGTATGTAAAACACCATCAAATTGCAGCAGACTTATGGCAACCCCAACAAGGGGCTTTCAAGACAACTGAGAAGTAGAGGTGATTTGCCATTGCCTTCCTCTGTTTTCCTTGGTGATCTTCCCTTGAAGTACCAACTCTGCTTAGCTTCCCAAATTTTATGAGATCAGGCTATACCTTCCCTCCCCACCTAAGTAACACCCCATTAGATGTCTTTCACGGGTTCAGAATATTTTTCTCCAAGCTTGATGATAAACATAATATGGTGTGGATATCAGTTACATTTTAGTAAGTATAATTAGGAACAACTTTTTAGACAATCACATCTTTCAAGTCAAGGAGGAGCAATTTTTTTACAAAAGCAATGTTTGATTAAGAGATCTGTTAATTAATAGCTAAGGGATATTTACTTTATCCAATAGTTAGTCACCCTGAGAAGGGGCTGTCAAAGTTTGGAGGATCAGGAGTTGGCTTCATAAAGGAAAAACAATCTGTACGAATCTAAATATCTTACCTCAAAGGCAGAGTTGTTGTTCAAGCCAAGCTAGAAGAAAAGCCACAGATATTTCTTGTGTGATAATCAGGAGAGAAAACACTTGCTACTTTCACTGCAGCATTGAAGTCAGGAGAGTAGTAAGCAGAAATGCCAGATAGACTATTTCGGCAATGCATGACAGCTGGTCTTGTTTATTATAGAAAGTAGCTCTATGCTTTTAATATACAATAACATGCATTTTGGCTAAGATACTGGGTTTTTGTGGCATATCATAGGAAGCCTGGTGCCTGGATAGAAACTTCAAGATAATTTTCTTGGTAAAAGTTATCTGTTATGATGGGCTATAGACACGACCATTAAGCTGGCAGTTCCTTATGTCCTTATATTGATCAGAGGTGGGTTTGCCAACAACCTTTTTAACAGAGGCTTAATTTATGGAAGACTTAAAAAACACATTGCAGGATAGGGTTATAACAGTTTTCTGGCAAAATGCCCGTGACTCTTGACAGCTGCTAGAGGAGCAGATCTGGCAAATGAAGCTTTTCCTAGCATGGATGCATCCTGAACAGAAGAAATATCACTTGCTAAATGTTACCCAACTGTTAACAAAAACTATTGTGTGATAACTAGACTATGGGTCTGGGTACAACAAGTGGAGGGTATATCTGAACTACAGACTTGTAATCATTTTATTCCTGTACTACTATGAATTGTATTTTCCTGAACTGTAGATAATACCCTTTTGCTTATACAAAGTTCTAATCTGCATTTCTACTAGACATTTCTGAGTAGGAATGCTTATGAAACCAGATTAAGGTGCTTCCACACATACTAAATAATGCACTTTCAATGCCATCCTTTGCAAGTGGATTTTGCTGTTTCACATAGTAAAATCCTGTTGCTAAGTGTATCACTAGTGGCTTGAATCCAGCATGCATGAAAACTCCTTTGGATATGGTAGATATGCACTTAGAACATGTGTGCTCCACACTCAGTGAGATGCAGAAAGTACTCACCCACCCTTGCTTTAACAGTTTTGATGATCAGTAATATGTAGCAATACGTGCTAGATGGCAGTGTGAATATATCAATGGAATGAAGGGTGTTAATAACCTACAAGTTGCTTGTTGCTAAGTATAGCCAGGCTGTTGCTCTGATACTGTTTACTTAGTTAAAACATCACTGTTATTTCTACAGCTGGTAAGTGAAGTAGTTCCTGAAAATGTCTTTTCTTCCTGGATGTTCTAAGAACCCAGTATGATTCTGGTTTTAAGAACCCAGTACTTTCTATCACCCTATTTTTGTATAGACATTTTGGATACGGTAGACAGCAGAATGTATCTTCTTTTATAACGAAACAAATGCCATCCATACATAAGCAGGTGACCTAAAGGACTTGAGGGGGAAGATCTCATTTTCTCCTATATACACTACCAACTTTTCCTCTTTTCTTCCCCTGGCAGTCCCTATATTCTCTCCTTCCCACCCACCAGCCAACTGGGTTTATCTACCTCCCCCTCCCTCAGTATTTCCCTACTTCCTTCCCCCAGCAGCCTCCTCCTGGAAAAATCTAGTGAAGTGGCATGATGGTTCATGCTCAGCCTGTCTGAATTGTGTGGTTAATGAGTCACCAGTGGCTGTTGCTGAGCCTAGTGTTAGCAAGTTATCCTCCTAGTCAACCTCTTCTTCTTCCATGACTTTTCTCTACTGAAACCAAGTCTTAGAAAGACTTGGAATAATATTGTTCCCTGACAACTTCCAAAATGGCCACTGAGGTGTCAGCATGTAGTCTCATAAGAGTGCAGTGCTATTCTTTTCTTAAAGCAACAAGTGGTATTTCTATTGTCCTAGGTTTTTAGATACCCCACATAAGTGTGTAAGTGTGAATGAGTGAGTAACCTGGGGAGCTACTGGAATTATAATTCATCTCCGGGTGACATACCAGTTCAGATGTAGTCATAGTATTATACTACATTTAGGTCCCTCCCTGTTCCAAATCCTACCTACTCCAAGCTCCATCCTCAAATTCTCTAGGGGCCTTTCCGCACAAGGACCAATGTTGCCAATTGGTTTCACAAAGCAGAAACGCTATTTTAAATAGTGGAATCTCGGCGTTCCGCATACCTTCATTTGTAGTGGAATCCAGTAGCGTTTCATTCGTTCCCCACAGGTTTCCAGTCTTGCAAAAATCGCTAGAAAGGAAGTGATTTTTTCTGTGCTTGTTCCCGCCTCTGGCCGTCAATCAAACGAACAGCCAATGGGCGGTTGTTATCATGCTCCGGAAAAGCCACTTTCCCTTTAAGCACAGGTTAAAAAAAAAAGAAAAACACACCTTGCAACGAATATGCCTTGATTCCTCCTACGTAGAGACCCATCTAGCAGGCGTGTGAGCTGGCAAGTCAACGTTACCATGCTCCCCAGAGTGGAAACCCCCCCCCCCCGACGGGCATGATTTTCGGCCGAAAATAAAGGGAACTTGCAAACAGGGGGCTGTGTTGTGCTTGGGAACTTAGGGGAGCTTTAAAGCACTTCTGTGGAGGGACTGTGGCTGGAGAAACCTCGCTGGGTGAATGAAGGCTCGCTGGTTCATTGCTTTCCCTGCTTGCTCCGAGGGGAAAAAAATGGCGATCGCTTCGCCGGAAGTTCAGAGGAGAGAGCCAGGGGGAGGGACTTTGTTGCAGCCGCTACATTGAGAACGCACAGGTCTTTTTCGCAAGTGTTGCAGGTTGTGGGCAGGAGTGCAGCGATTTTCTGAGGGTGAATCCAGTTTTCTGGATTCACCGGAAATTGCTACAATAAAGTGATTTTAGTGCTAGTGTTGCAGGACTGTTGCAGACTGTGTGCGACATCATCCGGAACGGCAAATAAGTAGTGTTTACCATTTGTAAGCCTTCTGCTACTTTGAACTCGTGCAGAATGGCCCTAGGTATTTCCCAACCAAGAGCTGGCAACCCTATTTCCTTGGTAGCAACATCACACCATTGCCTGATGGGACTTTTTTCATGATTTTTCTCCCACCAGCTGCAAGAGCAGTGGGAAATAGGATATGCAACTTTTAGCTGAGGATTCATGTTGGGAGATGAAAACAATGAGGATGAAGAGCTGAAGTAACTGAAAAGGCAAGACTAGGAGTACTAGTAAGAAAGTGGCCAATGTGGTGCCTCCTGTCTAGGGAGAGGGATGAGACATGGGTGGGCAGCCTATGAATCACAAGAAACTGTATGGTTTTCCCAGAAGTGATGTCACACTGTTAGTCCAATGGCCATTTTAAATGTGTTGTTTCCTGCTGCAGCTCACAGTATTTGTGGTTTCCCTCACCCTGACTGGGGGTGGGGGGTGGGGATTGGCAATCTTCTGTTTGTCATCTTCTGCTGGGACTCTTCTGCAGCTTAAAAAATAGAAACAAAGAAAACAATATTACAAAGTAAGCATAAATTATTAAAAGGGTCTTTTTCTGGGGTTGAAAGTGATAAGTTATTTGGCAGTTTATCATCCTAGTTCCAAATCTTGGCAGTTTATTATCCTAGTTCCAAATCTTGGTGGGGGCATGTTCTGTCAAGTTCTTCAGCAAGGAGGAAAAAAAATTGCCAGATAATTAAGAAAACCAGCACAATTATTTGTGAGACAATGTCAAGCATGAAATATTTCAGCTAGTACCACACATAACAATAGTCTTGCTTTGATGAAAATTATTAGGTTTTGAGGATAGGATATTTGTAACAGGAGAACTGACAGAATGGGGGAAAATTCTTATTCCTCTGTCTTTGTCCAGCAGGAAGAAGGGGCCAGATTAGATAATCTGATAGGCTGGGAAGAGAAAAACAAAATAAAAACATTGCTGTAGAGATGGGCATGGCTGAGCCATTATGACATCAAAACAGTGGAGAAGGGAGAAGTAGAAGAAAAAGCAGATAAGTAAATTGAAATGGACACTGAAGAAACATACCCACCATTTTTCATAGATATAAAAAGAGCCTCTTTTGTATGTGGGACAGTAGAGGGGATACATAGAGCCAGGAAGCTCTAGAGTACAGACAAATTTAAGAACAGGAAACTGAGACAAGGACAGCCCTGACTTACCTGATGCAGATGCAGTGGGCGGGGCCAGAAAGAGAATGGGGGGTTGGGAATGGTGGCCTAGGATCACTGTGGGAGCAGTCCATAAACCCCTAGTTTCTTTAAATGAAACAAAGTCTTCTGGGCAAGAAGAATTGCATCCAAGGGTACTAAAAGAACTTGCAGATGTCATCTCTGAACCTCTATCCATTATTTTAGAAAGTTCTTGGAGAACAGGTGAGGTGCCAGATGATTGGAGGTGGGCAAATGTTGTCCCTGTCTTCAAGCAAGGAGAAGAAGAAGAAGAGTTGGTTCTTATATGCTGCTTTTCTCTACCCGAAGGAGGCTCAAAGCAGCTTACAGTCGCCTTCCCATTCCTCTCTCCACAACAGACACCCTGTGAGGTGGGTGAGGTTGAGAGAGCCCTGATATCACTGCTTGGTCAGAGCAATTTTATCAGTTCTGTGGTGAGCCCAAGGTCACCCAGCTGGGTGCATGTGGGGGAGCACAGAATCAAACCCAGCTCGCCAGATTAGAAGTCCGCACTCCTAACCACTACACTAAACTGGGAAAAAGGAATGGGGGTGGCAGGTTACAGTGTCAGCGACAGGGTTGTGGGTGTCCTGCATGGTGCAAGGGTTTGGACTAGATGACCCAGGAGGTCCTCTCCAACTCTATTATTCTATAATTCTATTGTATGAGCGTGTGCCCGGCCGCCAGAAGTCCATCCAGGGTGCAGGCAGCCAGGGCATCAGGTGTGGTTGGCCAGCCCTTGTGCTGGGAAAAAAGGGTCAGGAAGCCCCTCACATTTAAGGGGCTGCATGCGTAACAAGCCCCCCTCTTACAGCCAGCCAGTATCAATGCTTCCACCTCACCCTCCCTGTGCTGGTTTCTTGTATGTTGCATTTACTGTTGTTTGTCACAGCTGACAGTTTGGACATGGGTGGAGCTGTTTTTGGCGGGCAGTCAGAGTCTGTGCACTAGAGTTTCTGGAATGGTGTCTCCTTAGGCGACTGGTCACATGTCAAGCAAGGCCTGCCCTGGTGGGGGTGGCCTAGCAGCATGTGATACTGGGTAGCAGAGGGTTTCCACCTAAAGGCCTGCACCTACTGGCAACCAACAACTGCTGCCTCTCAGGGGGTTCCCAGATGGCTGAAGCCATGGGTGCTACCTGCTGACTGAGTGAGCACCTCAGCAGCAAGGAAGGCCTCTGGGAGCAGATGGCCGGACAGTCTGCTGACTGTCTAGAATGGGGAGGCCTCCAGAAGAAGAAGAAGAAGAAGAAGAAGAAGAAGAAGAAGAAGAAGAAGAAGAAGAAGAAGAAGAAGAAGAAGAAGAAGAAGAAGAAGAAGAAGAAGAAGAAGAAGAAGAAGAAGAAGAAGAAGAAGAAGAAGAAGAAGAAGAAGAAGAAGAAGAAGAAGAAGAAGAAGAAGAAGAAGAAGAAGAAGAAGAAGAAGAAGAAGAAGAAGAAGAAGAAGAAGAAGAAGAAGAAGAAGAAGAAGAAGAAGAAGAAGTTGGTTCTTATATGCCGCTTTTCCCTACCCGAAGGAGGCTCAAAGTGGCTTACAGTCGCCTTCCCATTCCTCTTAAGAGGTTGGCTGCATACTGAGCAAGGCCTGTCCCAGCAGGGGCAGCCAGGCGGGCTCAGTGGCAGACAGCAGAGGATGGCCATTCAGAGGCTTATACCCAAGGACACCTAACAGCTGCTGTCCCCCCATCAGGGTGTTTCCCAGATGGCATGGTTTGCTGACCTAGTGGGCACCTCAGCTGCAAGAAAGGCCTCTCTGGGCACCAATAGCCCAAACAATCCACTGACTGGAAGAGGACAGCTACCCCCATACAGCGCCCCACTCCTGTAAATAAATAAAGCTGTGGCCTTGTTTTACTCCACTGAGTGCTCTTTTGGCCCAAACCTGCCCACCTGCTATGCAAAGAGGCCAAGTATCTGAGAAAACAGAAACCTATTCTTCCCCATGCATTTATACTAAGTCTCTAACTCAAATAGTAACTGGCAAATAACCTTGGCCTGGCAAATAAAAAAACAGTATTAAAAACCTTACTAAGGTCAAGACTGCTGTGCACAGACAGTCTTCCTCTTAGGGTTGCCAGCTTCCCTGTGAGGCTCGCTACCCCACCTCCCTCATGGGGAGTCTGCTATGGGGAGAGAAGGGGAAGACGATTGGAAAATGCTTTGAGACACCTGAGGCCTGCTGGGTCACTGCGGCCCATTCCTAGTTCTCTCAGATCTCTCACAACCCTACATACCTCACAGGTTGACTATTGTGGAGAGACAAATGGAAAAGGTGTTTGTAAACCGGTTTGAGACTCCTTTGGGTAGTAAGCAATAGGGTACAAAAATCCGTTCTTCTAAGGAGCAATCATGAAAGAAGCATGTGGGCACATAACATTTTACCAACAGTGAAAATATGGGAGAAAGAAGGAACAGGGTGGACACCTGAGTACTGTGACTACCCCATGTGTATTAGGGCAGAGGGGCATTTCGGTGAATGTGGCCTAATTCACACAAGAAGGGAAATGACGCAGAACTGGGGGGAATTACTTGCCATGTAATCTTCCCCTAAGAAGAGTCTCCAGTCTGATTTTCCCTTCACATATCTGAGGACATGGCTCTGGAAAGCTCATCTGTAACCACTATGCCACAATTCCCAAAGGTCAGTCCTCTCCCACAAACAACGAACATTCCACAACACAGGTTCTTGACACCCATATCTCCACACCCATGGCCTCATTTGCCACCATGCCACCACAACCTCCCACACAACACACATGACAACCCCATGCCCTTACAGACTGGACAACTCCTCCCCTTCCTCTTCCCAATGCCAAGCTCTAGCACCCGTTGTATTCTTGGAGACTACGGGCTTTGCCCCTAGTATGTCATAAAAAAACAAATCACTTGACTGGCTGTTACTATGCATGTTCACCTGTCTGCCCATTGTGGCAAGCATAATGCATTAGACAATAAAACTAGAAATTTCAAGACTGGCCAGCAGCTTCAGGATGGTCATGGGTGTTCCTGGACCAAAATTTGAAAGAAAATTGAATATCTGCACTTTCTGCACTCACAGCTTACTTTCAATTATCAGAGAAGTCAGTATCCCTTTAAATAAAATTCTGTCTCTGCACCTTTTATTGTAATCCAAATTTCTGTTGAGATTAGTGATGAGTTCTGCAATCCAACGAGAAAAAGCGGATACACTGTTTTTGTGGTGATTTTTTACTAGTGGTTGGTGTGTTCTCATTGATCACTGTAGTGGAGGGAGTATTTTGTGAAACTGTAGGTGGAGATTCTTCTCTCTGAAGGTTTGGTTAGCCAATTCAGCAGAGCATGAAATCCTCATGGCTCTACTTCATCATTGGTTTAGCAAATATATATTTAACCCGCTCCTAGCGGAGCGGATTAAATAATTCGGTAAGGGACCCGAGGGTGGGCCCTGTCCGTGATGAGGAAGGGTGCCCATAGGCCCATTCCCCCGGTCTGACACTCGGAGGGCCAAATTGGGTCCTCCGAGTGTCAGTCCCGTGGCAAGGGACCAATTGCGAGCCGCTCGCAATTGGTCCCTTTCCATCGGACTGACTAATTGGGAGGCGCTTTGCGCCTCCGCCATGCCTGTAACTCACCGACATGGCTGGGAGTGCCCCACGATGCCACCCGCCGCAGTGGCACCGGCCCGCTGCCACGCCCGCGGAGCCGGCCCCTGCCCCACACGCGTCCGGCCCGGCCAGCCTCCCACTCTCCGGCCACACTTGCGCCACAACGCCCAGCACCCCGGCCACCGAAGGCCTCACCCACGACTAGGTAGGCCACACCGCGGGACCACCCTGCCCGAGCCGTCCCAGCCCCAGCGTGCCTCGCCAGCCCCGCTGGCGCCCGCTGTATTAGGCCTGCAGCGGGCTTATTTACTCGTTTATTTATCATTTGAATTGTCTACCGCCTCTCTTGGACAGTGTATATATTTGCAGGAAAAGTAGTTGGTTAAACAATGGTTTTGGAGCAAAAGGAATTGATAAGGCAAGTTCTAAAAGATTCAACTGAATATCAACTTAGCGCACAATGTAGGGTGATAGACTTTAGATACAATGCTTCCCTGGGTCTAGCTCTAATGGGAAAATTACTTCCCCCCCCCCATCCCTTCCCCCAGCCTACTTTGGCATGAAATTCTTTATTATTTTACTAGGAGTAAAGCCCATTGTACAAAAAATACACTGGGCTCCAGGCCACCTGCTGTCCTTTTCAATATTCCCCTTAGCCTGCCAAGTTAGGCAGGCTGCCTAACAGGTGATCATGACAGCTGCAGGGCTGCCAGATCTCCCCCCCCCCCCACACACACATAGGGCTCTCAGAGTCAGCTGACTTTGGCTAGGAGCCTTTAAATGCTGTCAGATTCCCCCCCCCCCCAGTTACAGATCTTACCTGTTACAGCTGACTCTGACAGTCCCACAGTGTCATGATCAGCTGTAATGGAGTAGACCTCTCCCTGTAAATATCCCCCTAACTTTGTAGGTAAAATTTCCCTTGTGAAGGTGGGGTGTGTGTGTCTGGAACATTCAAAAACCTTCTGGTGGGAGGGTCTCCATCTAGAGGCTTGAAAATGTTCAACATATTATTATTATTATTATTATTATTATTATTATTATTATTATATTTATACCCCGCCTCCCCCCGAAGGCTCGAGGTGGCTTACATAACCCCGTCCCCTAAAACAATAAAATGACAATAAAAACCAATGATTTACAGTAATTGTAATAGCGATGGCGTAATCTACTCATTTGCTCTCCGCATCCTCATCTACGGCGGGGGGTGACGCTCTCTACCACCAGTTTGTGAGGGGGGGGCTGATCTTCTTTCCGCCCGGCCTCAGTTATAAGCCTGGTGGAAGAGCTCCGTCTTACAGGCCCTGCGGAATGCTGGTAATTCCTGCAGGGCCCTCAGCTCTTCCGGGAGCTCATTCCACCAGGTTGGGGCCAGGACCGAAAAGGCCCTGGCCCTAGTCGAGGCCAGGCGGGCTTCCTTGGGGCCGGGAACGACCAGTAGGTTAGCCCCCGCAGAGCGTAAAGCCCTGCGGGGGATATAGGGCAAAAGGCGGTCCCTCATATATGCTGGGCCTAGACCACGGATGGCCTTGAAGGTCAAAACCAAAACCTTGAACCTGATCCGGAAGGCGACCGGTAACCAATGCAGCTGCCTCAGAACTGGCTGGATGTGAGCCCTCCATGGTGTAGCTGTGAGGACTCTAGCAGCCGCATTTTGGACGAGTTGCAGTTTCCGGATCAAGCCCAGAGGCAGGCCGGTGTAGAGCGAGTTACAGAAATCTAGTTTAGAGGTGACCGTCGCATGGATCACTGTGGCCAGGTGTTCGGAGGACAGATAGGGCGCTAGTAGCCGAGCCTGGCGAAGATGGAAAAATGCCCAGCTAGCTACCTGTTTAACCTGTGCCTCGAGTGTTAGTGAGGCATCGATGGTCACCCCTAAATTCCTGGCCTGAGATGCGATATTAAGTTGCGTCCCGGCCAGAAAGGGTAAGCGCGCTTCCTGATCTGCCCCCCTACGGCCCAACCACAGAACCTCCGTCTTGGAGGGGTTGAGTTTCAGGCGACTCTGCTCGAGCCATCCAGCTACGGCTTCCAAACATCTGGCAAATGGATCTGGGGGGGAGTCCGGGTGGCCATCCATGAGGAGAAAGAGCTGGGTGTCATCAGCGTACTGGTGGCAACCCAGCCCATAGCTCCGTACCAGTTGAGCCAGAGGGTGCATAAAGATGTTAAATAATGTAGGAGAGAGCACCGAGCCCTGTGGGACCCCACAAGGGAGCCGGTAAGGGCCCGATACTTCCTCTCCCATGGCTACCCTCTGTGTCCGGTTTTGGAGGAAGGAGCATATCCAGCGTAACGCTGTACCCCTTATCCCCGTACCGGCAAGGCGGCTCGCTAGCAGCTCGTGATCGACCACGTCAAACGCAGCCGACAGATCTAAAAGAACTAGCACAGCAGAGCCACCTCGGTCAAGCTGGCGACGGAGGTCATCCAACAAGGAGACCAACAAAGTCTCCACCCCATGACCAGAGCGGAAGCCAGACTGGTATGGATCGAGTGCCGAAGTATCTTCCAGGAATGCTAGGAGCTGGAAGGACCTGATGATTTTTTATCTCTGGTGGGGAAGAGTGCAGAAGAGCAGTTAGAAAGACAGTAAAAGGTAAAGGTATCCCCTGTGCAAGCACCGAGTCATGTCTGACCCTTGGGGTGACGCCCTCTAGCGTTTTCATGGCAGACTCAATATGGGGTGGTTTACCAGTGCCTTCCCCAGTCATTACCGTTTACCCCCCAGCAAGCTGGGTACTCATTTTACCGACCTCGGAAGGATGGAAGGCTGAGTCAACCTTGAGCCGGCTGCTGGGATCAAACTCCCAGCCTCATGGGCATAGCTTTCAGCCTGCATGTCTGCTGCCTTACCACTCTGCACCACAAGAGGCTCTAGAAAGACAGACACACAAAAAGACACACAGAATGAGAGAGAGTGAGTTGTTGTTGGCTGGAACAACTCAGTTGGGTCTTCCAGCTTGGCGGCAATCCTATGCTGCTCCCCTAGCCACCTCTTCTGTTTCTGCCCTGTGGCTCCCTTCCTGCCTCACATCCCCCCCCCCGTGTTGAGCTCCATTTTGTAAAGCATGAACGGGGGGGGGGGAGGGGGGCAGGTGCTGGAATTTCCCAAGCAAGCATCTTGCCAGCAGTGTTGAGGGGCAGTTTATAATGCTGCTAGGCTCTTGGAAGAGTGGCAAATGCTTTATATTGAACTGATGGTGCAGGGTAGAAAGGAAAATAATTTGGTGCAAAGGAAAAAAACACCTAATGTTGGAATCCAATCAACAAACCTTTAAATCTATAGTGTGATGCATTACCAATATGAGCTATCTATATGTTGAAAAGCCATGTTGGAAATCTGCAATAACTAGTAGTAGTTGCCCAGTGGCCACTAGTAGTTATTGCAGTTTTCTTACCCAGCTCTTCACCAGTTTCACAGTTCACAGTGAGAAGAAGAGTTGGTTTTATACCCTATTTTTCACCATCAAAGGAGCCTCAAAGCAGCTTACAATTGCCTTCCCTTCCTATACCCACAACAGACACCCTGTGAGGTAGGTCAGGCTGTGACTACTCTGACAGAACTACTCTGTAAGTGCTCTATCAGGGCTGTGATGAGCCCAAAGTTACCCAGCTGGCTGCATGTGGAAGAGCGGGGAATCAATCCTGGCTCACTAGATATGAAGCTGCTGCTCTTAACCACTACACTAAGCTCACTCTAGAGTGTCAGGCTATATAGAAATGAAAACTTGGGCCCATTCTGCACAAGGACCAATGTTGCCAATTGGTTTCACAAAGCGGAAACGCTATTTTAAATAGTGGAATCTCGGCGTTCCGCATACCTTCATTTGTAGTGGAATCCAGTAGCGTTTCATTCGTTCCCCACAGGTTTCCGGTCTCTCAGGAATTGCTAGAAAGGAAGTGATTTTTTCTGTGCTTGTTCTCGCCCCTGGCCATCAATCAAGCGGAACAGCCAATGTGCGGTTGTTATCATGCTCTTGAAAAGCCCCTTTCCCTTTAAGCACAGGGTTTTTTTGTTTTAAAACACACACGTTGCAACGAATATGCCTTGATTCTTCACAACAGAGACCCATCTAGCTGGTGTGTGAGCTGGTGATTCATCATTACCACACTCCCCTGAGTGGAAAAAAAATCCCCCCTCCGCACGGGCGCAATTTTTGGCCAAAATTAAAGTGAACTGGCGAACAGGGGGTTGGGTTGTGCTTGGGGACTTAGAGGAGCTTTAAAGCACTTCTATGGAGGGACTGTAGCCATAGAAGCCTCGCTGGGTGAATGAAGCCTCGCTGGTTCGTTGCTTTCCCCTCTCCGAGGGGAAAAAAAGTCGATCGCTTCGCCGGAAGTTCGGAGGAGAAAGCCAGGGGGATGGACTTTGTTGCAACCGCTACATTGATAATGCACATGTCTTTTCTGCATTGCAGGTTGTTGGCAAGAGTGTAGCGATTTTATGAGGGTGAATCCACTTTTCCCGATTCCCCGGAAATTGCTACAACAAAGCGATTTTAGCACTAGTGTTGCAGGAGTGTTGCAGATTGCTCACGACGTCATGCGGAATGTAGTTTTAGTGGCGAAAACAAAATGCAAGACTAGTACTATATTAAAGTCGTGCGGAATGGCCCTTGGTGATTCAGTTCTAGCTGTTGATTTTTCCCCCTTCACTCTTTGTCTCATTCCTTGCTGCCTGAGTCTCACCCCTTGATTGAGTTGACTTGCCTGGGTGGAAGGGGGGGAAATGATGCCTGGGTCACAGTGTGAAGAAAAAAAATCAACAGCTAGAACTGAATCACTATGTTTCTATATCTATATAGCCTGACACTCTAGAGCGAGACTCAGGAATCATTCCCCCCCCCTTCCACCCAGGCGAGTCAACTCGATCAAGATGAAGGTGGGAATATGGCAACCCAGAATTGAAAGAAGCTTTACTAATCTCTCCATTCAATTTCAAAAGACACTCCCCACCTGAAACTGACCAATGAGCAGAGACTGCAACACAATTTCAGTGGTGGAGGTGGGGTCCCTTGGGGAGTGGGGTGGAGAGAAAATCCAATGGAGGAACTGCATCTCCTTGTGGAAGACTGTGCAATGGGCATGCATTTCTCAGAAAAAATAGGGAAAGTCCACTCTCTGATATCCTGGGGGGTGGAGAGTGGACTGATTTCGTGGTGGAGCCTGAAGGTCAGGTAAATGGTGCAGATGGGGGGGGGAGGCAAAATGCATCCAAGCGGAAAGTAGTATCAAATGCAGATTTAAAAAAAACTGTATGGAATGAATTTCTAAACTGCAGGAAAGCCCAGTGCCTAATAAGCCCTAGTCTCCAGAGCCCCCTCTCAAAAATATCCTTATCCATTGTTCCTCTTAATATTTGTGAAACAGCCCTGGGGGTGGAGAGTGTCCTGGCTGTCTAAGATGAAATAGGGCCAATCAGGGTGTGTCCCTCCCTCTCCAGGTCCCAATCTTCTTCCCTGGACGCTAGCTACTTTGCTCTCAGATGCCTGAAAGAGACACACAGAGATACTGAGAGTCCTGCCAAACCACAAACAACCCCTGATTACCTGCTATGGCTCCTGCTGCGAGGGAGAGAGAGAAAGACAAAGACAAACTGCAAACGAGCCCCTAACTGCAAACAACCCTTGCTTCCTTGCTTCCCTGCTACGAAGGAGCCCTGATTACCTCCTATGGCTCCTACTGAGAGAATGAGAGAGAGAGAGAGAGAGAGAGAGAGAGAGAGAGAGAGAGAGAGAGAGAGAGAGATCTGTGCCTGCCGGTGTCTCCTGGGTCCTAGCGCCCATAGTATTCCTGGTTGCAATGGACTTTCTTGCTAGTTTGTAATAAAAGCTAAACTAAGTTATAATTTCTATTCCTCATTTATTACCACTATAAAGCAGATTAACTTTCTATTCTCATGCATGTAAAGGTTGGAGGGAGAAAGCATCCTTTTACTACTTTGATAAGACTATGTGGAAATGTTAATTCCCCCTTCTCTTTATAATATTAACAAAGGTTTACTACTATTAAATCCATTTTAAATTGCCAAACAGGAGGGATGAGAATTAGTTGAGACTGAGAATGAAAAATCAGGGTGGGGATTAGATGTGGGGATCATGAAAGGAAGAGAGCAAAACAAGGGAGGAAAAGTGTGGAAAAGAGTTAAAGAAATCTGGGGAAAAACAACAAAAAGTTATTTGCTTGCTACCATACATACCAAACAAGAAATGACAAGACTGAACATCGACATTTTAGGAATCAGTGAACTAAAATGGACAGGAATGGGTGAATTCAATTCAGATGACCATCAGGTATACTACTGTGGACAAGAATCTCGCAGAAGAAATGGAGTAGCCTTCATAATCAATAAGAGAGTAGGAAAAGCAGTCTTGGGATACAATCCCCAAAATGACAGAATGATCTCAGTTCGAATCCAAGGCAAACCATTCAACATCACAGTGATCCAGGTCTATGCCCCAACCACTGCTGCTGAAGAGGATGAAGTTGATCAGTTCTATGAAGCCCTACAACACCTTCTAGAAGCAACGCCAAAAAATGATGTGCTTATCATCATGGGGGATTGGAATGCTAAAGTAGGAAGCCAAAAGATAACCGGGATAACAGGCAGGTTTGGCCTTGGAGTACAAAATGAAGCAGGACACAGGCTGGTAGAATTTTGTCAAGAGAATACAATGGTCATAGCAAACACTCTTTTCCAACAACCCAAGAGACGACTCTACACATGGACATCACCAGACGGTCAACACAGAAATCAGATTGACTATGTGCTCTGCAGCCAAAGATGGAAAAGTTCTATCCAGTCAATAAAAACAAGACCAGGAGCTGATTGTGGTTCAGATCATGAGCTTCTTGTTGCAAAATTTAGGCTTAAATTGAAGAAAGTAGGGAAAAGCACTAGGCCTCTCAGGTATGAACTAAATCATATCCCCGACGAATACACAGTAGAGGTGACAAATAGATTTAAGGAATTAGATCTGATAGACAGAGTGCCTGAAGAACTATGGACGGAGGTTCGCAACATTGTACAAGAGGTAGCAACTAAAACCATCCCAAAGAAAAAGAAATGCAAGAAATCAAAATGGCTGTCTGAGGAAGCTTTACAAATAGCTAAGGAGAGAAGGGAAGTGAAAGGCAATGGAGAAAGAGAAAGATACACCCAACTGAATGCAGAATTCCAGAGAAAAGCTAGAAGAGATAAGAATGCCTTCTTAAATGAACAGTGCAAACAAATAGAAGAAAACAATAGAATGGGGAGGACCAGAGATCTTTTCAAGAAAATTGGAGATATGAAGAGAACATTTCATGCAAAGTTGGGTATGATAAGAGACCAAAATGGTAGGGACCTCACAGAAGCAGAAGAGATTAAACAAAGGTGGCAAAATTATACAGAACAACTATACAAGAGCGAGCTTAACATCCCTGATGACCACAGTGGGGTAGTTACTGACCTGGAGCCAGACATCCTGGAATGTGAAGTCAAATGGGCCTTAGGAAGTCTGAGCAACAATAAAGCTAGTGGTGGTGACAGCATTCCAGTTGAACTATTCAAAATCTTAAAGGACGATGCAGTAAAAGTGCTACACTCAATATGCCAGCAAATTTGGAAAACTCAACAATGGCCACAGGATTGGAAAAGGTCAGTTTACATTCCAATCCCAAAGAAGGGCAATGCCAAAGAATGTTCAAACTACCGCACCATTGCACTAATTTATCATGCTAGCAAAGTTATGCTCAAAATCCTACAAGCTAGGCTCCAGCAATATGTGGACCGAGAACTTCCAGAAGTACAGGCAGGATTTCGAAGAGGCAGAGGAACTAGAGATCAAATTGCCAACATACGCTGGATCATCGAGAAAGCTAGGGAGTACCAGAAGAACGTCTACTTCTGCTTCATTGACTATGCTAAAGCCTTTGATTGTGTGGAGCACAACAAATTGTGGCAAGTTCTTAAAGAGATGGGAATACCAGAGCATCTTATTGGTCTCTTGAGAAATTTATATGCAGGTCAAGAAGCAACAGTGAGAACTGAACATGGAATCACTGACTGGTTCAAAATTGAGAAAGGAGTTCGGCAAGGCTGTATACTGTCACCTTGCCTATTTAACTTGTATGCAGAGCACATCATGAGAAATGCGGGATTAGAGGAGTCACAAATTGGGATCAAGATTGCAGGGAGAAATATCAACAACCTCAGATATGCAGATGATACCACTCTAATGGCAGAAAGTGAAGAGGAACTAAAGAGCCTGTTGATGCGGGTGAAGGAGGAGAGTGCAAAAGTTGGCTTGAAACTCAACATCAAGAAAACAAAGATCATGGCATCCGGCCCTCTCAATTCCTGGCAAATAGATGGGGAAGAAATGGAGATAGTGACAGATTTTATTTTCCTGGGCTCC
Organism: Paroedura picta; assembly: GCF_049243985.1. Taxonomy (NCBI): domain Eukaryota; kingdom Metazoa; phylum Chordata; class Lepidosauria; order Squamata; family Gekkonidae; genus Paroedura; species Paroedura picta. Next base: position 87,008,507 of record NC_135371.1, read on the forward strand.
AAGATCACTGCAGATGGGGACTGCAGCAAAGAAATTAAAAGACGCTTGCTCCTGGGGAGGAAAGCTATGGCAAATCTAGACAGCATCCTAAAAAGCAGAGACATCACCCTGCCAACAAAAGTGCGTTTAGTCAAGGCTATGGTATTCCCAGTTGCAATGTATGGCTGCGAGAGTTGGACCATAAGGAAGGCCGAGCGTCAAAGAATTGAGGCTTTTGAACTCTGGTGCTGGAGAAGACTCTTGCGAGTCCCTTGGACTGCAAGGCGAACAAACCGGTCAGTCCTAGAGGAGATCAGGCCTGACTGCTCTTTAGAAGGCCTGATCCTGAAGATGAAACTCAAATACTTTGGCCACCTCATGAGAAGGAAGGACTCCCTGGAGAAGAGCCTAATGCTGGGAGCGATCGAGGGCAAAAGAAGAAGGGGACGACAGAGAATGAGGTGGCTGGATGGAGTCACTGAAGCAGTAGGTGCAAACTTAAATGGACTCCGGGGAATGGTAGAGGACAGGAAGGCCTGGAGGATCATTGTCCATGGGGTCGCGATGGGTCGGACACGACTTCGCACATAACAACAACAACAACCATACACTAGTGGGGCTTCCCCTCTGCAGGATCAGGTTGTACAGACAGAACCATGGAGCTCAATAGAACTAATGGAAGAAAGTGTAAATTGATGGAAATAATGACCTTATTAAGAGGCTGCATCCTGGCAATGACTGCCACTTGTCCTGCCTTGCTTCGATGCTGGCTTGGCTGATAGGTTTAGCAGGATATGAAAAGCAATGTTGTCCCTTAACCCCCTAGTAAATGTTACAGAAATGCCTGGCTAGCAGAGTCAGAACAACTCCTGTTAATTGTGCTCTGCCTTCCCTAGTAAATGCATTCAGTGATTGCAGCTAGGCACCTTTAAACTGCCTGTATTTGCCCAACTGCAGCCTGAGTCTTTAACAAATAGTGTTAAAGGCTTCACTGTCCTACCACTCTGCCAATACTGTCGCAGTGTCCTTTTTAACTTTTTTGTGGGAAATGGAATAATTGAGGGAAGAGAGGGAGGGTAGTAGCTGGAATGAAAAAAGGTTCCTGGGGTTTAAATTATTGACCTTTATTGAGAAGGAATCTGGTTATTGTTGCAGTTCTTTAAAAAAAGAATTTGAACTCTTCAGTTCTTCAAAAGAGTGCTTTCTTGAGATCAGCCTTTGTTATGAAATACTTTGGAAAATCAGTCCATTGACTTTTGCAGAACTGTTTGTTAACAGTATGTGTACTGTCTACTAAAGCCTGGAATACAAAGTTTCCAATTTTACTCTACCTGGGGGGAAAAAGTCAATTCTATTTACACCAGCCATTGTATATGCAAAGGCCAGTATTTGTACAGACCACCCGAGGTTTTGGCCTTCTGCTGTTTCTCAACAATGTTGACAGAGCAGTGAAGCAGCTTTCCCATTCTTCAGAAAGCACTATTTCGATGACCAGCATGATGCTGGAAACACTGTCTTCTCACACCGTATAACTACAGAAGTAGACCACTACACTGGCTTGTGCTTTTCAAGACAAATCATTATGACCAGCATGATGCTGGAAACACTCTAAACTAGCGATCCCCAACCTGTGGACCGCAGACCACATGTGGTCCTTCGACTAATTGGAGGTGGGCTCTGAAGGACGCCTTCTCCCCCCCCCCCGGCCCTTTACAACACACTTCGGGTGTCATTGTCTCCCATCACTCCCAGATGGGACTATCTCGTTGCAGAGAAACAAGCTCAGGGTTCCCATTGATTTGTCATTGTCGTGAGTTAAAATTTCCATGAAAATAAAATGTTCCTTATGTTCATTGTTGTGGCATGTCTGTATCATATTTTGAAGGGATGTTTAAACATTACCATAGCGATCAGAGAGCGTAAGGGCAGTGGTTGAGAGGAGTAAACTACCCCCCCCCACAAGGCCTCAGTAAAAGGCGTTGAGTGGTCCCCGGTGATAAAAAGGTTGAGGACCAATGCTCTAAGCCATTCCGCACAGTGTTAATGTTGCTGAAGTGTTACCATTGTGTAACGCGATTTATTTTTCGTTATTCATGACATCGTACACAATCTGCAACACTCCTGCAACACTCCCACAAAAATCGCTTAGTTGTAGCGATTTTCGGGGAATCCACAAAAGTGGATTTCCCCTTAAAAAAACCCACTAGACTCTTGAGAACAACCTGCAACACATCCAAAAAAGACAATGTGCATTCTCAGTATAGCGGTAGCAAGCATGTCCCTCCCTAATCTTTCGCACCAGAGCTTCCAGCGTCGCGATCGCCATTTCCCCCCCCCCTTAAACCAGCAAAAGCAACAAATAAGCGATGCTTCTTTGGATGAAATCCCTCCACAAGCAATTGTCTGTAAAGTTTCCAAACACAATACAGCCCCTCCATTCGACACTGCCCGTAATTTCAGCCAGAAATAGCACTGGGGGAGGGAATTTTTTTTTTACTTTAAGAGCATGTAAACGATTAAGTGCCAGCTCCTAAGCCAGCGAGAAGGGTCTTTCTGATACATCTAATGAACAAATATGCGTTGCTACTGGTGTTCTTGTGTTTTTTAAAAACAGTTTTTAAAGGGAAGCACGAACACAACAGTTCATTGGCTGTTCTGTTTGATTGATGGCCAGGGGCGGGAGGAAGCGCGGAAAAATATCACCTCCTTTGTTGCGATTTTGGCAAGACTGGAAACTTGTGCGTTACGAGAACAGCGCTAGTGGGAGAGCCTTTTTGTCACGCCCCCGCTGCCTCCTCCCGAGTTGCCAGAGCAACAGGACCCAGCAGCTGACTCAGATCGGGCTGAAGAATCAGGGGAGTCTGAGGAGGACGCTGGGGAGGGCTGCTCCAGTCAGCCGGGCCCTGCTCAGGAGAGATTGAGGTCACTGACACAGCAACAACAGTCTGCATCGGACTCCGAAGAATCACCCCAAAGGCTCAGATGATGCCATCGGGTGGGGTTGGCAGAATGCTGAAGGAGCCGGAAGCTGCAGGCGAGCTGTCAACGGAGATGGGGCCCAGCTGGAAGCACTTCGGGGGAGGACGGAGTGAGTCTTCCCCCAGGTGCAGTGAATTAGCTGGGCTGCATTTAAGACAAACAGCAATAGACTGCTGCATGGATGCAATTTTATGCGAACACCCTCCAGACCGGTTCTGAATTCCTGCATTTTGTTCTGACTCCCTTCAGCTCCTGAGACCCCTGGCATCGGATTGACTATTCTTCTTGGACATCGGACTGAGGTTTACTGGCTTCTCTTGGCTCCTCTGACCCCCGGCACCGGTTCTGACAATGCACTCGGTAAAGTGGACTGGCTTTGTTTAAATACCTGATATCTGGACTCTGGCCTTGGCTCTGTTTCGACTACTCTCTGTATTGCCCCTGCACTGTGCTGATTTAACTCCTGGCGACACGGACTGGACTTGACCTTGTTCCGGCTGGGCTGTGCAGCCCCGGCTCCTCTGGCACACAGCGGTCACTGGGCGTGGCCAACTAGGGCGGCATACTTTTTTTCGATAGAACCGGCTGTGTGCGTTACCCAGACCTACCGCTTTTGCTTGCAGCACTTTTCAATAGCGCTCAGATTTAGCAGCATTGCCCATTGTGCGGAATGGCCCTCTGTCTTCTCACACTGTATAACTACAGAAGTAGACCACTACACTGGCTCATGCTTTTCAAGACAAATCATTATGACTGAGCCCAACTGAAACATAGAATAATACTTGCACCTAGTGTGTTGAATGCTTTGTGGTGCTAGCATCCATCCGCCCGCCCGTCCATCCATCCAATTATTTTGATTCCTATTCTGTCACTCCAAGCATTGCTGGCCTGTGGCAGCTTACAACAACATTACAGCACAGAATAAGATTTTTAAAATTAACTGATACAGTATCTACGGAATTTATGTCTGTAACCTAGCTTCAACCAAACCCCTGGTGGAAGAGATACATCTTGAAAGCCCTGTAGAACTGAGCTAGCTCCTTCAGGGCCCTGGCATCTTCAAAAAGGTTGTTCTGCCAGGTAGACCAAAAAGGCCCTGGCCCTGGTCGAGACCAGGTAGGCTTCCTTCAAGCTGGGGACAATCAACCTGTTGGTATTCGGAGAGTGGAGTGCTCTCCGGTATGCATAAGCAAACAAGTGGTCCCTCAGATATATACCTTGAACTGGAATTCAACCAGCAGCCAATACAACTGGTAAAGGTTTCCGGGGAGGAGTTGGGTCAGCCATCCATCAGTAGGTAGAGCTGGATGGTATCCGTATATTGGTGACAACCCAGCCCAAAACCTCAGATCAGCTATGCCAGAGATATTAAGCAATGTGGGGGAGAGTTGGTAACACCAAGGGAGTTGGTAACACTGCAGTTGTTTCTCCACAACTGCAACCCTCTGTCTACAGTGCTGGAGGAAGGAGACCAGCTATTGTAAGGCTGTCCTTTGAATTCCAGCCCCAGCAAAGCAGTGAAATTGTCTATTACGTTGAATACTGCTGACATGTCAAGCAATACCAGCAGTGCCGAACTGCCTTGATCCAGCTGATCCGAGAGGTCATCCTTCAGGGTGACCAACACCATCCCCACCTCACAGCTAGGACAGAAGCCTGACTAGAAAGGGTCAAGAACAGAAGCCTCCTCCAAGTATGCTGTATGATGCTTCTTGTTATTTTCAAACTCAATATCCATCCTTAGCCATGGTTCCTCTATATATTTGTGAAACAGCCTGGGGGGTGGGACGTGTCCGGCTGTCTGAGTTGGAATAGGGCCAATCAGGATGCAGCCAGCAACACTGGCTGCACCCTGGTTGGCCCTGCACATACAGCTCTTGCCCACCCTCCCTGGACGCTAGCCACATTCCTCACAGCTGCGCCAGAGACAGAGAGACACACAGAGCCCTACCAGACCGAACACAAGCCCTCATCCCCTCCTATCATTCCTGCTGCAAGGGAAGCAGAGAGAGACACAGAGAGAGCTGCCCCCAAGCTGCTGACCAGCCCTGCTTCCCTCCTAAACATGAGCCCTAATTACCTGCTATGGCTCCTGCTGCCACAGAGAGAGAGACACAGAGAGAGCTGCCCCTGCTGCAACAGAAGGAGAGAGAGACAGACAGAGAGCTGCCCCAAACTGCACACCAGCCCTGCTTCCCTCCTAAGAATGAGCCCTAATTACCTGCCTCCTACTGCGAGGCACACCAAGAGATACGCAGTGAGAGGAAGAGAGAGAGACAGAGAGAGAGAGATCTGCACCTCCCGGTGTTCCCTGGGTCCTAGCACCCATTGCATTCCTGGTTGCAATGGGCTTTCTTGCTAGTAATGCTTTAGATCTGAACTTGTTGGCATTTGTGGTGTACACATTGAGGTGTTTTATATGTGCTCAATAGATAAGATGTGTTATGTTTTTTCAACATTTTTGATCTTTAATAATAAATTGTTTATATTTTTATATTTGGTTTTATCCCTAACCTTTGTAGTTCTCATCTTCTAGCCTAATTAGTAGGCCTGAATGGATGACCTTAATAAATATACCAGCTTGACCTAGTGGTTAGGAGTGCTGACTACTAATCTAGTGATCTGGGTTCGATTCTGCACCCCCCAACATGCAACCATCTGTGTGACCTTGGGCTCGGCACAGAACTGATAAAGCTGTTCTGACTGAGCAGTGATATCAGGGCTCTCTCAGCTTCACCCACCTCACAGGGTGTCTGTTGTGGGGAGAGGAAAGGGAAGGTGAATGTAAGACGCTTTGAGACTCCTTCAGTTAGAGAAAAGCGGCATATAAGAATCAATTCTTCTTCTTCTTCTTCTTCTTCTTCTTCTTTTTCTTCTTCTTCTTCTTCTTCTTCTTCTTCTTCTTCTTCTTCTTCTATATACTGACGTGTGAAATGAGTGGGACCTGAAGTAATTCGGAAAACAGTAACATTTTAGCTAGAACAGACCAGAAGATCCTTGCAATATAGTTTCTGTCTTGACTCCCTTCCCTTGAGGAAAAGGGAAGTGCTTGAGCACTTCTCAGCCCAGCATATAAGGTAGACTGTTGCTCACATGTGAAGGAAGAAGTGAACCGATTAACTAGGTAGCTTATCCTGACCATTTCCTACATTCCTTCGTTTTTGTACCTCCACACACAAAAGTGACATGTCTGGTTACATGTACAAAGTTCATGCTGATTTTGGACTCGTCAGTCCTCATTTAATAAATGTTTTGCAGTAATTTTGTAGTCATTCTGCATGCAGTCATGTTTACAGCTAAAATCTCCATACAGGGCCCTGGGCCAGGAGATGAAGAGAAATCAGCTGTCAAATAGACAGTGCTATTCAAATATGATACAATGGGCGTGAAGTCAGACATCTGAGGAAAAACTGAATTGGCAGCATGTGAAACATGCTGAGCAGTAAAATTAGTAGGTATGTGTTGACATAAGTTGAGAAAACCTTTGCATTATCCTGAATGTTTAGTAAGTAACCCAAGAACAAGCTCTTGTGACAAATGATATTTTGTAGCATCATATTTTCAGGAATACTGAACTACTTTGTGTGTATCTCTTAAGAAATTGAATTAGCAGCTACGGTATGAAATGAGTGCTTGATCAGAAAATCTAATTTCAGGTTACAAAATTGCAAAGACCCTTCATTTCTCTATATGATTTCTATGTGAAACAGAGACTTGCTTACTCTGTTTTATAGTATTCCCTCAATACCATAAGATCCCCTTAATACCCGTGCATATATTATACATGGCCCTGGTTTTGCCTTTGCAATGCAGGATGCTATCCAGTGGCTCTGTATGGCATTATATCATGTTCTGTGCTAGAGCATGAAAGTGGAAGAAAAACCAAGAAAGCATCTCTTCTTCTTGTTCAACACTTTCCAGGCAAACTACTTTGGCCACATCAGTTCTGTATTTTGCCTCCATCTACATTATGAATGAACAGAAAATCATCAGGGATTGATGGGCTCATACTAGGAGTAGGTTTGCAAAGGTTGAATATATAATAATGGACCCCCTTCTGAGTTCTGCATGCAGTCATGCTGCAAGATTCTCGGTTAAGGAAAGATACGATTAAAATGCTCTGGCCAGAGAATCAATATCTTTATTATATAGTATGAGTTCAAACATACTAAAACATTAATATGGTTGCTGAAAGATTCAAAATCTTACAACAAATAATTAAATCAGAAAGCAGTCTATCTTTCTCTGGATTAATTACTGTAGTCTGAATTACGACAAGTGTCCAAATATAAAATGACAAGATGGAAATTCTGATTATGCCATTTCATTATTATTTCCTCAATTGTCAACATTGTAATTTATTCCAGGAAGGTAACATTTAGGAACATTATGCCTACTTTTCATAATGTACATAATGCTCAGGATATTATTGATATTATTGGCATTACATATTTTTGTCAACAGGAAAGCTTAAAGGGTTTTAACTAAAAATAATGGAGATATTTCCAGTCAATGAAACAGCAAAGGATTTTTCCTGTTTTGAATTAAGAATTTAATCCCCACAGGAGAATTGCAAGGACTTTGGTTCATTCTATTCATCCAACAGGATATTTGAGTCCAGGAGTACCCCAAAATATTAACCTGATCCTTTAGAGGGAGTGCAACCCTCCCCAGAAGAGGGGATAACTCATTTCCTGGGTCAGACCTTCCCTCTAATAGTAGCACCTCAGTTTTTGAAGGTTTTCAGTTTGTTATCCCTCATCCATTTCTAGACTGCCTACAGGCACCTGCTCACAGCTTCCACACCTTCCCTGGGATCTTCTGGTAGTGCGAGATTGAGCTGAATATCATCTGCATCTACATAGTGGTGGCAGCATAGCCCAAATTTCTGGGTGATCACTCTCAGAGGCATAAATGTTGAAATTCATGGGAAACAAGATGGAATCTTGCAGACCAGAGGCCAAGGGATAAAGCATTTACCTCAACGTAGGATTGAAACGATCCAAGAACAAAGTTTCCCAGTTCCAGTCTTAGAAAATGATCCAAAAGGATACCATGATCAATGGTACTGAAAGCCACCAAGAAGCACCAGAGAATTAGCAGTGTTACACTCTCTTTCCCCATCACTCAGTATGGGCCACTTACTGGGTGACCAAGGCCATTTTAGTCCCCTAAACCAGGCCTGAAATTGGAATTGGAATGGATCTAAGAAATCTATTTCATTCAGGAATTCCCTAAAGTTGGCCAGCCAGCACTCATTCAATCACCTTTAAAATGGTACATTTTGACTGGATAGTAGTTATTCGCCTCTCCTAGGTCCAAATTAGGTTTTCTTAAGATGGGATGCACCACTGCCTGCAACCATCCTCTCTCTCAGGAACAACTCAGCTGGCAGCCTTTGTTTTATGACTTTCTCTTGACATTAGAACTTGTGGTCACCTGACAAAAGCTGTTCATAGCAGATTCACAATAGGAAAAAGTAATATAATTGACAAAAGGAAGATTAAGATGGGTAGCCTTGTTTGTCTGAAGCAACAGAATAAAATTCGAGTCCAGTGGCACCTTTAAGACCAACAAAGTTTTATTCAAGGCTTAAGCTTTTGTGTCCACACAGTTCTGCAGATATATTGAAATGGAAGTTAACCAGTCCATACATATAGGTGAGCAGCAAATTAGTATACAATGATGTTTAATAGCTGAGTTTATATTGTCATCATTTATTTGGATTTAATTCCAGGTGGAGGGGGGCATTGTGAAGCAAATAAAGTAAACAGATATATCAAAATCAGAGACTAATGTGTAAATGTACCCTTCTTAATTGTGGAATGTTGAGTTAACTGAGACCCTGTTGTCATGCTCCATCCATGTCCTCTCAACCATGGAGGTAACGAACACCATTCTTTTCTTTAAGGTGGGGTGGCTGTCAACAGACCAGAAAAATATATTCCAATCTACATTACATTAAAGGTAAAGGTATCCCCTGTGCAAGCACCGGGTCATGTCTGACCCTTGGGGTGATGCCCTCCAGCGTTTTCATGGCAGACTCAATACAGGGTGGTTTGCCAGTGCCTTCCCCAGTCATTACTGTTTTCTCCCCAGCAAGCTGGGTACTCATTTTACTGACCTCGGAAGGATGGAAGGCTGAGTCAACCTTGAGCTGACTGCTGGGATCGAACTCCCAGCCTCATGGGCAGAGCTTTCAGACTGCATGACTGCTGCCTTACCACTCTGCGCCACAAGAGGCTCTGTACATTCCATTCCATTCCATTATTTATTGCATTACATTACAATCACTATTCCAAATAAGAAATACAATAAAAGGGTAAAGACCAACCCAAGAACTATACACATTTCAGTCACAAAGGCCTTCTTTGGTCATGAATATGTAACATGAAATTTAGAAATGCATCTGGAAAATAAATCAATACTGACCAGGTAGGTTCTATCTCATATATTGTGTGATTTGTTGTAAACCTATAAGTCAGATAATGGAACTTTTCACATAGTAACTGTAGTCACAGTTCTTTTCACTGATATAATGTTCTAATATAAATTTTCAAATATTTCCAGATATGTGTGTCATAAACCAGCAAATGAAATTTAAAAATGCCTACTGAGGATGCCTTTATGAAATGCGTATGGTTTTGAATGGGAGGTTATCATAGCTTATGTAAAGCTTGCTCTAGATCAGTGGTCCCCAACCCCTGGTCCGGAGACCAGTACCGGTCAGTAGATCTGTTGGTACCGGGCCGTGGCTCCTCCTCGTCTTCCTCCCTAGCTCCTGCCTCGGGGGCTGCCCTGCCACTCTGCCGTCGGCTCACCTTTGGTGCTCTTGGACCCCGGTGATAAAAACACCTGTTGGTCCCCAACCTTTTTATCACCGGGGACCAGTCAACGCTTGACAATTTTACTGAGGCCCAGGGAGGTAGACCTTTGCCGAGGGACGTTGCCACTGCCTGAGCCCCTGCTCCACTTACTTTCCGCTGGCACCCCTGACTTCCCACCGCCTGCTAGGGGGTGCTGCCAGCAGCAGCTGCACAGTGCCATGCTGAGGGAGAGCGCCAGCCATGGCCGCCACTGGAGAGCACCAAAGGTGAGCCGGCAGCAGAGTGGCAGGTCAGCCCCTGAGGCAGCAGCTGGGGAGGAAGACGAAGAGGAGCTACGGCCCGGTACCAACTGATCTACCGACTGGTACTAGTCCCTGGACCGGGGGTTGGGGACCACTGCTCTAGATGATTCTTAAGGTAGTCTGATATTCAGGCTGTTTTTAATTACATTTTTGTGTATACCTTTTATATATTTTGATATATTTGCTGTAGGTTGATCCTTGTAGCATTTTCAGTATATTTTGAGTAGAGTTTGTTTTTCCCATCTCCTTTTTTTTCTAGCTGAACTCTATGCCAGACCAAGTAAGAAATGATATGATCACCTCAGGAAGCTTCACAGTCATGGATGGATGGAAGTGGGTGACAGACTAACCCATCAAAGAATAATGTTTAGGATGTGAAACTGGTGACAATTTTAAGGAGATTCCCCCTGGTTGTATGATACTTTTGTCTTCACTGAAAATCACAGTAATTTCACACTCAATTCTGAAGAGACAGATTTTATGGTTCAAATGTTATTGTTCATTATATTTTTAATTCTTTTTGAATAACTCTTAATAGAAATATAACATAAATAAACAGAGAATAATTTAATTCTGCTTTCATTTTTACCAATAATATAATAGTCAATTATTATACTTTAATAAAAACATAGTGATGTTGCTATAGAGTGGTCACATATTGATTACATTTTCAGCTGAAAGTACTGCGCACACAAACTCCCAAATATGCAAAACTAATGACAGAGATTAAATATCTGTGTACACTATGTCTTTTCCTATGACTTTAGAAACAAATTGAAATCTATTTTCCTGTGAATAGGTTTCACATTGACCACCAGTCATAAGAGAACACAAAAACATAACGGAAGCCATGTTGAATCAGGCCAATGACCCATCCAGTCCAACAGTCTGTGTCTTGCAGTGGCCATTAACCAGCTGCTATCAGAAGGACTACCAGCAAGGCCAGATTTCCAGAAGCCCTCCCACTGTGCCCCCCCCAAGCACCAAGAACACAGAGCATCACTGCCCCAGACATAGTGTTTTGTCTATATCTTGTGGTTAATAGCCACTCATGGACCTCTGCTTCATATGCTTATCCAATCCCCTCTTGAAGCTGTTTATGTTTGTAGATGCCATCAGCAGGGAATTCCACATGTTCATTAATCTTTGGTCTTTCTGCCTCATCTTGTGCTTTCTCTCCTCCCACATTTTATGTAGTCATTTTTCACTTGATCATCTCAGCAGGGGAGCATAGGCAGTCGCTACCATCTCCTCTGCTTAGATGTAGAAAATGTCACCATGAAATCCTTTGTTTTATACAAAACTAAATTTGTGAAAAATAATTCTGTCAACACCTATTAGCTAGGGGAGATCCATTTTCAGAGCTACATGAAACAAGACTCAGCAGCATCCAAACTTACTCTCTAGACAACCCAGATGCTTTGAAATAATTCCTATGTAAACTTCCTTGCTTCTCTTCTGAGAGTTCTTTCACTTTTAAGAAGTCTTTCAAAGTGTGTTTTTATGTTAATCACAGCGGAGTTATAACATTTAACATTCCAAGACTCAGAAAAAAATTGTACATGACTTGGTTGACAAAAGGTTAGAGATGTACTGGTTAGCATTTATCTACAGGTAAGCCACATTGTCATAATTATTTTTTTTTAAAAAAGGATACAAACAGTTCTAGCCAAATCCACATTATCACAGACAAAGTTGCTGTCCCCTTTATGCATTAAAGTCACCATGTTGTAATCCCAATAAATACCTTTACTGCCAAACATATTTTATATGTTGATAGTATTATTATTTGATTCTTTTCCTTTCACACTGAAGTATCTGCCATGTTCTGTATAATATATGAACTGGACATCTTTTTGAAGACCTGTGTAACCATTTAACATTTCTAAGTTTCAAACTGTAGCCTTTGGCCTGTCATCAGTTAGAATGGTCTCCAATGGGGACTGGTTCCAAACTGCCTAGCTTTTGGAAATGTTTCCCTATGAGTGTTTCCGCATTAGGAACTTTGCTGCCCTGGCTCCCGTGTGGGAACACAAATCTAGGGCAGTCAAGGTGCACCAGGCCAAATGTTCCCCCGTGCAGGGGCAGGTAAAGGCGGGGAAACCTGCTAAAACAGCACCTTTAAGATTAGGAATCATTAGAATAGCTGGATCATACTTGAGTGAAGTAATTGGGACCTTGTCTTTTTGGACCAGTATCTCCATACCATTTTGAGTTGTTCGCCAATTTATATTACTACTTGTATCAATACTACTTGTACTGAGGTAAAGTATAAATCAACCGTATATAAGAAAAGAGATATGCTGGATGTTTATATTACAATATTTTAGTTTGACTGTTGGTATCTGAGTTTATAGGCTGTGAAACAAACATACTGAGATTAAAAGGTATTTAAAAGATGAGAAGTATGGTATGAGAATGGATGAATTATTTTACTTGTAACAAAACTTAAGATGATTTATTCATTATGACTGTTCACAATTCAGGACTTGCCACTGAGGAAAAGATAGTAGAAAGTGGATTATATCTGGAAATCTGTTCCGGCTGACGTCCTTGGAATGAAATAAACTAAAAGAAAACTCAAGAAAGGACACTGTTTGAAAACATTCTTTAGCATTTTTGAGGCCATAGGGATAGGCCTTTTTTTCTTGCTCTGAGTTATCTGAGACAGTCCTGTGTTGTTTTTTGTAGCAATGCAGGCAATGCAGCCGCACAGCTAGATCTTTTTACAAACCAGACACTGATCTATTACTGATAAATGAACTCATTGGACTAGCTTTTGTGCTTTATTATAGGGTTATTATATATATTTGAAACAATCTACACTCTTTGAGGCTGCAATTTTAGACATGTTTATTGTACAGCAAATCCTACTGAAATCAGTAAGAAATATCAATAGCATGCAGGGTTAGGAACGGGGCCAGTAAAAACATCAAAGCCCTATTAACAGAACAGTATTGTTAATTCTATGTCCATGTTCCACAGAACAAAGTATGGTTATCTTTCAGCATTGTATACATCTTCTAAAATACAAATGATCAGGCTAAGTATACGATTATATGCCTATTTTCTCAGAAATATCCCACTGACTTTTATGGGGTTTACTCCTTCAAAAGCATATGTTGGGACTGTACTCTAAGTTAGATAACCGCTACTCATGGATACAGAGGTGATTATTATGTGTTGTTCACTGAGCCAAAATAACTTCTGGCCCAGAAAGCCTAGTGATAATATATTCAGAGTTTGTATCACAGTATGTGATGCTGACTAAAGTAATATCCAGTCTAGATATTAAGAGAGATAGAGTACAAGACTGAGTACAAGTATTCATAGAATCATAGAGTTGGAAGGGGCCATACAGGCCATCTAGTCCAACCCCCTGCTCAACGCAGGATCAGCCCAAAGCATCCTAAAGCATCCAAGAAAAGTGTGTATCCAACCTTTGCTTGAAGACTTCCAGTGAGGGGGAGCTCACCACCTCCTTAGGCAGCCTTTTCCACTGCTGAACTACTCTGACTGTGAAAAACTTTTTCCTGATATCTAGCCTATATCGTTGTACTTGAAGTTTAAACCCATTACTGCGTGTCCTCTCCTCTGCAGCCAGCAGAAACAGCATCCTGCCCTCCTCCAAGTGACAACCTTTCAAATACTTAAAGAGGGCTATCATGTCCCCTCTCAACCTCCTTTTCTCCAGGCTGAACATTCCCAAGTCCCTCAACCTATCTTCATAGGGCTTGGTCCCTTGGCCCCAGATCATCTTCGTCGCTCTCCTCTGTACCCTTTCAATTTTATCGACATCCTTCTTGAAGTGAGGCCTCCAGAACTGCACACAGTACTCCAGGTGTGGTCTGACCAGTGCCGTATACAATGGGACTATGACATCTCGTGATTTTGATGTGATGCCTCTGTTGATACAGCCCAAAATGGCATTTGCCTTTTTTACCGCTGCATCACACTGCCTGCTCATGTTTAGTTTACAATCCACAAGTACCCCAAGGTCTCGTTCACACACAGTGCTACCTAGAAGCGTATCCCCCATCCAGTAGGCATGCTTTTCATTTTTCTGACCCAGATGCAGAACTTTACACTTATCTTTATTAAATTGCATCTTGTTCTCATTTGCCCATTTTTCCATTGTGTTCAGCTCTCGTTGAACTCTGTCTCTATCTTCTGGAGTATTTGCCAGTCCTCCCAATTTGGTGTCATCTGCAAACTTGATGAGTAGTCCCTCCACCCCCTCATCTAGATCATTAATAAATATGTTAAAAAGTACCGGGCCGAGCACCGAGCCCTGAGGTACCCCGCTACTCACCTCTCTCCAGTCTGATGAAACACCACTGACAACAACTCTTTGAGTGCGGTTCTCTAACCAATTCCGTATCCACCTAACTATCTGAAAATCCAGATTGCAGTCCTTCAACTTATCCATCAGAACATCATGGGGAACCTTGTCAAAAGCTTTACTAAAATCCAAGTAAATGACATCAACCGAATTTCCCCGATCGAGCAAACCTGTTACTTGGTCAAAAAAGGAAACTAGGTTGGTCTGGCAGGACCTGTTGGAGACAAATCCATGCTGACTTCCTTGGATCACCAAATTGTCCTCCAGATGTTTGCAGATCGCTCCCTTTAATATCTGCTCCATTATCTTCCCCACAACAGAGGTCAGACTCACTGGTCTGTAGTTTCCCGGGTCATCCTTCCTCCCTTTTTTGAAGATCGGAATAACGTTTGCTCTTTTCCAGTCCTCCGGGACATCTCCAGTCCTTAAAGAGGTTCCGAAGATGATGGACAAGGGCTGTGCAAGTTCTCTGGAAAGTTCTTTGAGTACTCTCGGGTGCATTTCATCCGGACCAGGGGATTTGAACTCATCCAGTGCAGCTAAATGCCTCTCGACAACCTCTCTATCCATGTTAACCTGCCACCCAGACACTATCCTTTGGCTACGGCCATCTCTAGATGTGCCTAAACACTTTGACCTGTGGTAAAAAAAACAGATGTAAAATAAGCACTAAGCCTTTCTGCTTTCTCTGCATCTTCCATTAGAGTTTGTCCATCCGCACCCAACAGTGGGCCTATTGCCTCCTTTACTTTACGTTTGCTCCTCACATACCTGAAAAATCTTTTCTTGTTACAATGGGCTTCTCTGGCCAATCTTAGCTCACTCTCAGCTTTGGCCTTTCTGATGATTGATCTACAGTGCCTAGTAACCTGTAGGTACTCTTCTTTAGAGCTCTGTCCTTCCCTCCATTTCCTGAACATTTTCCTTTTCTTTCTTAGTTCCTCTTGAAGTTCTCTGTTCATCCAAATAGGCTTCTTCGAGCTCCTGCAGTGTTTTCGTCTTTCTGGGATAGTCATTGATTGAGCATGCAATAGCTCTTGTTTGAGTAGCGCCCACCCTTCACATGCTCCCTTCCCTTCCAGCATTCTCGTCCATGGTATGACACTCAACATGTCTCTGAGTTTATTAAAGTTTGCCCTACGAAAATCCAACATCCACGTCTGGCTACAAGCTTCCTTGGCTCCCCATCTCAAAAGGAATTCTATGAGGACATGGTCACTTCCCCCTAGGGTCCCCACCTCCTTCACCTCATCCACCAACTTTTGCCTGTTGGTCAGTATTAAGTCCAGTATGGCTGAACCTCTTGTGGGTTCATCTACCATTTGATATTGTATCAGTAAATCTCCTTTATAACAAATATAAAACGACACACACTAGAACTTCAAGGAATCATGCAGAGGAACAATTTGAAAATTTCATCCTTACAAAAAACACTTTCCAGGATTCTCTAAGCTCTTGGGGCTTGCAGAGTTTTTCTCCCTTATCTTTCCTTCTTTTTAATTGTCTCATTACTTTCAGAATTCTGTCCCTTCTGAGACACTGAAGAGCTGTTTTTTGTACCCCACTTTTTACTACCTGAAGGAGTCTCAAAGTGGCTTGCCTTTCTCTCCCACAACAGACACCTTGTGAGGTAGGCGAGGCTGAAAGAGCTCTGAGGGAACTGTGACTGGCTCAAGGCCGCCCAGCTGGCTTTGTATGGAGGAGGAGTGAGAAATCAAAGCCAGCTGTCCAGACTAGAGTCCACCGCTCTTTAGCCACTATACCAACCACTACAACAAAAGTTGTACCTGGGGATTCACTTGAATCAATACACACCCCCACCTCCTCTTTGAGTGGCCCTGGTTTATTGCTTTCAATTGTCCACACAGGAACCAGGCAGAATACAGTTAGAGATAAAGCAATTTTGGCATTTAGTTACTGAGTCATCATTTATATTTCTTAGGGATATATTAAGTGCTTTGTGACCATGATCACTGTGATCATGATCACTGCCAGTTTGGTGTAGTGGTTAGGAGTGCAAACTTCTAATCTGGCGAGCTGGGTTCGATTCTGCGCTCCCCCACATGCAGCCAACTGGGTGACCTTGGGCTCGCCACAGCACTGATATAACTGTTCTGACTGAGCAGTGATATCAGGGCCCTCTCGGCTTCACCCACCCCACAGGGTGTCTGTTGTGGGGAGAGGAATGGGAAGGCAACTGTAAGCCACTTTGAGACTCCTTCGGGTAGAGAAAAGCGGCATATAAGAACCAACTCTTCTTCTTCTTCTATAATAAACCACATCTTACTCTCGTGTGATTAGTGGGAGTCTTTGATTTCTTTAGATCTACTAATTCCTCATTGATCATCATAATTATAGTTTTAGCAATTATCTCTTCTGCAAGCAGTTCTCTATTCATAACAGTTGTGTGGCTGATTACCATGGGATGAAGCTATCATAGATTTGAAATCCTGTTGCTTTCTTATATCAGGAAACAAATCATTTTTGTGTTAAGTCATGTGTTAGGCTTTTGCTGAGAACTGATGTAAATGTGATGCCGAGGTGTGTGGGGGGGGACTTATGTATGCAATTTTGCATTCAGTCTGCTTCTCATTGCAAGTGGGCTGCTAAATTACCACTGCGGGAGTCTGTAGCCCAAGCAGGCATTGTGTTGGTTTTCTAATTAAGCACGCATATTTGTTTTGCGCAAATTTCCACCCAGTTTAAACACGACACTGTGAACGCACAAAGCCACAAAACTAGATGTTTTTGGCCTGTCAGTGGCATGTTTAAATCAGGGCTAAAATGCAAGGATTATCATTTGTAATGCTCATTTAATAGATGTCATGTTAATTTCCCATGAGATGATAAGAAAACATTATCTATGCATAACGGGCTTTTCTTTCTCTCGGAAAAACAGAACTCTCTCCCACAGAAAGAGAAGAATAACTGAAGGAAGTATAACATCTGTTTTGTAGATCATGTAGAGATGCCAGCTTCCAGATGGGACCTGGGGATCCCCCAGAATTGCAGCTCATCTGCAAACTACAGTGATCAGTTCCCATGGGGAAAAATGATGCTTTAGAGGGTGGACTCTATGGCATTGTACCCCGCTCAGGTCCCTGTTCTCGCCAGCCTCCATCCCCAAATCTCCATGAATCTCCCATCCTGGATTTGGCAACCTTACCTTTCCCTCCATCTCTGACTGGTCATCAGGGGGGATCTGGAACTCTAGGAAGACATACCTGAAAAGCAGAGCAGTCGACCCTACCACTCCATGGCTGATTTTAGCTGGCATTGCAACATATACTACTTAAAATAGATCCCAAATGTGTATATGAATCCACTCTAATGAACTTCTGGATTTTGATCTTCTGTCCTATAGTGGTACATGGAAGGGGTAAGGGAGGAATCACACAGAAGTATGGCCTCTGATAGCATGGAGCTCACTGCATGAAAGCAATATTTAAAATGATCATTTGATCCCACTGGTTCATTTCATTGAATTCATTCATCCATATGTGCAAGGCCCAGATATGGCTCCAGTAGGGTGGCCAATCTCCCGGTAGTAGCCGGACATTTAATGGGATTATAACAGATCTCTAGGCAACAGAGATCATTTCACTTAATGGCTGTTTTAGAAGATAGATTTTATGAGATTTTACCTCAGTGAAGTCCCTCCTGTTTCCAAACTCCACTATCTTTAGGTTCTAGCCCCTGAAATCTCCAGGTGCTTCCCAACCCAGAGCTGACAACCCTAGGCTCCAGGCACTTCTGAGACACTAGGACGAGAGTTAGTAGATATCTGAAGTGGCCATACTTAAGCCAAAATAGTAATGTCTGAAAATGTACTTCTTTGAGCATGTGTATGAAAAGCATCTACTTTTCTTCTTTGATATGGGCTTCTGAAATTGTGTTGCTAACTACAAATCACTGAAAATCTGAGAAACCATGCATTTGCCAATTTGAGACCCATAATGGAAAATAAACTGCCAGTGATAAATAAGAAAAAAATGCTTTTGAAATGCACTTATCTGAACAAATTTATGGCTGAAGTAGATAGGGATACTTCAAAGAATGGCCATTAAAACCTAGTGAAGTACTTCAGTCCATTCTCCTGAGCAACTTTAATGGCCCTCAGGAGATATCTCAATTGTTGTCATTAAAGCATTTGTTACAGTTCAATGAATGGTTGTGTTCCTTCTCCCCATTTCACCACACTGCCTGCTGCTCTGCTACTTGCCTGCTCTAGAAAGACAGAATAATAATGCCACAATTTGTCAGTCATATGTCAGATCTACATATCTGTAGGTGGGGCAACAGCCAGCAACTAGTGTGGTGTACTGGTAAGAGTGTTGCATTAAGACCTGAAAGATTCTGACTCTTGCATGAAGCTTGCTGGGTAATCTTGGGCTACTCTCTCTCTCTCTCTCAGCCTAATGTACCTCACAGGGTTATTGCAAGAATGAAAATGTAGAAAAGATAACCATATATGCCACCCTAAGCACCTTGTAGAATAGAATAATATATTACAAAACGGATAGGCATGTAAGAAGACAGATTTGCTTCCTGACTTCATATAAGAAGCCACACATTAGCATTTAAAAGTACA
This sequence comes from Paroedura picta, assembly GCF_049243985.1. NCBI lineage: Eukaryota > Metazoa > Chordata > Lepidosauria > Squamata > Gekkonidae > Paroedura > Paroedura picta. The sequence goes on from NC_135371.1 coordinate 87,027,527, forward strand.
GAATGGATATAGAAAAGAACCATGCAGTTTGGCCCAGAACTGAATAGGGTAGGTGATCAAGGAGACTATAAGAGGTAGGAGTTGTTATATAAGGACTATCACAGGGACATATCTGAATTTAGAAAATGAAAAAGCCATTGTATAAGATGCTAGCTAATAGTATAACTTGAGGATGGAACAGGGCTTTGTAGGAGGTAATAAATCCAGCAGACCAGGAGAAACATTAATCTCTGCATTGTGTTTTCTTCCACAAAGCTCAAGGTAGAATACATAAGCTCTTCTGGAAGTCACCCAGGTAGGCAGTGATGAGACCCAGACTCTGGAGCATAGAGCTTCAGCATATAATCTCCCTTCATGCTATGTATTAAGGTAAGTTAAATACAGGTGCCACTCTATAATCCACACATCACTCTCCAACAAACAAGGTACCTCCTTTCTGAATACTAGTTCTCACATGTCTAGTGCAATCCTAAGAAGAGTTACACCACCATAAATCTATTGAGTCAATGGGTTCAATCCAGACAAAATTTTCCAATGGCAGAATGGATCTTTTCTGCATACTCCCTCCTATTGCAGCCTACTGATCTCCACCAGATGTTGTCCCCTGTGGGACAAGGGACCTTGAGGAATGACAGGCCGGCCTGCGGGAAGGAGAGGGAATTACTGGCAATTGTCAATATTGTCTAAATTCAACCCACTGTTTACAGAATAGTATAACTCTACTTAGCAATAAACCATTGATATGTTATAGTCTGGCAGCATAAGAAACTCTTGCTAAGAATTTACATTACTGGGCTAACTAATTATTTTTATTTTACTCCTCTGCAAGATATTTCTGGCTTCAAGCAACACAACTAAAACCCACCACAATACAAATAATACAAATGTCCTATCAAGATGAGTAAACGTTGGAGAGTTGCCTGTTTTCAGATATTTGCAGGCATGTTGCTGAATTTCAGGGATCCCTTTGACACATCAGTTGAAAGGGCAATGTTTTCATATAACTCTTGAGATGCAAAGCATCTAAAGCTGTGAAGCAGAATGACTAAATCTTTTTGAAAATTCTTGTTTAGAAACCCATAAAACACTGGATTGATGCATGTTGCCATCATGGCTACCAGGTGGCACAAGATAAAGACCACGTTATGGTGGCAGTATATCAGCGCCTCATGGTTCCAGTCAAACACCATGTTAAATATGTTCAGAGGTAACCAGCATGCTGCAAAGGTCGCAACAATAGAAAAGAGCATAATATTAATCCTTTTGCTCTCATTTATCCTGTTCTCATTCTCTCTTATCTTATCTACTTTACCATACCTCTTTTGAAGGCACACAAATATCTTGAGATAACAGACAAAAATGAACCCGAGTGGGAAGAAGTACTGGAAAATCAACATGGTTGTGGTAAACACCCGTCGCTCTTCAACAGACGGCCACACTTCAATGCAGACAACCTTGTTCAGGTAGGCATCAGTGAATGAAGAAAAATCTTTAAAGGGTTCATCGGTGACTTGCAGGAACACGAAAAAGGGAATTGATACGATTATAGAGAACCCCCAAATGAAGACAATTCCCCAATATGCCTGGGAAATGTTGGGCTTCCAGCCACGTGGGTTCACTATTAGTTGGTACCTCTCAACAGCAATTAATATGAGTGAGAACGTGGAGGCAGTGACAGACATACTTTGTACGAAGCTAGTTATTTTACACATTGCCTCTCCAAAGACCCAATAGTCCATCAGAGTGTACGAAGCATTGAAAGGGATACATATTATGCAAATGAAGATGTCGGATAAGGAGAGATTGGCAATCAAAATGTTGGTAACATTTTGGCTTTCTTTCTGCCTTCTGATGAGGATAATCAGGTACAGGTTGCCAAATATCCCCAGCAATATCACTAAAGCATAAGCTGTGATGAGCAGGAAGACTGCAGGAAAGGACGGCAGGCAGGATTCAAAGTGCTGGAACTGTGAGGTACTTCTGTTTGCAGTAGAAAGATTCATGCTGGGCTGTTGAACAGTTTTACCATTCATGAAACAACAATGAAACCACAGACATAATTGTAACTTGGAAGCTAGTTTTTTGTTTTTTAAAACCTCCTTTGATTTAATTATTTTCTTGTAGTAGCTCAGCAGCAGGTGTACTTAAAAATTAAATTCTTCTTTATAAGCTCCTTCTTATGGATGAATCATGGATGAATTCTGAAAATACAAAGGAGGGAAAGGGAAGCTCATTTAAACAACAACTTCAGTATTATGTTTCTCGAACTATGCTTTTTTTTGGATCCCATGAATTCGGTACTTTTAGAACAAATAGTTAGGAGAAACATATATTTAAAATCTTCAAAAATTGCAAAATTATGCTTAAATCATAAAACATAATGAAGAACATACTTGTTACCCCAAAAACAAATCTTTTCCATAGAACTTCAAGATACATGTAAGCAGGATCTCCTGGCAATGGATATGATAGTCCCAGGGAACACTGTGCATGAAGAACACAGTATTCTGAAGAACTGACCTTAATCTCAAGTTCCCTAGTTTTCAAACAAGCTTGCTCAAAACTAAGTCCCAGTGAATTCAATAGAACTTTCTTCCTAGAACATATGCTTTCTCGTGCATGGTATTCTAGTGCCATGTTTCTTTTCCCTTTATCATTTCAATCATTCCAGTATTTTTCCTTTCTAAGGCCTCTCTAGTATTTAATCTCCAAATCTCTGTTCCCTATTTGGAGAAGGGGGAAATTTTTGACCCACCCATTATAACTCTTGCTAGATCTATTAACATTCGTATGAAGTTGGACTGAGGTATGACTGGAAAGAAATTGAACTGTTCCCCTCCCCCACCTGTTCTCTTTCCAGAGGAAAAAACTTTTTAAAAGAGTGAATGTCTCGCTCATTTCAATTCTCCACTGACTGAAGGTCTTGATCATTTCAGATCTCCACAGAAAAAATGCATTTCTTACTGTTCTATTGTCACTTTGGATAGAGCTATCATAAATGATTATCAGAGCGCAACTTCATTGTAATAATTAGACAGCATTTGTTATAGTATTATAGCAATTACTGATTAAAAAAAATAGTAGACATTCCTCTGATGGTGAGTGTGTATGTATTTTTGTGACTGGGGAAAGCATGGCAGCTAGAAATATAATAACCAATAAAATAAAAGAACCACTTTAGTTTGAGAGCAAAATGGAGCAGAACACATGAGTGGAAGCAGTCTAAACTGGAAAAGGCTCAAAGGGAGGCTTTTGTGGATGATACTGAGAAAAAATATTGTTAAATTATACCACCCACCAAAGCAGCCATTTTCCCATTGGAACTGATCTCTTTTGTCTGAAGATTAGTTGTAATACCAGGAGATCTCTAAGCCCCACCTAGAAGTTAGCAACCGTAACCTACTGGCATTGGTATTATTACCAGCTACCCCTCTTCCTTCCCTCCCATAATGATAATCCCACAATCTCCCTTTCACTCTGAGCCTTTTCCAGTCTCTCCCAATCTCTCTATCTATGCCTGTGCATATACATTTTTATCAGCGAGAACAGTGGTTCTCAAACTTCCTAATGCCGTGACCCTTTAATACAGTTCCTCATGTTGCGGTGACCCCCAACCATAAAATTATGCAAGTGCTGTTTCACAGAAATTAAAGTGAAACTGACAAATGGCATGAAGATCTACTGTTCATGATTGCATATAAATTGGGGGTTTTTCCAGGGTTTCTCAGTTTAGTTCCGCCTCTTGTCCCACCATGCCGATCCCGCTCTTTTCTGCTGCTCCAGACAGATGAACGCTCTATCTCGATCTACCCCTGCAAGGTTGTTGTGTGGATGGCGCCAAGCTGCTTGTCCTGCCGCAACCCCTGTGAAAGGGTCGTTTGACCCCCAAAGGGGTCCCGACCCCCAGGTTGAGAACCTCTGAGCTAGAAGAAGGGAAATGAATTCAGCTTTAAGTCAATCCAGTGTACTGCATAACTCTACTGTAACATTGCTACCAATGTTGGGAGCAAATTTCCATCATGGCTTCTTTCTTTCTTTTTTTTGGAGAATACATACAGAAGTGGTATTACAGCTTTGTCCTTTAAGAATCTATATACTATTAGCCATGGTTAACACTTTCCTGCATATATCTAAATTTCTGGAGTGAGGCCACATGGACACGAAAAAGATTTTTCTGCAAGCTTGAAGAACACATTATGTTTAATAGCCGTCGGGACTTACCCTGGCGGCGTTTGCCGCGGCGGGGAAGCCCCGCGCCGCAAATGAACCGGACGGGCCGGGACTGTAGGTCCCAGGGTCCTCCGGGGCAGCTGGGCAGCCTTGGGCTTGTGGTGCACACGCCGCAAGCGTTGAGCCGGCTGTTGGCCTCCTCCCGGCCCCCTCCGTTGAAAGGGGGCATGGAGTGAGGCGCGCGGCTCTTTTCCCTCTCGCCCGTCAGCGGGGAAAGCTGCTCCTGAGCGGCTTTGCTTGGGCCAAGGAAAAAAAAAACGTTGACGGGCTTGAGGGAATTGCCGGGCCAGGATTTTTTAGGGCATCGCCTGTGGCGCAGCTTAAAAAAACAAAACAAAAAACGAGGAAACAACAATGGCTAGTAGGCTAGCTGTTATATATATATATATAAAAAGCCCGGACTCAGGGAAGATGCCTCGGCGTAGGCGCCCTGGCGCCCGGACTCAGGCTGGGGGGCCAAAAAAGGGGTTGGCCCAGGAGGCTCAAGGGCAGGCTGTGATGCCTGAGGGGGAGTCTGTGGCGAGAGCCCAAGTGCAGGCTGTGAGACAAGAAGGGGAGATGGCCCAAGGAGTAGAGACCCGGGGCAGGAACAGGCAACAGGGAGTCATTAGGAGGGAAGCAGGGCAAGGTGGCACCCTGAGAGCTTGGGAAAGGGCCCCAAGCAGGGGAAGGAGGGCAGTTTCACCTGAGCTCACCATAGCAGATGGCACAGAAACAAGGGGTTTAGGAGCCCAAACACCACAGCTTCGCTATGGTACTCGAGGGGCCATGAGAAGACAGGAGGCAAGGGCAAGTGCTTCCATGGGTCAGCAAAATCAGGAGAGCCAACGGAATGCAGAGGAGAGAGGTGTGGTGAAGAAATATGGAAATGCCCATGGTTAATGAAGAGGGTGGCCAGCAGGGAGTAACGGCAGATGGGGAGCGGGCAGGACCTTCAGGACGGGCAGGGCACACGGCGCCACATCAAGCACATGATGCTGGATGGTGGCAGGGATGGGGACCACCACCTCAGTACTCATGGACTCCAGGTGTGGGGCAGTCATGGCAATGCAGTGGAGGAGGTGGTCAAGGTGCATGGTTTCAAGGTGGTCAGCGACTTAGTTGGCCACTACTGGAATATCAGAATGCGTGGCCTAACCCAGGTCAAAGTGCGGTTTGGCAGCCATCGGGAATACAGTCTGGGTGGCTACATCCAGGAGTACAGACAGTACCTTATGGCTATCAGGGCATGAATCCTGCTAGGTGGCCAGGTCCAGTGGCAGGAAGCCCTCAAGGGAGGGGCCGAGGCCAGCCGACGGTAGTGCTGGAACAACAGGGAGCTATTGATTCTCGTTCTCGGGGGCCCGGAATAGTACAACATGTCTTGCCTGCTACAATTGGCGGTGGAGAGGGGTTGCCCACAGAGGAAGCCGTTTTAGATCCTGTAGTAGCTCAAACCTCGCAGGAGCAGGTTGATTCAGCTGCCATGTCAGAGAAGGGCCGGAAGCGTCGGCGACATGGCTGGGGGAAGCATTCTAGGACACGCAATTTTGATACATCAACCAGTGAGTCCTCTACATCTGAAGACGAAATTGATGGGGGTCAAGGGGATGGCACCTACTGGTTACAAGGGGCTATGGTACCGGGAATTCCGGCATGGTTAGCCAAGCATAGAGATAACAAAAAACACTACTATACAGAAGGTGCAGGGGTAGGAAAACCAACTGAGCCTCCAGTAGGTTATCCCGCAGGGGATGATCCGCCTGGAACTCACTTGACTAAAAAGCAACAAAAGAGAGCGCTTGAAGGGTATTTCGTTGATGTTTTTGAATTTGTCCGTCCCGAGGGGGAGTCCCCTAATACCGGTTCAAAGAAGGGGAGGGGCGGAAGGGATAAGACAACTGTTGAGCGCAATTTTATTAATTGGATAAGGGGGTATGGGGAGTATCTTTGCCTTATCGCAGGAGCTTACCCCGATCAGGCTTGGCACTTGATACGTCATTTCACCAACGTGGTGGAGGCTAAGGTGCTTTCAGGTGACACCGCAGCCATAGCTTATGACACCAAGGCCAGAGAGAAAGCCTCAAATAATGCTCAGGCCCGGTGGGATTTAAAGGAACACGATTCGTGGATCGTGAAGGTGGGTCCTTATGTCCGGTGGGCCGAGTCAGAGAAGCGCTGGCTAATGGGCAGAAAGGACAGTCGAGGAGTGTGCTGGGAGTATAATAAAGGGGCTTGCCAGAGGCAGAAGTGCCGCTTTGAGCATGCCTGTGAGGTGTGTGGCGGAAGTCACATGAGGCTCGATTGTTCAAAAGCTAGCTCTAGTAGGCCCTTTCGAAAGGGCCGGCCCATTGCAAAAAAAAGTGGTGGGTTCGGCTTCTTCAGGAACCAGTGGAAGCCAGAAGGCAGAGTGAAACCCTTCATGAGTTAGCCACATTGGCTGTTACCCCAGTTAAATTGAATCCACTGTTATTGTTGTTGCGTGATTACCCGGACAGACAGGCTGCAGAATACCTGGCTTCCGGATTTAAGGTGGGTTTTCGGATGCCTTATACTGGGGAAAGAGTGGCTACTACCAGTGGGAATTTAAAGTCAGCAATTCAAATGCCAGAGGTAGTGGCCGGAAAAATTCGCAAGGAATGTGTGGCAGGTCGGATGGCAGGGCCTTATTCAGAGCCACCTTTGGGAAACCTGCGGGTATCACCACTAGGGGTAGTGCCTAAGAAAGCCCCGGGCCAGTTTAGATTAATACAACACCTGTCCTATCCAAAGGGTACATCAGTAAATGATGGTATTTCACCAGAACTGTGCACGGTGAAGTACTCATCGTTGGATTACGCAATAAGCTTGATAAGGGAGTGTGGAAGGAGCGCATTGATGGCGAAATGTGATATCCAATCAGCATTTCGCCTGTTACCAGTGCACCCTGAGGATTTTTGCCTTTTGGGTTGTTTTTTCCAAGGCAGTTGGTACGTTGATAAGGCCATGCCTATGGGTTGTTCCATAGCATGTTTCGCCTTTGAAGTTTTTAGCACATTCTTAGAGTGGGCAGTTAAATCTAGGGTTGATAGTCGTCATGTGACGCATTACCTAGATGATTTCCTGTTTGTGGGGCCTGCGGGGACAACAAGTTGTGCGGAAAAGTTAGCAGCTTTTCAGCGGTTAGCGGGGGAATTGGGAGTTCCGCTGGCAGCTGAAAAAACTGAAGGCCCCGAAGTTAGGCTAACATATTTAGGAATTTTATTGGATTCGGAGGCTGGGTTGTCAAAGCTTCCAGACGATAAGCTTATTGCTCTGCGGAACACACTGTTTAGCATGCTGGGTAAACAGAAATGTACGCTAAAGGAAATGCAGAGTCTACTTGGACATTTGAACTTTGCGTGTAAAGCAGTGTCACCAGGCCGAGCTTTTTGCGCTCGTTTGGCAAGATCAACCGCGGGGGTGACCTCGGCACATCACCACATCAGGCTAACGAAGTCTTTGAAGGAGGACTTAAGAGTTTGGAGTGATTTTTTACAGGACTTTAATGGAGTATCACTGTGGCAAACACCGGTGACTCCTGAGAATTCTTTCCAAGTTAATTCTGATGCTGCAGGGAGTTTGGGCTTTGGGGTTATTTTCGGGAGTAGATGGTGTGCAAAGAGGTGGCCTGCGGAATGGGAACAAACGGGAATTCTAAGAGACCTTACCTTCTTGGAACTGTTCCCGGTGGTGGCTGCTGTCACTATGTGGAGAGAGTTGTTTCAAGATTATAAGGTTCTTTTTTGGTGCGATAACCAAGCGGTTGTACGCATTATTAATCGCCAATCCAGTAAGTCTCCGCGCGTCATGCAATTGGTGCGGAAACTGGTGCGGGTTTGCCTGGGGCACAACATTTCGTTTGGGGCCAGACGCGTGCCGGGGGCGTCTAATGACATCGCGGACGCTTTATCTCGGTTTCAGGAAGAAAGATTCCGTCAGTTGGCACCAGCAGCAAACCAGTTCCCGGACCAGTTCCCAGACCACTTGTAGATGCTTGGCTCGGAACCATCATAGACGCAGTTAACAACTCATTGGCTCCAGCAACGCAGCGGGCCTATGGGGCAGCATATCAAGTTATACCAGATATTTTGCCGAGACGGGCAACTTGCACAATTGACCACCAACTGAGAGATCAGTGTTGCAATACTTGGTTCACTTAAAGAGTTTAAAGTTTTCACATAGAACAATTAATGTGCATTTAGCAGCGTTGTCTTTCCTCTGTAAGACGCAGGGTTGGTGGGATCCAGCAACATCTTTTTTGACACGCAAGGCTATTGTGGGATGGAAGAGGCTTGATCCTACACCAGCAGATGCTAGACGACCAATTACACTGATGTTGTTAAAAGATATATTGGGGCTTTTAACAGAGGTCTGTGCATCCCCTTATGAGACACATCTATTTGAAGCAGCTTTTACATTGGCATATTTCGGCGCATTTCGAAGCGGAGAGTTGCTGGCTGCATCTCGTAGCGACTCAGGGGACAGGGCCCTGCAAAGGGCGGATGTACGGATAGATGGTGAAAAAGTGCACATTCATTTACGGAGGTCAAAAACAGATCAGTTTGGCCGGGGATCCTTCATACTGCTGCATCCAATTTACGGAGAGGGCCCTTGCCCTGTTCGCAGCACCATGGCATATTTGGCCGTACGACCCGAGGTGCCAGGACCCCTGTTGATCCATAAAAATGGGTTATGCCTTTCAAGATATCAGTTTGGAGCTATATTGCGAGTCGTACTTGGCCGGTTAGGTCTTCCTGCGGGACAATATGGGACCCATTCTTTTAGAATAGGGGCAGCAACGGAGGCAGCAGCAGCGGGATGTTCGGCCGAGGAGGTCAGGGCTGTGGGGCGGTGGCGGTCAGCAGCATATAAGAAATATGTACACCCCAGTCTCTTATTGTAATATGTTCCATATTTCAGATTTTGGAAGCGATATGCCAAAGGATTTGGTTATTGGACATAGCATAGTGCATTGGGCGGCACGTTATGCAGTTCGTTCTAGATGGACCAATGGCCTGGGCCTGTCAGATCGTTTCCATGTTAATTGGGCCGGAAGGAGAGGCATGCGCTGGAACTCATTATTGCATACATAGCAGTGCAACGTGTTGGTGTGCCGAATATCTTTATTGTGCAGTTGGGAGAGAATGACTTGACAGATCGGAAGGCGGTCGGCCTTTTGGATATCATCAAGAAGGACCTCATGACTATTCTGTCTGACTTCTCAGGAGTGCAAGTGTGGTGGTCGGATCTGCTAGAAAGGCATAATTGGTGGGGAGCTATATCCCCCGAGAAGGTTGATCGCATGAGGAGAAAGATAAATAAAGGGGTGAAAAAAAAATTGGAAACAAAAGGGGGAAAGGTTATACCGCATCCAGACATTCGTCATAGGCATTGGGCCCTATACAGAAGGGATGGGGTCCATCTTTCCGAATGGGGGATGGACCACTGGCTGGATGATGTTAGACATGCATTAATGGAGTTCAGCGTTGGCGGGAGCGCGGGGATGGGTTTTCACTATCCCTGGCTCTTTGGCGGGAAGGTGGCATGGGGAAGATCCCTTTGCGAGTGAGACAGGCCTGCGAGCTGGCTCACTCTTTGGTGGGGGCCTCAATAAGAGGCTGGGTGTTAGCGGATCCGGATGGCCCCCTGCTCATGGAGGGGGGGGGTCTAGTCGGTGACGCATTCCAGATGGCAAGGAACCTGACAGAAGTTCACGCCTCAGTGGGATTCCTTTGAGTGCCATCTCCCTATTACTCAGCAGGCCATTGGGGGCATAGGATGTTTGGCATGGGGCCGGATAGGACCTGTGCATGCCTGCTGAGATTAAAAGGTTGGCTGCCTTGTGGCCATGGGGCCACAGGTGGCGGGATCTTTCCCCATGCTAAACAACGCTGTGTCAATAAAGACTGTGGCCAAATTTTATGCCAAGAGCACTGTTGTCTGTGTCATTTGTGGACTGGTAAGTGTTCCCCTGCAAGGCAATAGCCGTCGGGACTTACCCCGGCGGCGTTTGCCGCGGCGGGGAAGCCCCGCGCCGCAAAGGAACCGGACGGGCCGGGACTGTAGGTCCCAGGGTCCTCCGGGGCAGCTGGGCAGCCTCGGGCTTGTGGCGCACGCGCCGCAAGCGTTGAGCCGGCTGTTGGCCTCCTCCCGGCCCCCTCCGTTGAAAGGGGGCGTGGAGCGAGGCACGCGGCTCTTTTCCCTCTCGCCCGTCAGCGGGGAAAAACCCACCCACCCGCCCATGAATTTCGTAATTTGATAATGGTTGTTGTTATGGTATGGGAGTTAAAATAGATATGTTGTAGTTGAGTAACCATAAGAATAAGATGGCAAGGTACAGCTTGTTGTAATTGTTTCAAGAATTGTTTATTGTTGTCTTTGTTACAATGCTTTTATACTGTCACAATCTGTCGGGAAGGTGGCATGGGGAAGATCCCTTTGCGAGTGAGACAGGCCTGCGAGCTGGCTCACTCTTTGGTGGGGGCCTCAATAAGAGGCTGGGTGTTAGCGGATCCGGATGGCCCCCTGCTCATGGAGGGGGGGGTCTAGTCGGTGATGCATTCCGGATGGCAAGGAACCTGACAGAGGTTCACGCCTCAGTGGGATTCCTTTGGGTGCCATCTCCCTATTACTTAGCAGGCCATTGGGGGCATAGGATGTTTGGCATGGGGCCGGATAGGACCTGTGCATGCCTGCTGAGATTAAAAGGTTGGCTGCCTTGTGGCCATGGGGCCACAGGTGGCGGGATCTTTCCCCATGCTAACCAACGCTGTGTCAATAAAGATTGTGGCCAAATTTTATGCCAAGAGCACTGTTGTCCGTGTCATTTGTGGATTGGGAAGTGTTCCCCTGCAAGGCAAAGAAAACCTTCAAAATTTAACAAAATATGTTGGGGGGTTAAATTCCCCCCAAAGTTCTATGATATTTTAGGTTCAAACATAGATTTTGTTTCAAATGTTAAAATAAAAATAATAGTTTTATAAAGGAGCAGAACAGGTGTGAGTTATTCAATATGCAAAGGGAGAGGGGTGAATCTCTTCAAAAGAATCATTCTCTTTGTTTTGAGGTGCCAGGTGGTTGGATAACGTTGACATTACCACAAAAATTTGTGGGGCGTTCCACTCAATACATTTAGAAAAAGATGTCGATTTTCTCTACCCAAAGGAGTCTCAAAGTAGCTTACAATCACCTTCCCTTCCCTCTCTGCACAACAAACAACCTGTGAGGTAGGTGAGGCTGAGGGAGCCCTGATATCACTGCTCGGTCAGAATGGCTTTATCATGGCCATGACGAGTCCAAGGTCACCCAGTGGCTGCAGGTGGAGGAGTGGGGAATCAAACCTGGCCTCCTAGATTAGAGGCCGCTGCTCTTAACCCCTACACAAGCTGACGCTCAATTTAAGTTTGGATGTGTGTTTAAAAATATACCCTGCAAACAAAATCTTACTACGTCAGGAAGGGCTGTGATGCTTAGTAACTCTCTTTCTTTACTCAACTAGATTGTGGTTTTGTTAATGACACAGCATATCCAAAAGACAAAATAACACATTCTGACTGGACTTACTATTGAGATATTTTTCAAAATGTGATATGTTCAACGACAAGACACACAACTGAAAAAGAGAAGCTGTTCTGGCTATATATTTGTAAGGAGAACTCCCCCCCCCCTTTACACACACACACACCCTTTTTCTGCCTAGTAATACAGTATACCTCCATTTTCTCTATTCTGGATAGTATATATTATAATGGAATCTACTGATTCTACTATAAAGAGATCAACATGCATATCCATCACTTGCAGAACATAGGAGACCACTGGTGAATTCTTAGCCCAGCTTCATGGATCATAGCTATATGAACTGCTTACTTCATGTGGGAACTGCTTGCATGCAAGCACAGATGCTAGGTCTCTTGAATTGCTGCTTATTGATAATTGCTCAGAGGCCATTGAACAGGGAGCCAAGTTTTTATCTATAGTTATGACCCACAGGGCAAAGCAGTAAATGTCACTGGCTTTTTCTTTTTGCTGCTCCCTTGCCTGCTCTAATTTTTTTACAGCTTTATAGATCTGTATTACAGAACTAATTTGTTTACTGTTTTATATTTTGGATGCCATTAAAGGTTTTTGTATTGTATTGGTTCATTGCAATCCCTGCAATTTGTGGCAACTGCTTCCTACAACTGTTGTTTTCCATAATTCCAGCCATATTGCAAATACAATGATATCCCTGTACACTTTCTGTGCGATTAATCCTAGTCAAAAGTCTAGATCAGCCTTTCTCAGCTTTTTTACCATTGAGAACCCCCTGAAACATTCTTCAAGCTTCAAGAAACCCCAGAAGTGGCACGATCATGCAGAATATTATTGGGAAACATAGCTGCGTACATGCCCACTCAGCTGCGTACATGCCCACTGCGTACATGCCCTCTCCTCACTCCCTCCAGGCCCATCATAGGGAGGTCAACATGACCATATATGGTCATTTCACCCAAGAAATGTTTAACAAGTATCTCAAAAATTAATTAACTCCCACCATCCAGTGCTGTCAAGAAATCCCAGGATTTCAGGAAACCCTGTTTGAGAAAACCGGGCCAAGATCATTTTAACTGTTTGACATGTTGCAGTTAAACATGTGAATAAATTCTACAGAAAAGTGGCATGGAGTAATAGGAATATTGTAAATGGCTTGTTCAAACATGCAAGTAATCACTTGATGGCACAGTCAATGCATGGTGAATGTGCAGGAATTAGTCTTCTGTGTGATGCAAACAAGGCTTTACTCTGTTGTGTCTAGCCTAGCCTTTCTCAACATTTTTACCATTAAGAAACCCCTAAAATAGTCTTTAGGCTTTCAGAAACCTCAGAAGTAATATGATCATGGAGAATATGAAGAAGAAGAAGAAGAGTTGGTTCTTATATACCGCTTTTCCCTACCCAAAGGAGGCTCAAAGCGGCTTACAGTCGCCTTCCCATTCCTCTCCCCACAACAGACACCCTGTGAGGTGGGTGAGGCTGAGAGAGCGCTGATATCACTGCCCGGTCAGAACAGTTTTATCAGTGCTGTGGCAAGCCCAAGGTCACCTAGCTGGTTGCATGTGGGGGAGCGCAGAATCGAACCTGGCATGCCAGATTAGAAGTCCGCACTCCTAACCACTACACCAAACTGGCTATGGTTGGGAAGCATAGCTGTGTACACACCTATCCGGGGCACCTCAGTTTCCCACCCCCTCCAGGCCCATCATTGGCCATTTTGGGAGGAGGGGATGGGTTGACATGGCCATATATCATTATATCACCTGATAAATGTTTAACAATTTTTATATATACTAGTAAAAAAGCCCATTGTATCCGAAATACAATGGGCGCTAGCAGGCTGGGGCAGAGTAAAAGGTGGCTTACCGTTGAGCGGGCGGGCTCCCTCGTGGCGTCTTCTGGCTGGCGGCCATTTTCTTGATGGAGGCGGCGTGTAGTCCAATGGTGGGGGCTCTCTTGTGCTGCGGCTTGACGCGGCGAGGGGCTCCCTGGCTGGCGGCCTGACGCGTCGGAGGCGCCTCGCACCTCCGTCGCGTCAGGCCGCCGGCAAGGAAGCAACTGCGGGCCGCGCTTTGCGTGGCTTGCAGTTGCTTCCTTGTCAGTACAGTGGGAATCGGCCGAGCCAATCGGCAGGCACTTTGCGGCTGCCAATTTGCTCGGCTGATGGTCTGTCCAGAGGAAGGGGCCAATCGGCACCCTTCCTCATCCCGGACCGAGCCCGCCCTAACTCCTCCCACACAGCCCTTACGGCTTTATTTAGTCCGCGGCGCCCATGGCGCCGCGGGCTGTGTTAAGATGGTCTAGCCCGAGGCAGTTTTAGCTACAATGTTGCATTTCTACTTCTGTGCTACGTTTAAGATAATATAACTCCTATTTTCTAATGCAAATTCATCTTGAAACATGAGAATAGCTAATGGTACTTTTACATACACTGTTTCCAAACTTTCCAGGGCAGCCATTGTCAACTTTTTACTGTTGTGAAACCTCTGGAACATTCTTCAGTCTTTGAGAAACCCCAGAAGTGGTGCGATTGTGCGGAATATGGTTGGGAAGCATAGCTGTGTACATATTCACCTGGGGCCCCTCCCCTTCCCACCCCCTCCAGGCCCATCATTGGCCATTTTGAGAGAAGGGGGGTCAACATGACCTTATATAGTCATATCACCCAATAAATGTTTAATTTATATTTTAATTTATATTTTTAAAATATAAAGACAATTAATTAACTCCTACCCATTATGGAAACACTTCCAGGGTTGTCAAGAAACCCCGGGGTTTCATGAAACTCTGGTTGAGAAAGCGTGTTCCAGGAATAATTTTTACACATTCGCAGGTAACAAAAGCCTAAAATATGGAATTGCAACTTCAAGTGGAAAATCTACAGGGGAGGAGCATAAATATTTACCTACCCTGCTACTTCTCCTGTTTATAAATCCATGGGGGGAGGACAACTTGGACTGAAATATAGGTGAAGCACTCCTACACACAGTTTCTTTGTTCCAAATGTAAGATTCATCCTAATAGGAGAATTGTCATAATTTGGGTTCTTGTGTATTACTTTATTATAAAACTATTTTTTTCTCTGGTTTAGATCAACTCCCCTTTCCCATACACAAATGAAAGATACTTTGGAGCATCCACACTCTGAAGTGTCCCTTAAACTGGGGAGAATCCCCCACCCCCAATGAGTGTGATACACATGCAGGTGGATGCCAGAGTGGGGAAGAGAAGAAAATATTCTCCATGAATAGAAGCATTCTTATCCTATTTTGCATATCTTATATTATGTAGTTATTACCCACCACAGGTTAAACATAACCAATGCCCAGTGCTCTGCATCAAGGCAACTGCAGGGGAGGACGGTATATAAATAAACAAACAAACAAACAAACAAATAGATAAATAACTAAATCAGTTTAAATATACAAGTAGACAGTGGCTTCGTTGGGGGTTTCTTCAAGAGCTGGCAATTTGACAACTATTTACCTATGGTAGAGCATCTGCTTGGCATGCAGAAGGTCTCAGGTTTAACCCCTGGCATCTTTAGTTAAAGGATCTGGCAGTAAGACCCTGCCTATGGCTGCAGACAATACTGACTTTGATGGACCAAGAGTCTGATAAACAAAGTAGTGAAGGCTATTATTAAAGATAACCACAAGATCACATTCCATAGGCTTATATGATCATTTACATTACATTGAAATAAATGCAGCTGTTTAGGGCTTGTTTTTATTAAACAAATCAGTCCAACAGATATACAAAATGTTATGAACCGTTTGTTTTCCTTCATTATAACTTGTTTATTATGCTAGACATCAATTAGACAAATCTTCCTGGTTTCAGTTATTTTACTGGTGCTGAAGTAGAGGTTGCTATTATTTCCAGTTTCTTCCCCTTAGGCAGGATTTTTTCCTTATATTTCTAACAGCTGTCTCTCTTGCTACATGAATTTTGTCTTCCCCCCTCATAGTTTGAAATATGAAACATGGGGAGGGGGGAATGTTCTCTAAACAGGCATAGGATTTTCTGTGACCCAAAGTTGTAATCCAAAACATTTTTAGCAATGGAAGGGAACATCAATGAGATTAGAGTTTGCAGTTTTGAAATCCTGGCTCCAGAGAACTCAGTATTATTATTTTAAAAGCCACAACTGTGGAGAGTGTTAAAGATACAGTTACCACAAAATAAAATGCATAGGTGCCCTAAAATTGTGGGAATGGCAAAAGCCTTCTTGCAAAGTCATTTTTCAAAGGACTCTCCCCAATCTTTTTCTTATGCCTATACAATTGTTCTATACAACCAGAACTATCTGCATTCTAGTATAGATCATATTTGTGAAAAACAACATAATTGTTCCAAGTTCAGATTTACGTTGACTATGTATTTTTTAAATGTGTTTACTTATAAAATTTACCTCTGTCATAAACAATCTCTTGAAAAAAGATTTTTAATTACAACAGTACCGCAAATTGATTCAGCCTGTAGTTTTCATTCACGGAGATGCTGAAGAATCCTCAGTAAGACCATGGGTAAAATATGTCTTAAGAGGACCATCAGATTTGGATTATAAATACTCTATTACTATCCAGTTCGACTTGTTTCCTAAACAATCTAGAGAAACCGATATTTCAAAATAGACATCCATGCGATGCAATTTCACAGTGGCTGGGATCCAAAGCAGCATACAATGCTGTTAATACATGGGGTTTTTCACACACCCCTTCCAGCAATGCCCCCTCAGACCACTTCAAAGTCAGCAGCTCTCTAGAGTAGCACACCATGAGATGCAAGGTTCTTCCACTGAAATGTCCTTTCCCCTATGCACATATGGAAGCATTTTCTACTTGCACACAGACAGAAGAATTGGATCCCAGTGGCTGTCCACAAGGGAAGTAAAGGAAAGAAAACAAACAAATGACAATCTGATTATGAATACTCCAACATCTTACCTTTTGGAAATTTCAGATATTTCCACTTTCTTATTTTGAATGGTCTTCTTTTTGTTTTCATACTAAATACTGGCAAAAATCAAGAGACTTCTATTTTGTGCCCAAAGGGATCAGAAGTGTATAATCTCTTGTGCTAAAAACATAGAACAAGTCTATTCAGTTCACTGCCTTCTAAAGCAAACTGAGTGACTGACATTTCCCACTGGCAACTGAAGCCACCACACTGAGGAGCCACTACTGAGAAACAGTGAAATAGTGAGCTCTGGAGTCTGAAAGGAGAGGGAAACCAATGAGGAGGCAGCTGGGAGGAGAAAACCAGTAGTCATGGGGATGATGTTTTCCATGACTGTTTTTTTCAAGTGTTATCTTCCAACCTGATTTGCAGTTATCTGTTCTATAGCACACTTGTTTACTTTTTAAAAAACTATGCTGGATTTCAGAGCTGTGCATATTTACTGAGCTTTATTGCTTCAGTGTAGAATGTGGACGTATCAAAATACTGTAGATTGCTTTAATCTACTTTTTTCCTTTTGTGGCACAATTAAAACCATATTTATTTTCTACTGTATTGTTTAACTGCAACCCAATCAGATCAATAGCGGTGTTGTGACTGTTTTCAAAGCAATGTGGTATAAATCTGAGGGGGGGGCTTCTAGAACTAAAGATAACAAGATTCAAGAGACAGACTGTACACTAGTAAACTTTCTTATTTCTTATTTATTTTACTATATTTCTATACCGCCCTCCCCGGAGGCTCAGGGCGGTTTACACTAAACATATAAACAATACATGGAACATCTTCATTAATACTCATAGAATCATAGAATCATAGAATTATGGAATCATAGAGTTGGAAGGGGCCATACAGGCCATCTAGTCCAACCCCCTGCTCAACGCAGGATCAGCCCTAACCATCCTAAAGCATCCAAGAAAAGTGTGTATCCAACCTTTGCTTGAAGACTGCCAGTGAGGGGGAGCTCACCACCTCCTTAGGCAGCCTATTCCACTGCTGAACTACTCTGACTGTGAAAATTTTTTTTCCTGATATCTAGCCTATATCGTTGTACTTGAAGTTTAAACCCATTGCTGCGTGTCCTCTCCTCTGCAGCCAACAGAAACAGCATCCTGCCCTCCTCCAAGTGACAACCTTTCAAATACTTAAAGAGGGCTATCATGTCCCCTCTCAACCTCCTTTTCTCCAGGCTGAACATTCCCAAGTCCCTCAACCTATCTTCATAGGGCTTGGTCCCTTGGCCCCAGATCATCTTCGTCGCTCTCCTCTGTACCCTTTCAATTTTATCGACATCCTTCTTGAAGTGAGGCCTCCAGAACTGCACACAGTACTCCAGGTGTGGTCTGACCAGTGCCGTATACAATGGGACTATGACATCTTGTGATTTTGATGTGATGCCCCTGTTGATACAGCCCAAAATGGCATTTGCCTTTTTTACCGCTGCATCACACTGCCTGCTCATGTTTAGTTTACAATCCACAAGTACCCCAAGGTCTCGTTCACACACAGTGCTACCTAGAAGCGTATCCCCCATCCAGTAGGCATGCTTTTCATTTTTCTGACCCAGATGCAGAACTTTACACTTATCTTTATTAAATTGCATCTTGTTCTCATTTGCCCATTTTTCCATTGTGTTCAGCTCTCGTTGAACTCTGTCTCTATCTTCTGGAGTATTTGCCAGTCCTCCCAATTTGGTGTCATCTGCAAACTTGATGAGTAGTCCCTCCACCCCCTCATCTAGATCATTAATAAATATGTTAAAAAGTACTGGGCCGAGCACCGAGCCCTGAGGTACCCCGCTACTCACCTCTCTCCAGTCTGATGAAACACCATTGACAACAACTCTTTGAGTGCGGTTCTCTAACCAATTCCCTATCCACTTAACTATCTGAAAATCCAGATTGCAGTCCTTCAACGTATCCATCAGAATATCATGGGGAACCTTGTCAAAAGCTTTACTAAAATCCAAGTAAATGACATCAACCGAATTTCCCCGATCCAGCAAACCTGTTACTTGGTCAAAAAAGGAAACCAGGTTGGTCTGGCAGGACCTGTTGGAGACAAATCCATGCTGACTTCCTTGGATCACCAAATTGTCCTCCAGATGTTTGCAGATTGCTCCCTTTAATATCTGCTCCATTAACTTCCCCACAACAGAGGTCAGACTCACTGGTCTGTAGTTTCCCGGGTCATCCTTCCTCCCTTTTTTGAAGATCGGAATAACGTTTGCTCTCTTCCAGTCCCCCGGGACATCTCCAGTCCTTAAAGAGGTCCCGAAGATGATGGACAAGGATTGTGCAAGTTCTCTGGAAAGTTCTTTGAGCACTCTCGGGTGCATTTCATCCGGACCAGGGGATTTGAACTCATCCAGTGCAGCTAAATGCCTCTTGACAACCTCTCTATCCATGTTAACCTGCCACCCAGACACTATCCTTTGGCTACGGCCATCTCTATATGTGCCTAAACACTTTGACCTGTGGGAAAAAACAGATGTAAAATAGGCACTAAGCCTTTCTGCTTTCTCTGCATCTTCCGTTAGAGTTTGTCCATCCGCACCGAACAGTGGGCCTATTGCCTCCTTTACTTTACATTTGCTCCTCACATAACTGAAAAATCTTTTCTTGTTACAATGGGCTTCTCTGGCCAATCTTAGCTCACTCTCAGCTTTGGCCTTTCTGATGATTGATCTACAGTGCCTAGTAACCTGTAGGTACTCTTCTTTAGAACTCTGTCCTTCCCTCCATTTCCTGAACATTTTCCTTTTCTTTCTTAGTTCCTCTTGAAGTTCTCTGTTCATCCAAATAGGCTTCTTCGAGCTCCTGCAGTGTTTTCGTCTTTCTGGGATAGTCATTGATTGAGCATGCAATAGCTCTTGTTTGAGTAGCGCCCACCCTTCACATGCTCCCTTCCCTTCCAGCATTCTCTTCCATGGTATGACACTCATCATGTCTCTGAGTTTATGAAAGTTTGCCCTACGAAAATCCAACATCCGCGTCTGGCTACACGCTTCCTTGGCTCCCCATCTCAAAAGGAATTCTATGAGGACATGGTCACTTCCCCCTAGGGTCCCCACCTCCTTCACCTCATCCACCAACTCTTGCCTGTTGGTCAGTATTAAGTCCAGTATGGCTGAACCTCTTGTGGGTTCATCCACCATTTGATAAATGAAATAATAATAGTAATAACAGTGGTTGTAACAGAAAACAGTATAGTGAACAGTATAACAATAATAATAATATAACAGTATAACAATGCAACCGTGCAAATGGCACAACAGGTCCAGAGCACTCTGGTGAATTTCTGGGAGGAAGGGGGGGGGGAGAGCGGTGGCCCTTCATTCATTGTTGGTTGTGCCTGGTCTCAACTAAATGCCTGGTGGAAGAGCTCCTTTTTGCAGGCCCTGCAAAACTGTTTAAGCTCCGTCAGGGCCCTGATCTCTTCTGGAAGCTCATTCCACCAGGTGGGGGCCAAGACAGAGAATGCTCTGGCCCTGGTCGAGACCAGGCGGACTTCTTTAGGGCCAGGGACCATTAGCCGGTTGGTGGCGGAGGAGCGCAGAGCTCTTTTGGGGGCATAAGCAGGGAGGCGGTCCCTCAGGTACACTGGGCCCTGACCGCGAATGGCCTTGAAGGTAATTACCAGAACCTTTAGTCTGATCTGGAATTCAACTGGCAGCCACTGCAGTTGGTGGAGAATGGGCCGGATGTGGGACCTCCACGGTGTTGCTGTGAGGATCCTGGCCGCTGCATTTTGGACCAGCTGTAGTTTCCAGGTCAAGGCTAAGGGCAGGCCTGTGTAGAGCCAGTTACAGAAGTCCAGTCTAGAGGTGACAGTCGCATGGATCACTGTGGCTAGGTGTTCCGGGGCCAGGTAGGGCGCTAGTAGTTTGGCTTGGCGGAGATGGTAGAATGCCAGCCGCGCTACCTTTGTGATCTGGGCTTCCATTGTAAGGGAAGCATCCAGAATCACGCCTAGGTTCCTGGCGGAGTCAGCCGTAGAGAGCTGTACACCATCCAGGGCAGGCAGGCGCGCTTCCTCGCATGGTCCCTTCCTACCCAGCCACAGGACCTCCATCTTCGAAGGATTGAGCTTCAGGCAACTCTGCTCCAGCCATCTCGTCACTACTTCCAGGCAGCTGGCTAATGCTTCTGGCGGGGAGTCAGGGCGGCCATCCATCAGGAGGAAGAGCTGGGTGTCATCGGCATATTGATGACAACCCAGCCCAAACCTCCGTACCAGTTGTGCAAGAGGGCGCATAAAGATGTTGAATAGGATAGGAGAGAGGACCGCTCCTTGTGGGACTCCACAAGTAAGTTGTCGGCGGTCTGATGTTTTCTCTCCTATCGCAACCCTCTGTCCACGATCCCGGAGGAAGGAGATCAGCCATTGGAGGGCTGTCTCACGTATTCCGGCATAGATGAGGCGGCGAGCTAGAAGTTCGTGATCGACTGTGTCGAACACTGCTGAGAGGTCTAGTAATATCAGCAGTGCCGACCTGCCTCAGTCCAACTGGCGACGGAGGTCATCCGTCAGGGCGACTAGCGCTGTCTCTACACCATGGCCAGGCCGGAAGCCTGACTGGGATGGGTCTAGGACCGAAGCTTCTTCCAGGTACTCTGTTAGTTGGTTTGCGACAGCCCTTTCAATCATCTTCCCCAGAAACGCTAAATGCGAGATGGGTCGATAGTTGTTGGGCTCTCGCGGGTCTAAGGATGTTTTTTTCAGCAGTGGGCGTACCACAGCCTCTTTCAATCCCTCCGGGAATTCTCCCGTTGTGAGAGATAGATTGATTATCTCCCGGAGGGGGCCCTTTATCCTTATGTCTGCTGTTCTTAGGAGCCAGGATGGGCAAGGGTCTAGTGGGCATGTGGTCGGCCTCGCTGTTGCTAGTATCCTGTCCACTTCGGTCAGCGTGAGTCGTCTGAAGTTACTCAGGGTTTTCTCCAAAGATGGCCAAGGGGCCTCTAGTTCACTTTCTGTATCTAAGGTTGGAGGGAAGTCATGGCGGAGTGTCAAGATTTTATCTGCAAAGTGACTCACAAATGCCTCACAGCTGATATCCAATTTGCTAGTGTTTTGTTGCCCTTCAGGCAGGACAGTGAGAGACCTTACACAATTGAGCCGGGCGTGAGTCTGCAGATGCGATAGTAGCCGAGTAAAAATTGCATTTTACTGACTTCACCGCCATCTCATAGGCTTTCATCTGCATTCTATAAGATGTTCTCGAGGCTTCTTCACGAGTCTTCCTCCAAACTCGTTCTAGCCGTCTCAGTTCCCGTTTCTTATTGCGAAGCTCCTCAGTGTACCAGGGGGCCAACTTGAGACGGGGCCGGAGAGGGTGTCGGGGAGCTATCTCATCAATGGCAGTCAGCAGTCTGTCATGCCAGTCGCTGACCAGGCCATTGAGAGAAGTGCCAGGAGGCATTGGATCCCGCAGAGCGCTCAGGAATCCAATCGGATCCATAAGTCTCCGTGGGCGAGCTAAAATTTGCTCGGCGCCCAACTGAGGTGGGAGTGGTAGCCATAGCCGAGTCTTCAGGGCCTTCAGGAGCCTTCAGAGCCTTCTTGGCATTCAAAGCACATCACGCAGATTATCACAGTAATCCTAATGGCACCTCTGTAATGAAGGGTGTTGTTATTTTCATAATTCAACGCTGATAAGGTATTTAGGTTGAGAGACAGAAGCCTGCTTAATGTAGCCCAAGTCAGTTCTTCTGCCAGCCTACATGCTTCTTAGTGTGCCCAACGCATGCAAAATCTGCACACAGGATCTGGACCTAACTGGAATAATTTCTGTTCATCTGCAATAAGAAAACAACATAAAATAAAGCACTTCATTAGAAAGTAACGTTATTGTCTTTAAAAGACAGAGACAGAAAAATCCAAATAAAAACAATCAGTTTTATGTAGTCCTATTATGTAGTTTTGCCTTTTGGTACTGTCCATAGAGTTTTGAACTCTGGTGATGGAGAAGACTCTTGTGAGTCCCTTGGACTGCAAGATGAACAAACAGGTCAGTCCTAGAGGACATCAGCCCTGACTGCTCCTTAGAAGGCCAGATCCTGAAGATGAAACTCAAATACTTTGGCCACCTCATGAGAAGGAATGACTCCCTGGAGAAGAGCCTAATGCTGGGAGCTATCGAGGGCA
Organism: Paroedura picta; assembly: GCF_049243985.1. Lineage (NCBI taxonomy): Eukaryota > Metazoa > Chordata > Lepidosauria > Squamata > Gekkonidae > Paroedura > Paroedura picta. The sequence goes on from NC_135371.1 coordinate 87,050,405, forward strand.
AAAGAAGAAGGGGACGACAGAGAATGAGGTGGCTGGATGGAGATATTGAAGTTGTCAGTGCGAGCTTAAATGGGCTCCGAGGAATGGTGGAGGACAGGAAGGCCTGGAGGATCATTGTCCATAGGGTCGCGATGGGTCGGACACGACTTCGCAACTAACAACAACATTATATAGCTGTGTCATTTAAAGATGTTCCCAATTAAAGTTACTGTTAGATCCTAATCATGTTCTTCTCACTTGGGGACTCTGAAGAAACAACCCTGAGAGAAGAAATAGGTGATGGACTGCCTGAAATGGGACTTGGAAGTATAGTGTTACAGATAGGGATGGAGTTTGAGATAACTGGAAAGGATTCCCTGACCAGGATGCAATTGCAATGGGAAGGAGCCAGTGGTGATAAGACAGACCCATTGGCAACGGGAAAGCTAAAAGAAGAGGAGTTGGAAAGAGGATGCAAAGGTTAAATAGGAAAAGGAAATAATAATAGGTAAAGATAAACCATACTCTGTCAGTATTGAAAAGTCCAATGTCACCATGTTTGTGGTGACTGGGGGATAGTTTTGGATGGAAGCCATCTACTAAGAACAACAGGATTAGGGAGTCTCTCTTATAAACATGAATTTACCAAGTGCCTATGGCGAAGAGCTGCTATTAGCCTGATCTTGGGACCTCTTCTGCCATTGGTCCACAGATTTTGAGACTATTATAGGTAGCCTGATTGGTACAGTTCTGGGGCCAAGATCCTACTGGTATATACTGCACTATGACAAGTACTTCTCCTGTGTATGAAAAATGCACCTGTGGTAGGTGTTAAAACTGACTCAGATATGCTCATGGCATCTGAGAAATGATCAAATTGACCTTCCTGGATTGACTATAAAAATCTAGGAACTGCATTTGTAAAAGAAATCTAAATAACTTTGATAATTTATTTTGCAAAACTAGTGGCACATTTGAAAGAGGGCACAGGCTGAAAATTGTGAGAAGGGGAGTTCAAAGGGTTTATGGGGAGGGGGCTGGAAACTGAACTGATGAACTGATGAAATACCCTTAGTGTCATGTATAATGTCATTAATTGCTAGAAAGTTTGACCTTTGTCAAGAGAAAGAAAAAGAAATCATGTAATCTGTACCTTTGTGTTAGCTTGAATTAATAAACTCAAGAAAAAAATGAATGTACATGCTTCTCTTGGTTGAATGTTCTAGAAATCTGTCTTGTATATATAAGACAAGGTACATCGAGGATTCGTTCAGTCTTAGACCTAGCTGCCTGCTCAAGCAGCCAGCCTACCACAGGGGGCCCTGGAACCTGAAAAGAGCTTCTGAAAGAAAGAAAGAAAGAAAGAAAGAAAGAAAGAAAGAAAGAAAGAAAGAAAGAAAGAAAGAAAGGGCTTCATTCATCCATACAGACCGATCAACAACATCAGGTGGCAGTAATATAAGGATGATAACATTGTGGTTTAAAATATAATTGCACTTGAATATATATATTCATACACACACACACACACACACACACACACACACACTATGTTTGCAGTAAAGGTTAATGAATAGTAGAACTGTGTTTGCAGTATTGAATATTTGTGCTACTTTTAACTGCCAAGTTAAAAACCTACTTCCAAATAGCCTTTAACCCTAGGTAAACACAGATCATTGGTTGAATGGAAGGCATGGCGACAGTTTTATTAGGGAGTTAATTTTATAATTGCTGCAATCTGATTTTTAAAAAGATTAAACACATATTGCAGATAAAATCCTGTAAAGAGGAATCGATGCTGGGTATTTGACACCAGGCTTGCCTACTATGGGATGGCAGCAGTACAAAAATGACCTTGCATTTTAGCAAGCTGACAACTCCTTCATCATTATACTCCTGATTTTCCACTTCATCCTCTTACAAGAATTAGCAGCTGAACACCCAGCCTATGTTTACTTTAAACTAGACTTGAACGGCATACAAAATTTCCATACAAAATTCTCTGCTTAGTAATTATAGTGTCGTGTGGGGAGCTAATACACTAATCTTCTCCTTCCTTTTAATAATTTCGCTCACTACAAGCAAAATATATAACAGTATATATCTTTGGGTACACTCAGAGGCTTTTCTAGAGATTTACTTTTTCAACAAAAACCTATTGTCTGTTTATTTCATGCTAGGCAATATTAAATAATTAATGGTCACTCAGAATTAAGCTTTTGGTCTAGATAAAATTGAACTTCATTTTGTATCACTTTCCGCCCCCCTCATATACCCACTTTCCAGCACAACCAGTTATGTAGGGATGGCAACCTCCAGGTAGTAGCTGGAGGTCTCCCAGGATTACAAGTGATCTCCAGATGACAGAGGTCTGTTTCCATAGAGGAAAAGGCTCCTTTGGAAGGAGGACATGATAGTATTATTCCACATTGAGGTCTCTGCCTCCTAAAACCCTACCCTTCCCAGACTCCACCACCAAATCTCCAGGAATTTCAGAACCTGGAAATGGCAACCCTATTTATTAGCCTCTTAAGTGACATGTCCGCTAATATGTCCAGTAAAAATGGGTTATTTAATAATCTGTTCTTGCTTCAGTCTTTTAAATAGGATACCTAGAAAGAGTTTGGTTTTAGCTTTCTTGGGATTCATAACAGATTGTCTGTTTGAGTATCAGAGTGATATATTAAGTGTTGTTTTGTAAAATAGCTGCTAAATTATAAGCA